>NC_134361.1:2438364-2810239 GCF_048569485.1 Anomaloglossus baeobatrachus
GGATGTCCGCATCCGCAGGTATAATTGCATGTCAATTATTCATGCGGAATTACCTGCGGATGTCCCGGCCCTCCGCTATGGAGATAGAGGCCGGGACGTCCGCAGTTAATTCGCATGAAAGTCTGCATGTTTCCCGCAGCTATTCCGCCGTAATCTCGCAGCTAAAAATATCTGCGGACGCCAGCGGGCAGCTGCGGGAAACATGCGCTCGTACCAGCGGATACATCCGCAGGTACGAGCGCCCGTGGGCACATAGCCTAATTGTGATCCGGGTTCTCTAATTATGATCCATGTTCTCTAATGTGATCCGGGCTCTTTTTCATTTATCTCAGTTACATTTTTATTATTTGCTTTACAATAAATTCAATGTGTGAAATAAGCAGAAAATCCTGCGAGTTTCCTCATGTGAGGAGGTAATCACAGAGGACGACACAAGGACCGCAATATTTAGGAAATTGTGTGTTGTTCTCTAATTTTCATCTCCAGTGCGGATATATATTACATAGCGCTCTCTCTTGTTATGTACAGCACCGTCCCTTACATATTGAATTATCTTATTCTTGCAATTTATAGCGCTCTGTCTTTACTGCATTGTGTCCTCCCTTGTTATATATAACATGACATGACTGCTGAGGGAACATGGTAAAGCTTCTTTTCTGATGAAGAAGCTGATGGACTGCTCTGGTCAGATATCGCACCATCAGCAGGTATTTCATATCTAACAAGAGAGGATTAGGTAATAAAGAGAGGGCGCTGTGAATAACAAAAATAAAGAGAATACGCTATATAAGAGATGGTGCTATATATAACAAGAGAGGACACTATATAATAAGCGACAGCGACATAAATCACTAGCGAGGATGGCAATAAGGGACCGCACCATACATAACTAGCAAGGATGGCAATAAGGGGCAGTGTTATACCTAATAAAAGCAGAAACTATGTAATTAAGGCCGGAGTCACACTTGCGCGTATCTCGTGCGAGTCTCGCATCGCATCACCCGGCTCGGCCTGATGCTCTCTGGACAGGAGCATCTCAGCTGCATAGAAATACATGCAGGCGATCCACTCCTGTCAGGAGAGTGCGGCCGTGCCGGGTGATGCGATGCGAGACTCACACGAGATACGCGCAAGTGTGACTCCGGCCTAACAGCGGTGCTTTACCTAGGGAGTACACTAAATACTAATGGCCAGCGTTTTACATATTGAGTACTTTAAATATTAGTGGATGGTGCTATTTATAACAAGATAGGACACTATATAATAAGGGACCGCACCATACATAACTGGCGAGGATACTAATAAGGGGCAGTGTTATACATAATAAAAGGAGAAACTATGTCATTAAGGACGGTGCTTTACCTAGTAAGTGAGTACACTAAATACTAATGGCCGGCGTTTTACATATTGAGTACACTAAATACTAATGGCCGATGCTATACATAATATAAGGCTGCATTCCTGCGTCCGTGTGCAGTGTCGGTGTGCAGTGTCGGTGTGCTGCATGACTCTTTCTTCCGTGGTCAGTGCACTGACCCATGGAGTTTGTCCTATTCCTCATAATCGGATCAGAACAGCACATGTTCCGAGTCTTGCAGATCTCTTTCTCGGATATGTGAATGGATCTAAGAAACTCTCGGAGTCCGTGTGCCGTCTGATAAAAAAAAGTCTGGCAGCACACGGAAATGTCACACATAAATGATAATGTGGACTAAGGGACGTAACATATAACAGCATTACTACAAGTCATACAGCACAGAATACAGATTTTCAGAAAGTTATTTACCACTGTCGTCTCATCGGATTAGTTTTCTCTTGTTTCTTCTCAGTCTGGTCGGACCTTCATGTCGCCTTCTTCAAGCCACGGCTCCTCGTCACACTGATCACTGCAGCCCTGAAAATAACAAGCACACATATTGTATATATACATTTACCTCCTGAATATAAAGTCCCCCAGACTGCGCCCCTGGATGTAAATATGTACCACACTATATATTATACAATTAGCTACGCACCATTCACAATATAACGTGATAAATAAACCACACTGTGCCCCCCATTAGCTATAATCTCTGCCGCCCAATAAATATAAACTAATCAGTCTCTGACTCTCCCCCCCCCCCCCAATTAATTTTAAGGCAATGTGCACAGATTGCGATTTTACAGAGGAAAATAGGCAGCGTTTTACAGTTACAATCAAACGGCGTGAGATTCCGGAAATCTCGTGTACACACTGCTTAATTTTTCCTTGCAGATTTGCAGCAGATTCAGACCTGCAGCATGTCTCTTCTTGCAGCATATTTTACTCACACTAATGGGAGGAGAAAAACAAAAACACATGTAAAAAACGAATGGGGGGGATGGTATGAGGGCCATATAATGAATTGTGAGGTGGGGGGATGTTATGAAGGCCATATAATGAATTGTGGAGTGGGGGGGATGTTATGAGGGCCATATAAAGAATTGTGGGGTGGAGGAATGTTATAAGGGCTATATATTGGATTGTGAGGTGGGGGATGCTATGAAGGCCATATAATGAATTGTGGGGTGGGGGGATATTATGAGAGCCATATAATTAATTGTGGGATGAATAGGAGGTTATCCTGGCCATGTAATGAATTGTGAGGTTCGGTAGGACACTATGAGGGCCATGTAATGATGGTGGGGTGGGGGAGGAGGCTATGAGAGCCATATAATGAATTGTTGTGTAGGGAGGAGGCTATCAGGCTATATAATGAATTGTGGAGAGGAAGCTATAGGAATTTAGCATCCTCTTCCATTATCCAATGCATTTTAAATGCAGCCTGTCAGGTCCCCTCTGCCCTCCATCAGCATTCACATCTGTGTGTCAGAATTTTCTGCCTGACCCGCCCTGTGTAATGGTAAACTAAAACATGACTGTTAAATAAAGGATTTATAAACTGTGCTGCTTCTATACTAATTAGGGCCTTGACCAGTTGATGGATCGTTGTTTCCTTTGACTAGTCGGCCCTCTTTCCATGTTATCACAGCCCTGTGGGTGTGACAACATGATTTCCACGAGCCGGTGTCACCGCAGCTCCTGGAAGTTTTGTGCACGCTAACGGCTATGTTCACTCACATTGAGCCTCACCTGAATTTGGGCGCACACGTCCCGGCTATAGAGAGACGCACGGAGCATGATCAGGAGTGCAGAAGCTGTGTGTGAGATCATGCGCCTCTCTATAGCCGGGACACGTGCGCCTGATGAGATTCAATGTGAGTGAACACAGCCGCGCACATGTGCAAGATCTCCAGGGGCTGCGGTGACGCCAGAGTGTGGAGATCATGGGTGTGGGGTGTGAAAGCATGGAAAGAGGCCGACTAGTCCGAGGAAACATCGCGCCATCGACCAAACAAGGCTCTAATTAGCACAGGAACAGCTGAGGTTAGAAATCCCTCTGTTAGGCCTCCTTCACACGCCCGGTATTTAGGTACATGTGACGTCCGGTATTTAGGTACATGTGACGTCCGGTATTTAGGTACATGTGACGTCCGGTATTTAGGTACATGTGACGTCCAGTATTTAGGTACATGTGACGTCCGGTATTTAGGTACATGTGACGTCCGGTATTTAGGTACATGTGACGTCCGGTATCACGCGTACCAGAGACACGGACACACTTAGACCCATTAAAATCATTGAGCTTGTGCACATGTGCGTGTTATTACACAGACTGTGTGTCCATGTGGAGCATTCGTGTGTCCGTGTGCTCCACGCGTAGACATGCCCGTTTTTCTCCAGTAGCACGGATGTTACACGGCCCGTACACTAATGAACTCCGTGTGACCCGTACCAGAGAAAACACGTGTCTGTGAAATAAAATACTCTTCTATAGTCACCGGTCTCCACGGCTGATGTCTCCGGCGCTGCTGTCACTTGCTTCCAACCCTCGTTCATTATACTCATTGCATATCCACTGCACCTTGGACCAGAAGCAGCAGCAGCGCCGGACACGGCAGCACCGTGGACAGATAAGTATAGAAGTTCATGCTGACGGTGTGCTATGTGGATGTCACACGGATAGCACACGCTGACCACACACAAACACCACGGACCGTGAAAAATGTGTGTTTTGCACAGACGTGTGAAAGAGGCCTTAGGCTATGTGGCCACGATCAGGACCCGCTATGTCCTGTACCCGGTGGATCCTGACCTGCGAGACCGCGAGTCTCCTTCGTATGAGACCAGCCGTGCCCACGATCAGGGTTCGGGGCGCTGCAGTCTCTCACTTGTGACTTCGAAGAATTGATATTCTGCGGCTCAGGAAAGCCGGTCCATTATTGCTGCGGCTGTACACGCACAGTGCACATGAGATTGCTAGAAATTCATCCACTATTGGACTGTACAACGCAGCGAAAACACTGATCACGTAAACACAGCTGAGACTGTGAAGTGTCACCTACAGGTGTGACCGCTGCTGGAGGGGCGAGGGACTGGACAACAAGCCTGTACATTCACAGATAATGTCCCCCCCACCGTGCATCCTGACGCCCCTCTAACACCCCTTACTCTACTCCAAGTCCTGCCCTCCTCAGGGCATTAGTCGCCCCTCACCTCCCCCTCCTCAGGGTATTAGTCGCCCCTCACCTCCCCCTCCTCAGGGTATTAGTCGCCCCTCACCTGCCCCTCCTCAGGGTATTAGTCGCCCCTCACCTCCCCCTCCTCAGGGTATTAGTCGCCCCTCACCTGCCCCTCCTCAGGGTATTAGTCGCTCCTCACCTCCCCCTCCTCAGGGTATTAGTCGCCCCTCACCTCCCCCTCCTCAGGGTATTAGTCGCCCCTCACCTGCCCCTCCTCAGGGTATTAGTCGCCCCTCACCTGCCCCTCCTCAGGGTATTAGTCGCTCCTCACCTCCCCCTCCTCAGGGTATTAGTCGCCCCTCACCTCCCCCTCCTCAGGGTATTAGTCGCCCCTCACCTCCCCCTCCTCAGGGTATTAGTCACCCCTCACCTCCCCCTCCTCAGAGTATTAGTCACCCCCTCACCTCCCCCTCCTCAGGGTATTAGTCGCCCCTCACCTCCCCCTCCTCAGGGTATTAGTCGCTCCTCACCTCCCCCTCCTCAGGGTATTAGTCCCCCCTCACCTCCCCCTCCTCAGGGTATTAGTCCCCCCTCACCTCCCCCTCCTCAGGGTATTAGTCGCCCCTCACCTCCCCTCCTCAGGGTATTAGTCGCCCCTCACCTCCCCCTCCTCAGGGTATTAGTCGCTCCTCACCTCCCCCTCCTCAGGGTATTAGTCCCCCCTCACCTCCCCCTCCTCAGGGTATTAGTCGCCCCTCACCTCCCCCTCCTCAGGGTATTAGTCGCCCCTCACCTCCCCCTCCTCAGGGTATTAGTCGCCCCTCACCTCCCCCTCCTCAGGGTATTAGTCGCCCCTCACCTCCCCCTCCTCAGGGTATTAGTCGCCCCTCACCTCCCCCTCCTCAGGGTATTAGTCGCCCCTCACCTCCCCCTCCTCAGGGTATTAGTCGCTCCTCACCTCCCCTCCTCAGGGTATTAGTCGCTCCTCCCCTCCCCCTCCTCAGGGTATTAGTCGCTCCTCACCTCCCCCTCCTCAGGGTATTAGTCGCCCCTCACCCCCCCCCCTCCTCAGGGTATTAGTCGCCCCTCACCTCCCCCTCCTCAGGGTATTAGTCGCCCCTCACCTCCCCCTCCTCAGGGTATTAGTCGCCCCTCACCTCCCCCTCCTCAGGGTATTAGTCGCCCCTCACCTCCCCCTCCTCAGGGTATTAGTCGCTCCTCCCCTCCCCTCCTCAGGGTATTAGTCGCTCCTCCCCTCCCCCTCCTCAGGGTATTAGTCGCTCCTCCCCTCCCCCTCCTCAGGGTATTAGTCGCTCCTCACCTCCCCCTCCTCAGGGTATTAGTCCCCCCTCACCTCCCCCTCCTCAGGGTATTAGTCACTCCTCACCTCCCCCTCCTCAGGGTATTAGTCCCCCCTCACCTCCCCCTCCTCAGGGTATTAGTCGCCCCTCACCTCCCCCTCCTCAGGGTATTAGTCGCCCCTCACCTCCCCCTCCTCAGGGTATTAGTCGCCCCTCACCTCCCCCTCCTCAGGGTATTAGTCGCCCCTCACCTCCCTCTCCTCAGGGTATTAGTCGCTCCTCCCCTCCCCCTCCTCAGGGTATTAGTCGCTCCTCCCCTCCCCCTCCTCAGGGTATTAGTCCCCCCTCACCTCCCCCTCCTCAGGGTATTAGTCCCCCCTCACCTCCCCCTCCTCAGGGTATTAGTCACTCCTCACCTCCCCCTCCTCAGGGTATTAGTCCCCCCTCACCTCCCCCTCCTCAGGGTATTAGTCGCCCCTCACCTCCCCCTCCTCAGGGTATTAGTCGCCCCTCACCTCCCCCTCCTCAGGGTATTAGTCGCCCCTCACCTCCCCCTCCTCAGGGTATTAGTCGCTCCTCACCTCCCCCTCCTCAGGGTATTAGTCGCCCCTCACCTCCCCCTCCTCAGGGTATTAGTCGCCCCTCACCTCCCCCTCCTCAGGGTATTAGTCGCCCCTCACCTCCCCCTCCTCAGGGTATTAGTCGCCCCTCACCTCCCCCTCCTCAGGGTATTAGTCGCCCCTCACCTCCCCCTCCTCAGGGTATTAGTCGCTCCTCACCTCCCCCTCCTCAGGGTATTAGTCGCCCCTCACCTCCCCCTCCTCAGGGTATTAGTCGCCCCTCACCTCCCCCTCCTCAGGGTATTAGTCGCCCCTCACCTCCCCCTCCTCAGGGTATTAGTCGCTCCTCACCTCTCCGCCGCTGCTTCTCCTGCGGACGCTTTTCCAATGACACAGGCGCGCGGGGTGGTGACGTCATCATTGTGCGCGCGTGTGTCACAGATGAAGTGTCCGGATGGGAGCAGAGGACAGAATGCTGAGTTCCGCTCTCTGCACTGTGCGGAGCCGCGGGATCGCCCCTGCCCGGCACGTTGTGTGTGATGAGGGCGATCCGGCCCCGGAGCCTCCAGCACCTCGTCACTAACCTCGGTGCCCCGGCGGTATGTGCGCCCCGCCTTCTGACAGCAGTGACTGTGGCCGGTGTGCGCAGCAGGCACCGCCCCCTGAATCTGAGGTGAGGAGAGTGGAAGAAGAGGACAGAGGAATATGGAGTGTGAAGGAGGACGGAAGAGGAGTCTGGAGGATGAGGGCGGAGGAGTCTGGAGGATGAGGGCGGAGGAGTCTGGAGGATGAGGGCGGAGGAGTCTGGAGGATGAGGGCGGAGGAGTCTGGAGGATGAGGTCGGAGGAGTCTGGAGGATGAGGGCGGAGGAGTCTGGAGGATGAGGGCGGAGGAGTCTGGAGGATGAGGGCGGAGGAGTCTGGAGGATGAGGGCGGAGGAGTCTGGAGGAGGAGGGCGGAGGAGTCTGGAGGAGGAGGGCGGAGGAGTCTGGAGGATGAGGGCGGAGGAGTCTGGAGGATGAGGGCGGAGGAGTCTGGAGGATGAGGGCGGAGGAGTCTGGAGGATGAGGGCGGAGGAGTCTGGAGGATGAGGGCGGAGGAGTCTGGAGGAGGAGGGCGGAGGAGTCTGGAGGATGAGGGCGGAGGAGTCTGGAGGATGAGGGCGGAGGAGTCTGGAGGATGAGGGCGGAGGAGTCTGGAGGATGAGGGCGGAGGAGTCTGGAGGATGAGGGCGGAGGAGTCTGGAGGATGAGGGCGGAGGAGTCTGGAGGATGAGGGCAGAGGAGTCTGGAGGATGAGGGCGGAGGAGTCTGGAGGATGAGGGCGGAGGAGTCTGGAGGATGAGGGCGGAGGAGTCTGGAGGATGAGGGCGGAGGAGTCTGGAGGATGAGGGCGGAGGAGTCTGGAGGATGAGGGCGGAGGAGTCTGGAGGATGAGGGCAGAGGAGTCTGGAGGATGAGGGCGGAGGAGTCTGGAGGATGAGGGCGGAGGAGTCTGGAGGATGAGGGCGGAGGAGTCTGGAGGATGAGGGCGGAGGAGTCTGGAGGATGAGGGCGGAGGAGTCTGGAGGATGAGGGCGGAGGAGTCTGGAGGATGAGGGCGGAGGAGTCTGGAGGATGAGGGCGGAGGAGTCTGGAGGAGGAGGGCGGAGGAGTCTGGAGGAGGAGGGCGGAGGAGTCTGGAGGAGGACAGAAGAATCTGGAGGAGGAGGATGGAAGAGGATAACAGGGGTCAGGCGTGGGAGGAAAGAGGAGTCAATAATAGAAAGACAGAGGGGTCAAAAGGAAGAGGATAGAGGAGTCTGAAGAAAGGACAAAAGAGTCTGAAGGAGGAGGATAGAGGGGTCAGTTGGAGGAGAACAGAGGAGTTTGGAAGAGGAGGATGAAGGGGTCTTGGGTGAGGAGGACCTCAGAGTCTGAAAGAGTCTGGAGAGTGGAGAACAGAGGAATTTGGAGGAGATACATTAAGGGGTACTTTGCACGTTGCGACATTGCTACTGTGATCTCGTCAGGGTCAAATCGAAAGTGACGCACATCCGGCGCCGGTAACGACATCGCAACGTGTAAAGCCTAGATGCGCCAATAAACGATCGCAAAAGCGTCGTAAATCGTTGATCTGTGTAGTGTCGGTCATTTCCATAATGTCGCACCAATAGGAGATACGATGTTGTTCCTCGCTCCTGCGGCAGCGCACATCGCTGTGTATGAAGCCGCAGGAGCGAGGAACATCTACCTGCCTCCACCGGCTATGCGGAAGGAAGGAGGTGGGCGGGATGTATACGTCCCGCTCATCTCCGCCCCTCCGCTCCTATTGGCCGCCTGCCGTGTGATGTCGCTGTAACGCCGCACAACCTGCCCCCTTAGGAAGGAGGCGGTTCGCCGGCCATAGCAACGTCGCAGGGCAGGTGAGTGCGTGTGAAGCTGCTGTAGCGATAATGTTCACTACGCCAGCAATCACAAGATATCGCAGCTGCGACAGGGGCGGGGACTATCGCGCTTGGCATCGCTATCATTGGCTAGTGATGTCGTAGTGTGCAAAGTACTCCTCAAGGCGTCTGGAGGAGTAGGACACAGGAATCTGGGGGAGGGGACAGAGGACACTTGAGGAACAGAACAGATGAGTCTGGAGGAGGAAGGGACATATGAGACTTGGGGATGAGGACATTGGAGTATGGAAGAAGACAGGAGTTTGAAGGAAGATGACAGAGCAGCCTGGAAGAGGAGGACAGAGAGGTCAGGGGAAGGATGCAGGAGGAGAGATACAGAGGTGGGAGGAGGAGGAAGGCAGAGGAGTGTGGAGGAGTCTGGAGGAGGACAGAGAGGTCAGGAGGAGGACAGAAAAATCTGGAAAAGGAGTACGGAGGGATCAGGAAGATGAGGACACAGGAGTCTGAAAGAGGAGAACATGGGGTTCAGGAGGAGGAGGATGAAGGCGTCTAGAGGAGGTGGTTAGCGGAGTCTGAAGATGGTGGACAGATGCGTCAGGAAGAGTAGGACAGAGGGGTGTGGGAAAGGAGGACAGGTGTCAGAAGGAGGAGGACAGAGGATTCTGGAGGAGAAGGACAAAGGGGTCAGGAGGAGGAGGACAGAGGAGTCTGGATCAGGAGGATGAAGGTGTCTTGGGTGAAGAGGACCTCAGAGTCTGGAGGAGGATGAAGGAGCCTAGAGGTGAGGAGAACAGAGGAGTCTGGAGGAGTAGGGCAGAGGAATCTGGAGGAGGAAGGGACATAAGAGACTGGGGGATGATGACATTGGAGTATGAAAGAAAACAGGAGTCTGGAGGAGGACAGAGGTATCTGGAGGAGAACGGAGGAGTCTGGAACAGCAGGACAGAGGAGTTAGGAGGAGGTGGGCAGAGGAGTCGAAGAGGAGGACAGACAGGTCACGAGGAGTACAACACAGAAGTCAGGTGGAGGAAGACTGGGCCAGGAGGAGGAGGGCAAAGGAGTCTGGAGGAGGAGTATGAAAGCGTTGGTGGGGAGACAGAGCGGTCAGGAGGAGGAAAGCAGGGAAGTCTGGAGGAGGAGGATGCAGGACTCTGGAGAAAAACGGGTCTGGAGGAGACGGAGAGAGGAGTCTTGAGGAGAGAGGAGTCTGAGGAGTAGGACAAGGGATTCTGGAGCACAGAGGGCTCTGGAGGAGGAGACAAGCGGAGTCTGGAGGAGAAGGAGGGAGGAGTCCGGAGGAGGAGGACGAGGGATCCTGGAACACAGAGTGGTCTGGAGGAGGAGAGAGTAGACTGAAGGAGGATGATGACAGAGTCTAGAGGGAGAGGACAGAGGGGTCTGGAGGAGGACAGAGTAGACTGGAGGAGGAGGACAGAGGGGTCTGGAGAAGGAGAGAGGAGTCTGGGGAGGAGGACAGAGGGCTCTGGAGGAGGACAGAGTAGACTGGAGGAGGAAAGAGTAGACTGGAGGAGGAGGATGATGGCAGAGTCTGGAGGAGGAGAGAGGAGTCTGGAGGAGGACAGAGTAGACTGGAGGAGGAGAGAGGGGTCTGGAGGAGGACAGAGTAGACTGGAGGAGGAGGACAGAGGGGTCTGGAGAAGGAGAGAGGAGTCTGGGGAGGAGGACAGAGGGCTATGGAGGAGGACAGAGTAGGCTGGAGGAGGAAAGAGTAGACTGGAGGAGGACAGAGTAGACTGGAGGAGGAAAGAGTAGACTGGAGGAGGATGATGGCAGAGTCTGGAGGAGGAGAGAGGAGTCTGGAGGAGGAGAGAGGAGTCTGGAGGAGGACAGAGTAGACTGGAGGAGGAGAGAGGAGTCTGGAGGAGGACAGAGTAGACTGGAGGAGGAGAGAGGAGTCTGGAGGAGGACAGAGTAGACTGGAGGAGGAAAGAGTAGACTGGAGGAGGAGAGAGGAGTCTGGAGGAGGACAGAGTAGACTGGAGGAGGAGAGAGGAGTCTGGAGGAGGACAGAGTAGACTGGAGGAGGAGAGAGGAGTCTGGAGGAGGACAGAGTAGACTGGAGGAGGAGAGAGGAGTCTGGAGGAGGACAGAGTAGACTGGAGGAGGAAAGAGTAGACTGGAGGAGGAGAGAGGAGTCTGGAGGAGGACAGAGTAGACTGGAGGAGGAAAGAGTAGACTGGAGGAGGAGGATGATGGCAGAGTCTGGAGGAGGAGAGAGGAGTCTGGAGGAGGACAGAGTAGACTGGAGGAGGAGAGAGGGGTCTGGAGGAGGAGGACAGAGGGGTCTGGAGAAGGAGAGAGGAGTCTGGGGAGGAGGACAGAGGGCTATGGAGGAGGACAGAGTAGACTGGAGGAGGAAAGAGTAGACTGGAGGAGGACAGAGTAGACTGGAGGAGGACAGAGTAGACTGGAGGAGGATGATGGCAGAGTCTGGAGGAGGACAGAGTAGACTGGAGGAGGAGAGAGGAGTCTGGAGGAGGACAGAGTAGACTGGAGGAGGATGATGGCAGAGTCTGGAGGAGGACAGAGTAGACTGGAGGAGGATGATGGCAGAGTCTGGAGGGAGAGGACAGGGGGGAGGAGGATGTCCATGTGATCTGGATGAGGTGGTCTTCTTGGGGAGCTTTGCTTGTGTTGCCTGCACACATTATATTGTATATATTCGGGCATTGATGGTGTATACTTAGGAGAAGGATCGGGCGGACGCCTCCTTCACGTGCGAGCGGCAGTTACTTTGGACTTTACATCCCCATTATTATCCCTCTAATGGAACCAGCTGATAGAAGCCACATGCGAGGCCCGGTTGTGTGGCGGTACCAGCTGCGGCCAGCAGGGGGCGAGCTGCGCGGCTCTTGGAATCAGCCGTATATTATTGTTTATTTTGCACTGGATTTGGGAGATTGTTTTCTCATTCCGCAATAATTCACAGCTTTCCCCAGTAACAGGCGCGGTAATTATTCACACGCAGTTATTAAAACGGGAGATTTAAGAAATTGAAATGTAGCCGGGCCGGGATTTCTATATTTTACAATTAATATGTAAATCAGCGCGAGAAGGAATTATTTACCCCCAGTTCTGACAAATCAAATGCAAATTGGAAAAACCTGAAACACATGGAAAATATGTCCAAGAATATAGAAAGCATGTATCATGTGTGCACTGGCGTCAGCGCGGAGGGATAGAGAGAGGGATAGATAGATAGAGAGAGGGATAGATAGATAGAGAGAGGGATAGATAGATAGAGGGAGGGATAGAGGGATAGATAGAGAGAGGGATAGATAGATAGAGGGAGGGATAGAGGGATAGATAGATAGAGGGATAGATAGAGAGAGGGATAGATAGAGGGATAGAGAGAGGGAGGGATAGATAGAGGGAGGGATAGAGAGAGGGATAGATAGATAGATAGAGGGATAGATAGATAGAGGGATAGAGAGAGGGATAGAGAGAGGGATACATAGATAGATAGAGGGATAGATAGATAGATAGAGGGATAGAGAGAGGGATAGAGAGAGGGATAGAGAGAGGGATAGATAGCTAGATAGATAGATAGAGGGAGGGATAGATAGATAGAGGGAGGGATAGAGGGATAGATAGATAGATAGAGGGATAGATAGAGGGAGGGAGGGATAGATAGAGGGAGGGATAGAGGGAGGGATAGAGGGAGGGATAGAGAGAGGGATAGATAGAGGGAGGGATAGAGGGAGGGATAGAGGGAGGGATAGAGGGAGGGATAGAGAGAGGGATAGATAGAGGGATAGATAGAGAGATAGAGAGAGGGATAGAGAGAGAGATAGATAGAGGGATAGATAGAGGGATAGATAGATAGAGGGATAGATAGAGGGATAGATAGAGAGAGGGATAGATAGAGAGAGGGATAGATAGAGACAGGGATAGATAGAGGGATAGAGAGAGGGATAGATAGAGATAGAGAGAGGGATAGATAGATAGAGGGAGGGATAGAGGGAGGGATAGAGGGAGGGATAGAGGGAGGGATAGAGGGAGGGATAGATGGAGGGATAGATAGAGGGAGGGATAGATACAGGGATAGACAGAGGGATAGATAGAGAGAGGGATAGAGAGAGGGATAGATAGATAGTGGGATAGATAGAGGGATAGATAGAGGGATAGATAGAGGGAGGGATAGAGGGAGGGATAGAGAGAGGGATAGAGAGAGGGATAGATAGATAGTGGGATAGATAGAGGGATAGATAGAGGGATAGATAGAGGGAGGGATAGAGAGAGGGATAGAGAGAGGGATAGAGAGAGGGATAGATAGAGGGATAGATAGAGGGAGGGATAGAGGGAGGGATAGATAGAGGGAGGGATAGATAGATAGATAGATAGAGGGATAGATAGATAGATAGATAGAGGGATAGATAGAGAGAGGGATAGAGAGAGGGATAGAGAGAGGATAGAGAGAGGGATAGATAGAGGGATAGATAGAGGAGGGATAAAGGGAGGGATAGATAGAGGGAGGGATAGATAGATAGAGGGATAGATAGATAGATAGATAGAGGGATAGATAGATAGAGGGATAGATAGATAGATAATAGATAGATAGAGGGATAGATAGATAGATAGATAGAGGGATAGATAGATAGAGGGATAGATAGAGAGATAGATAGAAAGAGAGAACTATGATAAGTCATGGACTTCCATAGCCCCCCATCCCAGATGTGGCCCCCCCAATCCCCATCCTGGATATGCCCCATCCACCGTTACTACAGTCCCCACCCTGGATATGCCCCATCATAAGCCATGGACTTCCATAGCCCCCATCCTAGAAGTGCCCCCACAGTCCCCACCCTGGATGTGCCCCATCCATCCTTCCTACAGTCCCCACCCCCCATCCCCACAGCCCCAGTCCCTAATGTACACTTGCTTTGGCAAAACTAATTTCTATTTGGTCCTGCCAATAAAGCTTATTTGATTTGATTTGATTTGATAGAGGGATAGATAGAGGGATAGATAGATAGATAGATAGAGGGATAGATAGAGGGATAGATAGATAGAGGGATAGATAGAGAGAGGGATAGATAGATAGAGGGATAGATAGATAGAGGGATAGATAGAGAGAGGGATAGATAGATAGAGGGATAGATAGATAGAGGGATAGATAGATAGAGGGATAGATAGATAGAGGGATAGATAGATAGAGGGATAGATAGATAGAGGGATAGATAGATAGAGGGATAGAGGGATAGATAGATAGAGGGATAGATAGATAGAGGGATAGATAGATAGAGGGATAGATAGATAGATAGATAGAGGGATAGATAGATAGATAGATAGATAGATCGAGGGATAGATAGATAGAGGGATAGATAGATAGAGGGATAGATAGATAGAGGGATAGATAGAGGGATAGAGAGAGGGATAGATAGATAGATATAGATAGATAGAGAGAGGGATAGATAGATAGAGGGATAGATAGATAGAGGGATAGATAGAGAGAGGGATAGATAGAGAGAGGGATAGATAGAGAGAGGGATAGATAGATAGAGGGATAGATAGAGGGATAGATAGATAGAGGGATAGATAGATAGAGGGATAGATAGATAGAGGGATAGATAGATAGAGGGATAGAGGGATAGATAGATAGAGGGATAGATAGATAGAGGGATAGATAGATAGATAGATAGAGGGATAGATAGATAGATAGATAGAGGGATAGATAGATAGAGGGATAGATAGATAGAGGGATAGATAGATAGAGGGATAGATAGATAGAGGGATAGATAGATAGAGGGATAGATAGATAGAGGGATAGATAGATAGAGGGATAGAGGGATAGATAGATAGAGGGATAGATAGATAGAGGGATAGATAGATAGAGGGATAGATAGATAGATAGAGGGATAGATAGATAGATAGATAGATGGATAGAGGGATAGATAGAGGGATAGATAGATAGAGGGATAGATAGATAGAGGGATAGATAGAGGGATAGAGAGAGGGATAGATAGATAGATAGATATAGATAGATAGAGAGAGGGATAGATAGATAGAGGGATAGATAGATAGATAGAGGGATAGATAGATAGAGGGATAGATAGAGAGAGGGATAGATAGAGAGAGGGATAGATAGAGAGAGGGATAGATAGATAGAGGGATAGATAGATAGAGGGATAGATAGATAGAGGGATAGATAGATAGAGGGATAGATAGATAGAGGGATAGATAGATAGAGGGATAGAGGGATAGATGGATAGAGGGATAGATAGATAGAGGGATAGATAGATAGAGGGATAGATAGATAGATAGATAGAGGGATAGATAGATAGATAGATAGATAGAGGGATAGATAGATAGAGGGATAGATAGATAGATAGAGGGATAGATAGATAGATAGATAGATGGATAGAGGATAGATAGAGGGATAGATAGATAGAGGATAGATAGATAGAGGGATAGATAGAGGGATAGAGAGAGGGATAGATAGATAGATAGATATAGATAGATAGAGAGAGGGATAGATAGATAGAGGGATAGATAGATAGATAGAGGGATAGATAGATAGAGGGATAGATAGAGAGAGGGATAGATAGAGAGAGGGATAGATAGAGAGAGGGGATAGATAGATAGAGGGATAGATAGATAGAGGGATAGATAGATAGAGGGATAGATAGATAGAGGGATAGATAGATAGAGGGATAGATAGATAGAGGGATAGAGGGATAGATGGATAGAGGGTTAGATAGATAGAGGGATAGATAGATAGAGGGATAGATAGATAGATAGATAGAGGGGATAGATAGATAGATAGATAGATAGAGGGATAGATAGATAGAGGGATAGATAGATAGATAGATAGAGGGATAGATAGAGGGATAGATAGAGGGATAGATAGAGGGATAGATAGAGGGATAGAGAGAGGGATAGAGAGAGGATAGAAAGAGGGATAGATAGATAGAGGGATAGAGAGATGGATAGATAGATAGAGGGATAGAGAGAGGGATAGAGAGAGGGATAGAGAGAGGGATAGATAGATAGATGGATAGAGAGAGGGATAGAGAGAGGGATAGATAGAGGGATAGATAGAGGGATAGATAGAGGGATAGATAGAGGGATAGAGAGAGGGATAGAGAGAGGGATAGAGAGAGGGATAGAGAGAGGGATAGAGAGAGGGATAGATAGAGGGATAGATAGAGGATGGATAGATGGATGGATAGATGGATAGAGGATAGATAGAGGGATAGAGAGAGGGATAGATAGAGGGATAGATAGAGGGATAGATAGATAGATGGATAGAGAGAGGGATAGAGGGATAGATAGAGGGATAGATAGATAATAGAAAGATGATAGATACATACAGTGCCTTGCAAAAGTATTCAGCCCCTTGAATTTTTCACCCTTTTCCCACATTTCAGGCTTCAAACATAAAGATAAAATGTTAATGTTCTGGTGAAGAATCAACAACAAGTGACACAATTGTGAAGAGGAAGGAAATTTATTGCTTATTTTAAACTTTTGTAAAAAAGAATAAACTAAATATTGGGGCGTGCAATATTATTCATCCCCTTTACTGTCAGTGCAGTAAACTCACTCCAGAAGGTGATTGAGGGTCTCTGAATGATGCAATGTTGTCCTAAATGACTGATGATGATGAATATAAGCCCCTGTGTGTAATCCAGTCTCCGTATAATGCCCCTGCTCTGTGATAGTCTCAGTGTCTGTGTAAAGCGCAGAGAGCATCATGAAGACCAAGGAACACAACAGGCAGGTCCATGAAACTGTTGTGGAGACGTTTAAAGCCGGATTTGGTTACAAAAAGATTTCCATAACTTTAAACATCCCAAGAAGCCCCGTGCAAGCGATCATATTGTAATGGAAGGAGAATCATACCACTGCAAATCTACCAAGACCCGGCCTCCATCCAAACTGTCATCTCACACAAGGAGAAGACTGATCAGAGACGCAGCCAAGAGGCCCATGATCCCTCTGGATGATCTGCAGAGATCTACAGCTGAGGTGGGAGAGTCTGTCCATAGGACAGCAATCAGCCGTACACTGCACAAATCTGGCCTTTATGGAAGAGTGGCAAGAAGAAAGCCATTTCTCAAAGATATCCATAAAAAGTGTTGTTTACAGTTTCCCACAAGCCACCTGGAGACACCAAACATGTGGAAGAAGGCGCTCTGCTCAGATGAAACCAAAATCACACTATTTGGGCACAATGCCAAATGATATGTAACAGCAACACAGCTCATCACCCTGAACACACCATCCCCACTGTCAAACACGGTGGTGGCAGCATCATGGTTTGGGCCTGCTTTTCTTCAGCAGGGAGAGGGAAGATGGTTAAATTTGATGGGAAGATGGATGGAGCCAAATACAGGACCATTCTTGAAGAAAACCTGTTGGAGTCTGCAAAAGACCTGAGACTGGGACGGAGATTTGTCTTCCAACAAGACAATGATCCCAAACATAAAGCAAAATCCACAATGGAATGGTTCACAAATAACCGTATCCAGGTGTTAGAATGGCCAAGTCACAGCCCAGACCTGAACCCAATCGAGAATCTGTGGAAAGAGCTGAAAACTGCTGTTCACAAACGCCTCCATCCAACCTCACTCAGCTCCAGCTGTTTACAAAGGAGGAATGGGCGAGAATTTCACCTCTCCATGTGCAAAACTGATAGACACATCCCCCAAGAGACTGCAGCTGTAATCACAGCAAAAGGGGCCGCTACAAAGTATTCACTTACAGGGGATGAATAATATTGCACGCCCCAATTTCCAGTTATTTATTTTTTATAAAAGTTTAAAATAAGCAATAAATTTCCTTCCTCTTCACAATTGTGTCACTTGTTGTAGATTCTTCACCAGAACATTCACATTTTATCTTTGTCTGAAGCCAGAAATGTGGGAAAAGGTTAAAAAATTCAAGGGGGTGAATACTTTCACAAGGCACTGTAATAGATAGATAGTTAATAAATAACAGATAGATAATAGATAATAAATAATAGATGATAGATAATCGCAGTAGCGATGTCGCAACGTGCAAAGTACCCCTAAGATTTGAGACTTTTTCTATGGACACATCTTTATCTCTCAAATATTCACTAATTGGTGTAATTCAGTGATCCCTCTTTCTGTGCGGAGAGAATCCTCCACCTCACCGATGCGGTGGAGCAAGATGCGGATTAGACAGCAGGATTATTGCACAGGTGCGCCTTAGGCTGCCCACAATTAAAGACCACTCTACAATGTGCAGTGCTACAGTATTGGTAGATTCCGGGTGGGGGGGAGGTGTCAGAAAACCAGTCTATCTGGAGTGACCAGCATATTCCAGTTTTCTGTCTGCCCTGTACAGTGAAGACCGGGATTGATCTGTGAAGAGCCCACATTTTCACTATGCCAGACGTCATCCAATCTAATCATTTGCCCACTCAGGGGTTTGTTATACTGACGAGCTGCAGTCAGGAGGAGACCCCGATGAGGACGACGAGCTGCAGTCAGGAGGAGACCCCGATGAGGACGACGAGCTGCAGTCAGGAGGAGACCCCGATGAGGACGATGAGCTGCAGTCAGGAGGAGACCCCGATGAGGAGGACGAGCTGCAGTCAGGTGGAGACCCCGATGAGGAGGACGAGCTGCAGTCAGGAGGAGACCCCGATGAGGAGGACAAGCTGCAGTCAGGAGGAGACCCCGGTGAGGAGGACGAGCTGCAGTCAGGTGGAGACCCCGATGAGGAGGACGAGCTGCAGTCAGGAGGAGACCCCGATGAGGAGGACGAGCTGCAGTCAGGAGGAGACCCCGATGAGGACGACGAGCTGCTGTCAGGAGGAGACCCCGATGAGGAGGATGAGCTGCAGTCAGGTGGAGACCCCGATGAGGAGGACAAGCTGCAGTCAGGAGGAGACCCCGATGAGGAGGACAAGCTGCAGTCAGGTGGAGACCCCGATGAGGAGGACGAGCTGCAGTCAGGAGGAGACCCCGATGAGGAGGACGAGCTGCAGTCAGGTGCAGACCCCGATGAGGAGGACGAGCTGCAGTCAGGAGGAGACCCCGATGAGGAGGACGAGCTGCAGTCAGGTGCAGACCCCGATGAGGAGGACGAGCTGCAGTCAGGAGGAGACCCCGATGAGGAGGATGAGCTGCAGTCAGGTGGAGACCCCGATGAGGAGGATGAGCTGCAGTCAGGAGGAGACCCCGATGAGGAGGATGAGCTGCAGTCAGGAGGAGACCCCGATGAGGAGGATGAGCTGCAGTCAGGAGGAGACCCCGATGAGGACGATGAGCTGCAGTCAGGAGGAGACCCCGATGAGGAGGACGAGCTGCAGTCAGGTGGAGACCCCGATGAGGAGGACGAGCTGCAGTCAGGAGGAGACCCCGATGAGGAGGACAAGCTGCAGTCAGGAGGAGACCCCGGTGAGGAGGACGAGCTGCAGTCAGGTGCAGACCCCGATGAGGAGGACGAGCTGCAGTCAGGAGGAGACCCCAATGAGGAGGACGAGCTGCAGTCAGGTGCAGACCCCGATGAGGAGGACGAGCTGCAGTCGGGAGGAGACCCCGATGAGGAGGACGAGCTGCAGTCAGGTGGAGACCCCGATGAGGAGGATGAGCTGCAGTCAGGTGGAGACCCCGATGAGGAGGACAAGCTTCAGTCAGGAGGAGACCCCGATGAGGAGGATGAGCTGCAGTCAGGTGGAGACCCCGATGAGGAGGATGAGCTGCAGTCAGGTGGAGACCCCGATGAGGAGGATGAGCTGCAGTCAGGTGGAGACCCCGATGAGGACGATGAGCTGCAGTCAGGAGGAGACCCCGATGAGGAGGACAAGCTGCAGTCAGGTGGAGACCCCGATGAGGAGGACGAGCTGCAGTCAGGTGCAGACCCCGATGAGGAGGACGAGCTGCAGTCAGGAGGAGACCCCGATGAGGACGACGAGCTGCAGTCAGGAGGAGACCCCGATGAGGACGACGAGCTGCAGTCAGGAGGAGACCCCGATGAGGAGGACAAGCTGCAGTCAGGTGGAGACCCCGATGAGGAGGACGAGCTGCAGTCAGGTGCAGACCCCGATGAGGAGGACAAGCTGCAGTCAGGTGCAGACCCCGATGAGGAGGACGAGCTGCAGTCAGGAGGAGACCCCGATGAGGAGGACGAGCTGCAGTCAGGTGCAGACCCCGATGAGGAGGACGAGCTGCAGTCAGGAGGAGACCCCGATGAGGAGGATGAGCTGCAGTCAGGTGGAGACCCCGATGAGGAGGATGAGCTGCAGTCAGGAGGAGACCCCGATGAGGAGGATGAGCTGCAGTCAGGTGGAGACCCCGATGAGGAGGATGAGCTGCAGTCAGGTGGAGACCCCGATGAGGACGATGAGCTGCAGTCAGGAGGAGACCCCGATGAGGAGGACAAGCTGCAGTCAGGTGGA
This sequence comes from Anomaloglossus baeobatrachus, assembly GCF_048569485.1. Classification (NCBI taxonomy): domain Eukaryota; kingdom Metazoa; phylum Chordata; class Amphibia; order Anura; family Aromobatidae; genus Anomaloglossus; species Anomaloglossus baeobatrachus. The sequence continues at coordinate 2,458,549 of NC_134361.1, forward strand.
GACCCCGATGAGGAGGACGAGCTGCAGTCAGGTGCAGACCCCGATGAGGAGGACGAGCTGCAGTCAGGAGGAGACCCCGATGAGGACGACGAGCTGCAGTCAGGAGGAGACCCCGATGAGGACGACGAGCTGCAGTCAGGAGGAGACCCCGATGAGGAGGACAAGCTGCAGTCAGGTGGAGACCCCGATGAGGAGGACGAGCTGCAGTCAGGTGCAGACCCCGATGAGGAGGACAAGCTGCAGTCAGGTGCAGACCCCGATGAGGAGGACGAGCTGCAGTCATAGAGGAGACCCCGATGAGGAGGACGAGCTGCAGTCAGGAGGAGACCCCGATGAGGAGGATGAGCTGCAGTCAGGTGGAGACCCCGATGAGGAGGACAAGCTGCAGTCAGGTGGAGACCCCGATGAGGAGGACAAGCTGCAGTCAGGAGGAGACCCCGATGAGGAGGATGAGCTGCAGTCAGGTGGAGACCCCGATGAGGAGGATGAGCTGCAGTCAGGTGGAGACCCCGATGAGGAGGATGAGCTGCAGTCAGGTGGAGACCCCGATGAGGACGATGAGCTGCAGTCAGGAGGAGACCCCGATGAGGAGGACAAGCTGCAGTCAGGTGGAGACCCCGATGAGGAGGACGAGCTGCAGTCAGGTGCAGACCCCGATGAGGAGGACGAGCTGCAGTCAGGAGGAGACCCCGATGAGGACGACGAGCTGCAGTCAGGAGGAGACCCCGATGAGGACGACGAGCTGCAGTCAGGAGAAGACCCCGATGAGGAGGACAAGCTGCAGTCAGGTGGAGACCCCGATGAGGAGGACGAGCTGCAGTCAGGTGCAGACCCCGATGAGGAGGACAAGCTGCAGTCAGGTGCAGACCCCGATGAGGAGGACGAGCTGCAGTCATAGAGGAGACCCCGATGAGGACGACGAGCTGCAGTCAGGAGGAGACCCCGATGAGGAGGACAAGCTGCAGTCAGGTGGAGACCCCGATGAGGAGGACAAGCTGCAGTCAGGAGGAGACCCCGATGAGGAGGACGAGCTGCAGTCAGGTGGAGACCCCGATGAGGAGGATGAGCTGCAGTCAGGTGGAGACCCCGATGAGGAGGACGAGCTGCAGTCAGGAGGAGACCCCGATGAGGAGGACAAGCTGCAGTCAGGAGGAGACCCCGGTGAGGAGGACGAGCTGCAGTCAGGTGCAGACCCCGATGAGGAGGACGAGCTGCAGTCAGGTGCAGACCCCGATGAGGAGGACGAGCTGCAGTCAGGAGGAGACCCCGATGAGGAGGATGAGCTGCAGTCAGGTGGAGACCCCGATGAGGAGGACAAGCTGCAGTCAGGAGGAGACCCCGATGAGGAGGATGAGCTGCAGTCAGGTGGAGACCCCGATGAGGAGGATGAGCTGCAGTCAGGTGGAGACCCCGATGAGGAGGATGAGCTGCAGTCAGGTGGAGACCCCGATGAGGACGATGAGCTGCAGTCAGGAGGAGACCCCGATGAGGAGGACAAGCTGCAGTCAGGTGCAGACCCCGATGAGGAGGACGAGCTGCAGTCAGGAGGAGACCCCGATGAGGACGACGAGCTGCAGTCAGGAGGAGACCCCGATGAGGAGGACAAGCTGCAGTCAGGTGGAGACCCCGATGAGGAGGACGAGCTGCAGTCAGGTGCAGACCCCGATGAGGAGGACGAGCTGCAGTCAGGAGGAGACCCCGATGAGGACGACGAGCTGCAGTCAGGAGGAGACCCCGATGAGGAGGACAAGCTGCAGTCAGGTGGAGACCCCGATGAGGAGGACAAGCTGCAGTCAGGAGGAGACCCCGATTAGGACGACGAGCTGCAGTCAGGAGGAGACCCCGATGAGGAGGACAAGCTGCAGTCAGGTGGAGACCCTGATGAGGACGATGAGCTGCAGTCAGGAGGAGACCCCGATGAGGACGACGAGCTGCAGTCAGGAGGAGACCCCGATGAGGAGGACAAGCTGCAGTCAGGTGGAGACCCCGATGAGGAGGACGAGCTGCAGTCAGGTGGAGACCCCGATGAGGAGGACGAGCTGCAGTCAGGAGGAGACCCCGATGAGGAGGACAAGCTGCAGTCAGGAGGAGACCCCGGTGAGGAGGACGAGCTGCAGTCAGGTGCAGACCCCGATGAGGAGGACGAGCTGCAGTCAGGAGGAGACCCCGATGAGGACGACGAGCTGCAGTCAGGAGGAGACCCCGATGAGGAGGACAAGCTGCAGTCAGGTGGAGACCCCGATGAGGAGGACGAGCTGCAGTCAGGTGCAGACCCCGATGAGGAGGACGAGCTGCAGTCAGGAGGAGACCCCGATGAGGACGACGAGCTGCAGTCAGGAGGAGACCCCGATGAGGAGGACAAGCTGCAGTCAGGTGGAGACCCCGATGAGGAGGACAAGCTGCAGTCAGGAGGAGACCCCGATGAGGAGGACAAGCTGCAGTCAGGTGGAGACCCCGATGAGGAGGACAAGCTGCAGTCAGGTGGAGACCCCGATGAGCTGCAGTCAGGAGGAGACCCCGATGAGGAGGACAAGCTGCAGTCAGGAGGAGACCCCGATGAGGAGGACAAGCTGCAGTCAGGTGGAGACCCCGATGAGCTGCAGTCAGGAGGAGACCCCGATGAGGAGGACAAGCTGCAGTCAGGTGGAGACCCCGATGAGCTGCAGTCAGGAGGAGACCCCGATGAGGAGGACAAGCTGCAGTCAGGAGGAGACCCCGATGAGGACGATGAGCTGCAGTCAGGAGGAGACCCCGATGAGGACGATGAGCTGCAGTCAGGAGGAGACCCCGATGAGCTGCAGTCAGATGGAGACCCCGATGAGGACGACGAGCTGCAGTCAGGAGGAGACCCCGATGAGGAGGACAAGCTGCAGTCAGGTGGAGACCCCGATGAGGAGGACAAGCTGCAGTCAGGAGGAGACCCCGATGAGGAGGACAAGCTGCAGTCAGGTGGAGACCCCGATGAGGAGGACAAGCTGCAGTCAGGTGGAGACCCCGATGAGCTGCAGTCAGGAGGAGACCCCGATGAGGAGGACAAGCTGCAGTCAGGAGGAGACCCCGATGAGGACGATGAGCTGCAGTCAGGAGGAGACCCCGATGAGGACGATGAGCTGCAGTCAGGAGGAGACCCCGATGAGCTGCAGTCAGATGGAGACCCCGATGAGGACGACGAGCTGCAGTCAGGAGGAGACCCCGATGAGGAGGACAAGCTGCAGTCAGGTGGAGACCCCGATGAGGAGGACAAGCTGCAGTCAGGAGGAGACCCCGATGAGGAGGACAAGCTGCAGTCAGGTGGAGACCCCGATGAGGAGGACAAGCTGCAGTCAGGTGGAGACCCCGATGAGCTGCAGTCAGGAGGAGACCCCGATGAGGAGGACAAGCTGCAGTCAGGAGGAGACCCCGATGAGGACGATGAGCTGCAGTCAGGAGGAGACCCCGATGAGGACGATGAGCTGCAGTCAGGAGGAGACCCCGATGAGCTGCAGTCAGATGGAGACCCCGATGAGGACGACGAGCTGCAGTCAGGTGGAGAACGCATTGAGGAGGACGAGCTGCAGTCAAGTGGAGACCCCGATGAGCTGCAGTCAGATGGAGACCCCGATGAGGACGACGAGCTGCAGTCAGATGGAGACCCCGATGAGGACGACGAGCTGCAGTCAGATGGAGACTCCGATGATGACGACAAGCTGCAATCAGGTGGAGAATGCGTTGAGGAGGACGAGCGGCAGTCAGGTGGAGACCCCGATGAGGACGATGAGCTTCAGTCGATGGAGACCCCGATGAGGACGACGAGCTGCAGTCAGGAGGAGATCCCGATGAGGAGGACAAGCTGCAGTCAGGTGGAGACCCCGATGAGGAGGACAAGCTGCAGTCAGGTGGAGGCCCCGATTAGGACGATGAGCTGCAGTCAGGTGGAGACCCCGATGAGGAGGACAAGCTGCAGTCAGGCGTAGACCTCGATGAGGAGGACAAGCTGCAGTCAGGTGGAGACCCCGATGAGTAGGACAAGCTGCAATTAGGTGGAGACCCTGATGAGGACGATGAGCTGCAGTCAGGTGGAGACCCCGATGAGGAGGACGAGCTGCAGTCAGGTGGAGACCCCGATGAGGAGGACGAGCTGCAGTCAGGTGCAGACCCCGATGAGGAGGACGAGCTGCAGTCAGGAGGAGACCCCGATGAGGACGACGAGCTGCAGTCAGGAGGAGACCCCGATGAGGAGGACAAGCTGCAGTCAGGTGGAGACCCTGATTAGGATGATGAGCTGCAGTCAGGAGGAGACCCCGATGAGGACAACGAGCAGCAGTCAGGTGGAGACCCCGATGAGGACAATGAGCAGCAGATGAGCTTCCCTGAGACGTTTCTGATAGTTTGTGCAGAAATTCTTTGGTTTTGCACCGATTGTTGCAGCCTCTGTCCGGGTGGCCGGTCTCAGACGATCTTGAAGGTGAAGATGCTGGATGTGGAGGTCCCGGGCTGGTGTGGATATAGGTGGTCTGTGGTTGTGAGGCCAGTTGGATGTAAAAGTCCTGGGTTGGTGTGAATATTTATGGTCTGTGGTTGTGAGGCTGGTTGGATGTGGAGGTCCCGGGCTGGTGTGGACACACGTGGTCTATGGTTGTGAGGCCAGTTGGATGTGGAGGTCTCGGGCTGGTGTGGATACATGTGGTCTGTGGTTATGAGGCCAGTTGGATGTGGAGGTCTCTGGCTGGTGTGGATACATGTGGTCTGTGGTTGTGAGGCCGGTTGTATGTGGAGGTTCCAGGCTGGTGTGGACACATGTGGTCTGTGGTTGTGAGGCCGGTTGGATGTGAAGGTCCCGGGCTGGTGTGGACACACGTGGTCTGTGGTTGTGAGGACGGTTGGATGTGGAGGTCCCGGGCTGGTGTGGACACACGTGGTCTGTGGTTGTGAGGACGGTTTGATGTGGAGGTCCCGGGCTGGTGTGGACACACGTGGTCTATGGTTGTGAGGAAGGTTGGATGTGGAGGTCCAGGGCTGGTGTGGACACATGTGGTCTGTGGTTGTGAGGAAGGTTGGATGTGGAGGTCCCGGGCTGGTGTGGACACACGTGGTCTGTGGTTGTGAGGACGGTTGGATGTGGAGGTCCCGAGCTGGTGTGGACACACGTGGTCTGTGGTTGTGAGGCCGGTTGATGTGGAGGTCCCGGGCTGGTGTGGACACACATGGTCTGTGGTTGTGAGGCCGGTTGGATGTGGAGGTCCCGGGCTGGTGTGGACACACGTGGTCTGTGGTTGTGAAGCCGGTTGATGTGGAGGTCCCGGGCTGGTGTGGACACACATGGTCTGTGGTTGTGAGGCCGGTTGGATATTTTGCTAAATTCTCTGAAACGTCTTTGGAAACATTTATGGTAGAGAAATGAACATTCAATTCAGGGGCAACCGTCAGCCAGGTGCATGCTCCCTCCAATCCTGCGACACCTGTGGCATAGTGCGGTGTGATAAAGCTGCACATTGTGGAGTGGCCTGTTATTGTGGGCTGCCTAAGGCGCACCTGTGCAATAATCCTGATGTCTAATCAGCATCTTGCTCTGCCGCACCTGTGAGATGGAGGATTATCTCTGCAGAGAAGTGATCACTAATAGAAATTCCCACAAATTAGTGCACAATATTAGAGATAAAGGCCTCGTGTGTGTCTCGGATGGCGACGTTCAGCTGATGAGTGGACGGCAGCAGAAGGGCTTAGTCTCCCTTCAGTATACCGGGGATGATGAGTTCCTCTGGGTCAGCTGATGAGTGGACGGCAGCAGAAGTGCTTAGTCTCCCTTCAGTATACCGGGGATGATGAGTTCCTCTGGGTCAGCTGATGAGTGGACGGCAGCAGAAGTGCTTAGTCTCCCTTCAGTATACCGGGGATGATGAGTTCCTCTGGGTCAGCTGATGAGTGGACGGCAGCAGAAGTGCTTAGTCTCCCTTCAGTATACCGGGGATGATGAGTTCCTCTGAGTCAGCTGATGAGTGGACGGCAGCAGAAGTGCTTAGTCTCCCTTCAGTATACCGGGGATGATGAGTTCCTCTGGGTCAGCTGATGAGTGGACGGCAGCAGAAGTGCTTAGTCTCCCTTCAGTATACCGGGGATGATGAGTTTCTCTGGGTCAGCTGATGAGTGGACGGCAGCAGAAAGGCTTATGTCTCCCTTCAGTATACCGGGGATGATGAGTTCCTCTGCGTCAGCTGATGAGTGGACGGCAGCAGAAGTGCTTAGTCTCCCTTCAGTATACCGGGGATGATGAGTTCCTCTGGGTCAGCTGATGAGTGGACGGCAGCAGAAGTGCTTAGTCTCCCTTCAGTATACCGGGGATGATGAGTTCCTCTGGGTCAGCTGATGAGTGGACGGCAGCAGAAGTGCTTAGTCTCCCTTCAGTATACCGGGGATGATGAGTTCCTCTGGGTCAGCTGATGAGTGGACGGCAGCAGAAGGGCTTAGTCTCCCTTCAGTATACCGGGGATGATGAGTTCCTCTGGGTCAGCTGATGAGTGGACGGCAGCAGAAGGGCTTAGTCTCCCTTCAGTATACCGGGGATGATGAGTTCCTCTGGGTCAGCTGATGAGTGGACGGCAGCAGAAAGGCTTATCTCTCCCTTCAGTATACCGGGGATGATGAGTTCCTCTGGGTCAGCTGATGAGTGGACGGCAGCAGAAGTGCTTAGTCTCCCTTCAGTATACCGGGGATGATGAGTTCCTCTGGGTCAGCTGATGAGTGGACGGCAGCAGAAAGGCTTATGTCTCCCTTCAGTATACCGGGGATGATGAGTTCCTCTGGGTCAGCTGATGAGTGGACGGCAGCAGAAGGGCTTAGTCTCCCTTCAGTATACCGGGGATGATGAGTTCCTCTGGGTCAGCTGATGAGTGGACGGCAGCAGAAAGGCTTATGTCTCCCTTCAGTATACCGGGGATGATGAGTTCCTCTGCGTCAGCTGATGAGTGGACGGCAGCAGAAGTGCTTAGTCTCCCTTCAGTATACCGGGGATGATGAGTTCCTCTGGGTCAGCTGATGAGTGGACGGCAGCAGAAGTGCTTAGTCTCCCTTCAGTATACCGGGGATGATGAGTTCCTCTGGGTCAGCTGATGAGTGGACGGCAGCAGAAGTGCTTAGTCTCCCTTCAGTATACCGGGGATGATGAGTTCCTCTGGGTCAGCTGATGAGTGGACGGCAGCAGAAGGGCTTAGTCTCCCTTCAGTATACCGGGGATGATGAGTTCCTCTGGGTCAGCTGATGAGTGGACGGCAGCAGAAGGGCTTAGTCTCCCTTCAGTATACCGGGGATGATGAGTTCCTCTGGGTCAGCTGATGAGTGGACGGCAGCAGAAAGGCTTATCTCTCCCTTCAGTATACCGGGGATGATGAGTTCCTCTGGGTCAGCTGATGAGTGGACGGCAGCAGAAGTGCTTAGTCTCCCTTCAGTATACCGGGGATGATGAGTTCCTCTGGGTCAGCTGATGAGTGGACGGCAGCAGAAGGGCTTAGTCTTCCTTCAGTATACCGGGGATGATGAGTTCCTCTGGGTCAGCTGATGAGTGGACGGCAGCAGAAGTGCTTAGTCTCCCTTCAGTATACCGGGGATGATGAGTTCCTCTGGGTCAGCTGATGAGTGGACGGCAGCAGAAAGGCTTATGTCTCCCTTCAGTATACCGGGGATGATGAGTTCCTCTGCGTCAGCTGATGAGTGGACGGCAGCAGAAGTGCTTAGTCTCCCTTCAGTATACCGGGGATGATGAGTTCCTCTGGGTCAGCTGATGAGTGGACGGCAGCAGAAGTGCTTAGTCTCCCTTCAGTATACCGGGGATGATGAGTTCCTCTGGGTCAGCTGATGAGTGGACAGCAGCAGAAGTGCTTAGTCTCCCTTCAGTATACCGGGGATGATGAGTTCCTCTGCGTCAGGTGATGGCCGTTTGCTGCTTTCCTCATTACGCAGGGTGTAGACCCCACGTTCCCCTTCATTCCTCGGTCCCTTGTAGGGTCTTTGCTCCCCCACTGATGTCGGCTCCTGCCGTCTCTCCCCGTTGGGTCTCATTCATGGATCTCCTCACATTTCTCTCCATCTGTACAAGTGGAGGTCTCCTTTACTCCCTTCACAAATAGAATATGTGACTATGTTACATTGATGTTGCAGCCCCCTTTGCCCCTGCGCTCAGTGCCTGGGACCCCCATATATCACGGCCCTGATCCGGTATTGACTGCAGCCAGTAATCGCGGCTTGTGATGGACGGAGGCGAAGCTTTCACACAACTCCTCAGAGACGTCTCCAGACTGCGCGGCTCCAGAAGAGACAATTCTATCAATTAAGAAGCTTCAGATCCTGACGACATTCCTCTGTAAATGAAGTTCAGCCAGAAAATAATGTATAGCCGGTGCCGCGCCGCGGGGGTGTCCTCCGAGATCCGCCAATTCCTAGCTTTATTACACTGTATGGAGCTAATTCCGCCAGTCGCTGAGTGGAGAAAACGCCGCAAATTAATAATGTGACTGTGGACCACAAAGATCAGGCTGCGTTTAATGAGATCGGCACTAGTGGCAGCGGTCACAGGGGATTGTCAGAGTTACTAAATGAATTCTGGAGTGTTTCCATAACGCTAGACCTGGGGACGCAGGATATGGAAATATCAGAGCAGCGCTCCTCGCAATACTGCTACACTGCGTGATCTCAGCTCTGAGGCTGAATAATCAGGAATGCAGCCGAAATCAGTGATCCGTCCAGCAGCTTTGTCACACCGATGTCCTGATGTGAGGCCCCGTGCACTGTCGTTAGGTCCTGTGCACTGCTGTTAGGCCCCGTGCACTGCTTTTAGGTCCCGTGCACTGCTTTTAGGTCCCGTGCACTGCTGTTAGGCCCCGTGCACTGCTGTAAGGCCCCGTATACTGCTGTTAGGTCCCTTGCACTGCAGTTGGGTCCCGTGCACTGCAGTTAGGTCCTGTTTGCCAGGCCCGTGCACTGCTGTTAGGCCCCGTGCACTGCTGTAAGGCCCCATACACTGCTGTTAGGTCCCGTGCACTGCTGTAAGGCCCCGTATACTGCTGTTAGGTCCCTTGCACTGCAGTTGGGTCCCGTGCACTGCAGTTAGGTCCTGTATGCCAGGCCCGTGCACTGCAGTTAGGCCCCGTGCACTGCAGTTATTCCCTGTGCACTGCTGTCAGGTCCCGTGCACTGCTGTCAGGTCCCAGTCACTGCAGTTAGGTCCCGTGCACTACTGTCAGGTCCTGTGCACTGCTGTCAGCTCCCGAGCACTGCGGTTAGGCCCCATGCATTGCTGTCAGGCCCCGTGCACTGCAGTTAGGCCCCGTGCACTGCGGTTAGGTCTCGTGCACTGCTGTTAGGTCCCGTGCACTGCTGTCAGGCCCCGTGCACTGCGGTTAGGTCCTGTATGCCAGGCCCGTGCACTGCTGTTAGGCCCCGTGCACTGCTGTTAGGTCCCATGCACTGCTGTAAGGCCCCGTACACTGCTGTTAGGTCCCTTGCACTGCAGTTGGGTCCCGCGCACTGCAGTTAGATCCTGTATGCCAGGCCCGTGCACTGCAGTTAGGCCCTGTGCACTGCAGTTATTCCCCAGTCACTGCAGTTAGGTCCCGTGCACTACTGTCAGGTCCCACGCACTGCTGTCAGGTCCCGTGCACTGCGGTTAGGCCCCATGCATTGCTGTCAGGCCCCGTGCACTGCAGTTAGGCCTCGTGCACTGCGGTTAGGCCCCGTGCACTGTGGTTAGGCCCCGTGCACTGTGGTTAGGCCCCATGCACTGCGGTTATTCCCCATGCACTGCTGTCAGGTCCTGTGCACTGCGGTTTGGCCCCATGCACTGCTGTCAGGTCCCGTGCACTGCTGTTAGGTCCCGTGCACTGCTGTCAGGCCCCGTGCACTGCTGTCAGGCCCCGTGCACTGCTGTCAGGCCCCGTGCACTGCTGTCAGGCCCCGTGCACTGCTGTCAGGTCCCGTGCACTGCTGTTAGGTCCCGTGCACTGCTGTTAGGCCCCGTGCACTGCTGTTAGGTCCCGTGCACTGCTGTCAGGCCCCGTGCACTGCTGTCAGGTCCCGTGCACTGCTGTAAGGCCCCGTGCACTGCTGTCAGGTCCCGAGCACTGCTGTCAGGCCCCGTGCACTGCTGTTAGGTCCCGTGCACTGCTGTCAGGCCCCGTGCACTGCTGTTAGGCCCCGTGCACTGCTGTTAGGTCCCGTGCACTGCTGTTAGGCCCCGTGCACTGCTGTTAGGCCCCGTGCACTGCTGTTAGGCCCCGTGCACTGCTGTTAGGTCCCGTGCACTGCTGTCAGGCCCCGTGCACTGCTGTCAGGTCCCGTGCACTGCTGTCAGGCCCCGTGCACTGCTGTCAGGTCCCGAGCACTGCTGTTAGGCCCCGTGCACTGCTGTTAGGCCCCGTGTACAGCTGTCAGGTCCCGTGCACTGCTGTCAGGCCCCGTGCACTGCTGTCAGGCCCCGTGCACTGCTGTTAGGCCCCGTGCACTGCTGTTAGGCCCCGTGCACTGCTGTTAGGCCCCGTGCACTGTGGTTATTAGGGCAGGTGCCGGATGTAACTAATATGACACAATGTTGCTTGTCACAGAAGTGTTTCTGCAGAGCATCGCACGTGTGGCGCCGTTGTTCCAGCTAATCGCCAATCTCAGTGTGGCTCCAAAGACACAAATGTATTTTAGGAAGAATCGAGAGAGAATTTTACATTTCCAGGACGATTTATTTTTCTGCTGTTTGGGTAATGCACAATGAGCAGATCCATCCCCGGGTCCCCCGCTGCCAGAGAAGACGCTGCGCAACATCCTGCTAATTAGGGGAGATTAGCACCAAAAAAGGAGCGGCTTATTACAGGAAAGAGAAAGAAAAGGAAGATATTCACAGCAGAAAGCCACATCCAGGAAAATAACGTCACCCCCATCCTCTGCAGTGACACCCCTGCACAATTATTACTTTACTGATGAAGCCCCCGCCAGAGTGTGGGGACATCTGCAAGAATGAAGTCCAGAGAAGAGAAGCTGAGGACGACCATCAGTCCTGTGTCTGCAGCAGCGAAGCCTCCTGAGACCACTCGTGTGTGGGGGCTTCACATCCATGGAGGGGATCACTCACAATGTGTGGGGACTTCACATCCATGGAGGGGATCACTCACAATGTGTGGAGGCTTCTCATCCATGGAGGAGGTCACTCACAATATGTGGAGGCTTCTCATCCATGGAGGGGGTCACTCACAATGTGTGGAGGCTTCTCATCCATGGAGGGGTCACTCATAATATGTGGAGGCTTCTCATCCATGGAGGAGGTCACTCACAATATGTGGAGGCTTCTCATCCATGGAGGGGGTCACTCACAATGTGTGGAGGCTTCTCATCCATGGAGGGGTCACTCACAATATGTGGGGGCTTCTCATCCATGGAGGGGGTCACTCACAATGTGTGGGGGCTTCTCATCCGTGGAGGGGTCACTCACAATGTGTGGAGGCTTCTCATCCATGGAGGGGTCACTCACAATGTGTGGAGGCTTCTCATCCATGGAGGGGTCACTCACAATATATGGAGGCTTCTCATCCATGGAGGGGTCACTCACAATGTGTGGAGGCTTCTCATCCATGGAGGGGTCACTCACAATATATGGAGGCTTCTCATCCATGGAGGGGTCACTCACAATATATGGAGGCTTCTCATCCATGGAGGGGTCACTCACAATGTGTGGAGGCTTCTCATCCATGGAGGGGGTCACTCACAATATGTGGAGGCTTCTCATCCATGGAGGAGGTCACTCACAATATGTGGAGGCTTCTCATCCATGGAGGGGTCACTCACAATATGTGGAGGCTTCTCATCCATGGAGGAGGTCACTCACAATATGTGGAGGCTTCTCATCCATGGAGGGGGGTCACTCACAATATGTGGAGGCTTCTCATCCATGGAGGGGTCACTCACAATATGTGGAGGCTTCTCATCCATGGAGGAGGTCACTCACAATATGTGGAGGCTTCTCATCCATGGAGGGGTCACTCACAATGTGTGGAGGCTTCTCATCCATGGAGGAGGTCACTCACAATATGTGGAGGCTTCTCATCCATGGAGGGGTCACTCACAATGTGTGGAGGCTTCTCATCCATGGAGGGGGTCACTCACAATGTGTGGAGGCTTCTCATCCATGGAGGGGATCACTCACAATATGTGGAGGCTTCTCATCCATGGAGGGGTCACTCACAATATGTGGGGGCTTCTCATCCATGGAGGGGGTCACTCACAATATGTGGGGGCTTCTCATCCATGGAGGGGGTCACTCACAATATGTGGAGGCTTCTCATCCATGGAGGGGTCACTCACAATATGTGGAGGCTTCTCATCCATGGAGGGGTCACTCACAATATGTGGAGGCTTCTCATCCATGGAGGGGTCACTCACAATATGTGGGGGCTTCTCATCCATGGAGGGGGTCACTCACAATATGTGGGGGCTTCTCATCCATGGAGGGGGTCACTCACAATATGTGGAGGCTTCTCATCCATGGGGGGGGGTCACTCACAATGTGTGGGGGCTTCTCATCCATGGAAGGGGTAACTCACAATGTGTGGAGGGTTCTCATCTATGAAGGGGGTCGTTCACAATGTGCGGCGGCTTCTCATCCATGGAGGGGGTCATTCACAATGTGTGGAGGGTTCTCATCTATGAAGGGGGTCGTTCACAATGTGCGGCGGCTTCTCATCCATGGAGGGGGTCACTCACAATGTGTGGAGGCTTCTTATCCATGGAGGGGGTCATTCACAATATGTGGGGGCTTCTCATCCATGGAGGAGGTCACTGACAATGTGTGGAGGCTTCTCATCCATGGAGGGGGTCACTCACAATATGTGGAGGCTTCTCATCCATGGAGGGGGTCACTCACAATATGTGGGGGCTTCTCATCCATGGATGCGGTCACTCACAATGTGTGGGGGCTTCTCATCCATGGAGGAGGTCACTCACAATATGTGGAGGCTTCTCATCCATGGAGGGGGTCACTCACAATATGTGGAGGCTTCTCATCCATGGAGGGGGTCATTCACAATATGTGGGGGCTTCTCATCCATGGAGGGGGTCACTCACAATATGTGGAGGCTTCTCATCCATGGAGGGGGTCACTCACAATATGTGGAGGCTTCTCATCCATGGAGGGGGTCAGGTACAATTTTTCTTTTTTTCTTAAGAACACGTCCATGAATAAAGAATAGGATGTAGCGTAGACCTCCTACAATTTCTTCCTTCATCCAGGACAATGTGGTGATGATGCTTTCCCCCATGATGGAGAATGGGTCATAGGGCAAAAGTGAGAACTAAGTGTCACAGAGAAGAGAACATTCACATTTTGAGTCCACGGTCGGGAACTGCCCAGATCTCGGTCCTATTGAGAACCTGAGGTCAATTCTCAAAAAGTGAAAAAGCCCAGAACTTGTGACACCTCTGAGCCCGGATTAGATGAGAACGGGTCACCGGCCCGGATTCGCCCAGAAGCCGATACCAGCCGTCGGGGGAAGGGCAAAAGTCTGGAGAATCGGGCAGCGCTGCGGAAAGTCAGTCTTACAGAAACTTTATGGATTTGTCAGGAAAATGTAACAACTTCCGGAATGTTTATAATTGTCCATCACTACAAACATATCTGCGTTAAAGCGGGAAAACCTCTGACACAAATGATGGCTTTCACGTTTTGAGACCTCAATGTCAGAACCTTTGGCTCAGACAGGACAGCATTTCCCCTTCATCCAGCTGTAGCCGTGGGCGAGGCACTCGTCTCTTACACCCCCGCATGGTACATGAAGGTGGGGTCCTGGCTGGTGTGTGGGCTTCAAGTAAAGGGGCGCTACGACCGTGCGGCCACATGATGCCAATGACTTTGGCCAGGAGCAAATGTTAAATAGTTCAATGAGAGAGACAACCAGTCCCAAATAAACTGTTTATGACTAATTACCCCAACTATTTTTACAGCATCACTAATTAGCCACTTAGTGGGACGGGGCGCCATAGATATCGGTGAAAACTTCACAATGCTTCCTTTGTAACTCGGAGAATTTCCACACGCCGTCTCTTTGCTTCTTCAAGTTCACTTGTTTCTGTCTCTACTCGTCTTGTTTCCTTCTCCACACTCCGGCACCGTCCTACGGTCCATTCAGTGAGAGTCTAAGGGGGCTTTACACGTTGCAACATCGCTTCCGAAATATTGTCGGGGTCACGTTGTTAGTGACGCACATCCGGCGCCGGTAACGACATCGCAACGTGTAAAGCCTAGATGCGCCGATAAACGATCGCAAAAGCGTTGAAAATCGGTGATCTGTGTCACGTCATTCATTTCCATAATGTCGGGTCGACCGCAGGTACGATGTTGTTTGTCACTCCTGCGGCAGCACACATAGCTACGTGTAAACCCGCAGGAGCGACAAACATCTCCTTACCTGCGTCCACCAGCAATGCGGAAGGGAGAAGGTGGGCGTGATGTTATGTCCCGCTCATCTCCGCCACTCCGCTTCTATTGGCCGGCCGATTAGTGACGCCGCGGTGACGTCGCTGTGACGCCAAACGCACCTCCCCCTTGAAGGAGGGATAGTTCGGCGGTCACAGCGACGTCGCCGAGAAGATATGTGCGTGTGAAGCTGCCGTAGCCATAATGTTTGCTACAGCAGCAATCACATATCGCATGTGCGACAGGGGCGGGGACTATCGCGCTCGGCATCACTAGCCGATGGTAGCGATGTCACAGCGTGTAAATTACCCCTTACTCTCAACCCACGGTTCTGCTTCTTTGGCCCTCTTAAAGGAACAGATTTGCCATTATGGCCGGTACTTGGCTTCTCTGCTTCTGACGCTTTGGGAACTCCCGCCCGGGCGCTGTCTTCATATCATATATGTTTTCTGTGCTGTTCCATCTCGGTTCACTACTTCCTCCTTCATCAGGATCTGACAAATTCCAGATATCTAATCGCTTAGGATCTATCAGGCTGTATCCATGCCGGATTAGATACTGCGATACGGTCCATATATCTGTATCTGCCTGCGAGTTTTGATCCTTCTGCAGTGTTCTTGTAGTCAGTCCATTGGTCGCATATCACACACAGGAGGTCTGCGGACCCCACACCTCCAGGACCCGCACACCTTCCGGGTCCCCAGTACAACCAAGATCCCCAGTACCACCAAGATCCCCCGCACCTCCAGGACCCCCCGCACCTTCCGGGTCCCCAGTACCACCAAGATCCCCAGTACCATCAAGATCCTCTGCACTTCCAAGACCCCCCGCACCTCCAAGATCCCCCACACCTTCCGGGTCCCCAGTACCACCAAGATCCCCAGTACCATCAAGATCCTCCGCACTTCCAAGACCCCCCGCACCTCCAAGATCCCCCACACCTTCCGGGTCCCCAGTACAACCAAGATCCCCAGTACCACCAAGATCCCCCGCACCTCCAGGACCCCCCGCACCTTCCGGGTCCCCAGTACCACCAAGATCCCCAGTACCATCAAGATCCTCTGCACTTCCAAGACCCCCCGCACCTCCAAGATCCCCCACACCTTCCGGGTCCCCAGTACAACCAAGATCCCCAGTACCTCCAAGATCCCCCGCACCTCCAGGACCCCCTGCACCTTCCGGGTCCCCAGTACAACCCAAGATCCCCAGTACCACCAAGATCCCCCGCACCTCCAGGACCCCCTGCACCTTCCGGGTCCCCAGTACAACCCAAGATCCCCCGCACCTCCAGGACCCCCGCACCTTCCGGGTCCCCAGTACAACCAAGATCCCCAGTACCACCAAGATCCCCCGCACCTCCAGGATCCCCTGCACCTTCCGGGTCCCCAGTACAACCAAGATCCCCAGTACCACCAAGATCCCCCGCAACTCCAGGACCCCCTGCACCTCCAGGATTCCCAGTACCACCAGGATTCCCCGCACCTCCAGAATCCCCCACACCTCCAGGATTCCCCGCACCTCAGGACCTCACACCTCCAGGACTTTGACACCTCAATGACCCCCACACCTCCAGGATCCCCCGTACCTCCAAGATCCCCCACACCTCAGGATCACGCACCACCAGGATTCCCCGCACGACTAAGAACTCGCACCTCCAGGACCCCCCCGCACCTCAGGACCCCACACCTCCAGGACCCTCACACCTCAAGGACCTCACACCTCTAGGATCCCCCATACCTCCAGGATCCCCCGCACCTCCAGGATCACCTGCACCTCCAGGGTCTCCTGAGCCTTCAGGATCCCCAGCACCCCGAGGAACCCCTCACCTCCAGGATCCTCCGTAGCCACAAGATCCCCCACACCTCCATGATCCCTCGCACCTGCAGGATCCCCTGCACTTTCAGGATCCCCCACACCCCCAAGATCTCCCGCTCCCAGGATCCCCCACACCTCCAGGATCCCCCATCCCCCCAGGATCCCCCGCACCCCCAGGATTCTGCAGTGCCCACCTGTTCATGATGACATTCTGTTATTCAAGTTACCAGACTCTATAATGTGGATTCTCCACGACAGTAAGAAGAAGCCCCCAGGGAGACTTCCGAAAGAAAAGCAAGAAAAGAGCCAAGGAAGGTTCCCACACTGCTACATACCAGCAGAGACTGTATCACACAGGAGAGGATTAGATACTCAGCTCAGCAGACAGTATCACACAGGAGAGGATTAGATACTCAGCTCAGCAGACAGTATCACACAGGAGAGGATTAGATACATGGCTCAGCAGACAGTATCACACAGGAGAGGATTAGATACATGGCTCAGCAGACAGTATCACACAGGAGAGGATTAGATACACAGCATCACACAGGAGAGGATTAGATACTCAGCTCAGCAGACAGTATCACACAGGAGAGGATTAGATACACGGCTCAGCAGACAGTATCACACAGGAGAGGATTAGATACACAGCATCACACAGGAGAGGATTAGATACTCAGCTCAGCAGACAGTATCACACAGGAGAGGATTAGATACATGGCTCAGCAGACAGTATCACACAGGAGAGGATTAGATACACAGCATCACACAGGAGAGGATTAGATACTCAGCTCAGCAGACAGTATCACACAGGAGAGGATTAGATACTCAGCTCAGCAGACAGTATCACACAGGAGAGGATTAGATACTCAGCTCAGCAGACAGTATAACACAGGATAGGATTAGATACACAGCTAAGCAGACAGTATCACACAGGAGAGGATTAGATACAGCTCAGCAGACAGTATCACACAGGAGAGGATTAGATACACAGCATCACACAGGAGAGGATTAGATACTCGGCTCAGCAGACCGTATCACGCAGGATAGGATTAGATACACAGCTAAGCAGACAGTATCACACAGGAGAGGATTAGATACAGCTCAGCAGACAGTATCACACAGGAGAGGATTAGATACACAGCATCACACAGGAGAGGATTAGATACTCGGCTCAGCAGACAGTATCACACAGGATAGGATTAGATACACAGCTAAGCAGACAGTATCACACAGGAGAGGATTAGATACACCTCAGCAGACAGTATCACACAGGAGAGGATTAGATACTCAGCTCAGCAGACAGTATCACACAGGATAGGATTAGATACACAGCATCACACAGGAGAGGATTAGATACTCGGCTCAGCAGACAGTATCACACAGGATAGGATTAGATACACAGCTAAGCAGACAGTATCACACAGGAGAGGATTAGATACAGCTCAGCAGACAGTATCACACAGGAGAGGATTAGATACACAGCATCACACAGGAGAGGATTAGATACTCGGCTCAGCAGACAGTATCACACAGGATAGGATTAGATACACAGCTAAGCAGACAGTATCACACAGGAGAGGATTAGATACAGCTCAGCAGACAGTCTTACACAGGAGAGGATTAGATACATGGCTCAGCAGACAGTATCACACAGGAGAGGATTAGATACATGGCTCAGCAGACAGTATCACACAGGAGAGGATTAGATGCACAGCTCAGCAAACAGTATCACACAGGAGAGGATTAGGTACACAGCTCAGCAGACAGTATCACACAGGAGAGGATTAGATACTCGGCTCAGCAGACAGTATCACACAGGATAGGATTAGATACACAGCTCAGCAGACAGTATCACACAGGAGAGGATTAGATACACAGCTCAGCAGACAGTATCACACAGGACAGGATTAGATACTCGGCTCAGCAGACAGTATCAAACAGGATAGGATTAGATACACAGCTCAGCAGACAGTATCACACAGGAGAGGATTAGATACCCAGCTCTGCAGACAGTATCACACAGGAGAGGATTAGATACACAGCTCAGCAGACAGTATCACACAGGAGAGAATTAGATACTCAGCTCAGCAGACAGTATCACACAGGATAGGATTAGATACACGGCTCAGCAGTCAGTATCACACAGAAGACGATTAGATACAGCTCAGCAGACAGTATCACACAGGAGAGAATTAGATACACGGCTCAGCAGACAGTATCACACAGGAGAGGATTAGATACACGGCTCAGTAGACAGTATCACACAGGAGAGGATTAGATATAGCTCAGCAGACAGTATCACACAGGAGAGGATTAGATACACGGCTCAGCAGACAGTATCACACAGGAGAGGATTAGATACACGGCTCAGCAGACAGTATCACACAGGAGAGGATTAGATACACAGCTCAGCAGACAGTATCATACAGGAGAGGATTAGATACACGGCTCAGCAGACAGTATCACACAGGAGAGGATTAGGTACACGGCTCAGCAGACAGTATCACACAGGAGAGGATTAGGTACACAGCTCAGCAGACAGTATCACCCAGGAGAGGATTAGATACGCCGCTCAGCAGACAGTATCACACAGGAGAGGATTAGATACACGGCTCAGCAGTCAGTATCATGCAAGGTAGGATTAGACACACAGCTCAGCAGACAGTATCACACAGGAGAGGATTAGATACACGGCTCAGCAGTCAGTATCATACAAGGTAGGATTAGACACACAGCTCAGCAGACAGTATCACACAGGAGAGGATTAGATACACAGCTCAGCAGACAGTATCACACAGGAGAGGATTAGATACACGGCTCAGCAGTCAGTATCATACAAGGTAGGATTAGACACACGGCTTAGCAGACAGTATCACACAGGAGAGGATTAGATACACGGCTCAGCAGTCAGTGTCATACACATGATGACGTGCTGGAGAACAGTAGAGCTGAGTGTGATTGACAGGTGATTGATTCCCATTTATTGATCGGTCGTCGCACTGTGACCTTTTCCTTGAAATTCTGCACGGATCTGAGCGGTTGAATAGAACTTTCCATTCCAGACTGGGCCGTTCTTGTTTTTCCCTGAGACGAGAGATCCGGTAACTGGTTCCAGTACATTACTTTTAATAAGTGACGCCGGGCATTTAATTAATTATTAATGACTGCTGATAAGCAGAAAGTGTCACCGCATTCAGCCGCTCGTCTGAGAGGAAGAGACCGTCTGATTATTTCCTGAGCCATGAACGTTCCCCGATGTGGTAGTCATCACAGCTCTTCAGCCATTGCTGCTTGGATCATGTCGGTCAGCCGTTCGTCACCATCACTTGTTTTGGGTGTAGTTTGAAAATCCATTTGAGGATAAAACACCATTAGAAAGAAATACAATCCCTGTGTGTATAGAGTGCAGCCCCCCGGCTGCCCCCCACCGCAGCACCAAGCCATGAAAAATAAACAGCGAGGACGCGGCCTTCACCGGAGACAAGTGAACGGCGAGGACGCGGCCTTCACAGGGGACACAGTGAATGGCGAGGACGCGGCCTTCACAGGGGACACAGTGCATGGCGAGGACGCGGCCTTCACAGGGGACACAGTAAATGGCGAGGACGCCGCCTTCACAGGGGACACAGTAAATGGCGAGGACGCGGCCTTCACAGGGGACACAGTGCATGGCGAGGACGCTGCCTTCACAGGGGACACAGTAAATGGCGAGGACGCTGCCTTCACAGGGGACACAGTGAATGGCGAGGACGCGGCCTTCACAGGGGACACAGTAAATGGCGAGGACGCGGCCTTCACAGGGGACACAGTGAATGGCGAGGACGCGGCCTTCACAGGGGACACAGTGCATGGCGAGGACGCGGCCTTCACAGGGGACACAGTAAATGGCGAGGACGCCGCCTTCACAGGGGACACAGTAAATGGCGAGGACGCGGCCTTCACAGGGGACACAGTGCATGGCGAGGACGCTGCCTTCACAGGGGACACAGTAAATGGCGAGGACGCTGCCTTCACAGGGGACACAGTAAATGGCGAGGACGCGGCCTTCACAGGGGACACAGTGCATGGCGAGGACGCCGCCTTCACAGGGGACACAGTGAATGGCGAGGACGCTGCCTTCACAGGGGACACAGTAAATGGCGAGGACGCGGCCTTCACAGGGGACACAGTGAATGGCGAGGACGCGGCCTTCACAGGGGACACAGTGAATGGCGAGGACGCCGCCTTCACAGGGGACACAGTGAATGGCGAGGACGCTGCCTTCACAGGGGACACAGTGAATGGCGAGGACGCCACCTTCACAGGGGACACAGTGAATGGCGAAGATGCTGCCTTCACAGGAGACAAGTGAACGGCGAGGAAGCCATCTTCACAGGGGACACAGTAAATGGCGAGGACGCGGCCTTCACAGGGGACACAGTGAATGGCGAGGACGCCGCCTTCACAGGGGACACAGTGAATGGCGAGGACGCTGCCTTCACAGGGGACACAGTGAATGGCGAGGACGCCACCTTCACAGGGGACACAGTGAATGGCGAAGATGCTGCCTTCACAGGAGACAAGTGAACGGCGAGGAAGCCATCTTCACAGGGGACACAGTAAATGGCGAGGACGCGGCCTTCACAGGGGACACAGTGAATGGCGAGGACACGGCCTTCACAGGGGACACAGTGAATGGCGAGGACGCGGCCTTCACAGGGGACACAGTAAATGGCGAGGACGCGGCCTTCACAGGGGACACAGTGAATGGCGAGGACGCCGCCTTCACAGGGGACACAGTGAATGGCGAGGACGCCGCCTTCACAGGGGACACAGTGAATGGCGAGGACGCCGCCTTCACAGGGGACACAGTAAATGGCGAGGACGCCGCCTTCACAGGGGACACAGTAAATGGCGAGGACGCCGCCTTCACAGGGGACACAGTGAATGGCGAGGACGCCGCCTTCACAGGGGACACAGTGAATGGCGAAGATGCTGCCTTCACAGGAGACAAGTGAACGGCGAGGAAGCCATCTTCACAGGGGACACAGTAAATGGCGAGGACGCTGCCTTCACAGGGGACACAGTGAATGGCGAGGACGCTGCCTTCACAGGGGACACAGTAAATGGCGAGGACGCGGCCTTCACAGGGGACACAGTGAATGGCGAGGACGCGGCCTTCACAGGGGACACAGTGAACTGCGAAGACGCCACCTTCATAGGAGACAAGTGAACGGCGAGGACGCGGCCTTCACAGGGGACACAGTGAATGGCGAGGACGCGGCCTTCACAGGGGACACAGTGAATGGCGAGGACGCGGCCTTCACAGGGGACACAGTGAATGGCGAGGACGCGGCCTTCACAGGAGACTAGTGAACGGTGAAGACGCTGCCTTCACAGGAGACTAGTGAACGGTGAAGACGCTGCCTTCACAGGAGACCCCGTGAATGGCGAGGACGCTGCCTTCACAGGAGACACCATGAACGGTGAAGACGCTGCCTTCACAGGGGACTAGTGAACGGTGAAGACGCTGCCTTCACAGGTGTCACGCTCCCGGCACCTCTCCGTACCCTCTGTGACGTAGCGACCACCAACGTGGTAAATGGTCGCTATATGTCACAGTGGAGAAGGTATCTGCGATATCTAGACGAAAAAGGTTGCTATGGGACTTGTAGTCCACAAAGGCTTCTTGCTACACATAAGGGTCAGGTTCCCTTTAATAATCCCAAGGTGCTCTGCAGGGCTGAGATTCACAGACCTCCACCTATGGGTGTGGCTCGAGGGGTTAAAGCAATCCAGTCTCAGAGCCTGGGTGGAGTGTGTCTAGGGCAGTCTGGATAGAGACTAGCTCTAGACTTCCAGCGTGTGTGCTGGGAGAGAGTGAGAGCAGAGCCGGAGCTCTGCATGGAGCAACCTGTGTGGAGGCTGAGCACAGGGCTCCGATATTCAGACTGAGCCGAGACTGAGGTGAGTGCAGCCAGACCAGGGCTGTAAGACCGAACCTCTCCTGGAGGAGACACAGACCCAGGGGTCTGCAGAGGGCCCTGGGGACGCGAGGGAACCTCAGCTAGAGGTGTCTGCTGGCAGGGGCCAGAAAGTAAGGAAAGTGGTTAACTTCCACTATGATCTTGTAATAGAGTCTGCTCTGCAAGCTGCAGAGCCGGAAGCCTGGAAAAGCTCCAGGCCTGCGTGGAGCGATTATAAGTCTGTGGACCCTCCTGGAACAGCCGAACGGGGCATCGTAAGACCGTCTCCTACGGCAAGGGGTGCCTGTGTGACGGGGACCCGTATGGACGGTGCATAACCCGGCTGTGTTCCGGGTCCATTTACATGTACAGCGAGGACAATAAAGCTGTTTTGATCGGACTATTTGAGTCACGGCGTCTTTGTGGTCCTGGGGGACCCCCACCCCGCTACACCTCTGATCTGGTCTCTGTGTCCCGGCACCGCTCCGTACCCACTGATCCGGTCTCTGTGTCACAGCGCCGCTCCGTACCCACTGATCCGGTCCACGTGCTCACCGATCGCAGCCGCTGCTCCCGCTCCTGCTCCCCAGCGTCCCCCATGCTTCTTGCTCGGCGATCCCTCCGGCTTACTGCGACTCGGGACTTTGCCCCCAGTTCCTCTGTGCCCTGTCCCCGGCCTCCTGTGCTTGCCTCTGGCTCCGGGGCTTCACGCATGCTCGTTAGGGCGCGGGCACGCTCAGTCACCTCGTCTTATAGGGCCAGCATCCCTGGAACAGCATGTGGCTGATTGCAGGTGCAGGGTATAAAAGACTTCCTGTTACTTACCAGTGGTGCTTGTTCAACAAGTTCTCTCAGCTAGTATCTTGTGATAGTGTTCAAGCCCTTTATGTTCGGTCGTTAACCCTGTCTCTGTCCTCAGAACCTGACGCCCGGTTTGCCTCAGCTGGTCCGGCTCCCTGGAGATTCCCCAGTGTCCGTTTGCAGTGGATCTCTCCATCGTCCCCCTGTTTCACTTCGCCACCGCTTCTGGATTCCATCTGAAGTCTCCAGTCCGCCCTCGTCACTGGTCCTGGACCCCACCTGCGGCCCTCACCCAGCTCCGGTCATCTGTTCCAATTCCCCCCGGACTTTCCGAGGACACTCCCGGTACCCCGCCTGTGTTCCGGCCACTGTGTATCTAGGTCCTCTGGGGTGGTCGCCAGACAGTCCCTGTATAGGGGTTCGCTCCTGGTGGCCTCCCTGGGGGAGTCCGGTGCACGGCCCAGTGGGTCCACTCCTGGACTGATACGTAACAACAGGAGACACAGTGAAGATGCTGCCTTCACAGGAGACACCGTGAATGTTGAGGACGCTGTCTTCACAGGAGACATCGTGAACGGTGAAAACGCTGCCTTCACAGGAGTACAGTGAACGGTGAAGACGCTGCCTTCACAGGAGACACCGTGAACAATGAAGACGCTGCCTTCACAGGAGACACAGTGAACCGTGAAGATGCTGCCTTCACAGGAGACACAGTGAACGGTGAAGTCGCTGCCTTCACAGGAGACACCGTGAACGATGAAGACGCTGCCTTCACAGGAGACACAGTGAACCGTGAAGATGCTGCCTTCACAGGAGACACCATGGACGGTGAAGATGCTGCCTTCATAGGAGACACCATGGACGGTGAAGATGCTGCCTTCACAGGAGACACCATGGACGGTGAAGACGCTGCCTTCACAGGAAACACCATGGACGGTGAAGATGATGCCTTCACAGGAGACACAGTGAACGGCGAAGACGCTGCCTTCACAGGAGACACCGTGAACGGCGAAGACGCTGCCTTCACAGGAGACATTGTGCCAATATTTCGAATGAGGAGATTATACAGAATTCAGGAAACGACTGGACCGTATCCCTGTCACAGTGTCAGCACTCGTCAAACAGTGGGTGAGACATTATGCTGATTGTGCTTGTTTTCTCCTGGGAAATCTGATTACATATTGATCCTGGGTCACGGTGATTTGGTTTATACATTTTACATGCAATATCAAACTTGGCCACATGGAGCGCTGTTACAATGAACTGTCATATGGTGTAAAATGCTGCAAAGCGCCACCTAGTGGTAGAAATGAGTCCACTGGAAACAGCAGCACTTAGCGCCTCACCTCCCAGATCTGTGCAGATGGCAGTGAGTCCGGCGGGCGCTGACCGGGGTGATAGGGCCGCGGCTACACGGAAGCGCTTCTCCCAATGACGCAGTGTTTCTGCTCTTCACATGTCCCAGCCCATATTGGCTTTCTTATATCTCCGAGGAGGATGATGAGGAGGCGCCGGGCGCACGTCTGTCCTCAGAGATGTACAGTGCCTACAAGTAGTATTCAACCCCCTGCAGATTTAGCAGGTTTGATAAGATGCAAATAAGTTAGAGCCTGCAAACTTCAAACAAGAGCAGGATTTATTAACAGATGCATAAATCTTACAAACCAACAAGTTATGTTGCTCAGTTAAATTCTAATAAATTTTCAACATAAAAGTGTGGGTCAATTATTATTCAACCCCTAGGTTTAATATTTTGTGGATTAACCCTTGTTTGCAATTACAGCTAATAATCGTTTTTTATAAGACCTGATCAGGACGGCACAGGTCTCTGGAGTTATCTTGGCCCACTCCTCCATGCAGATCTTCTCCAAGTTATCTAGGTTCTTTGGGTGTCTCATGTGGACTTTAATCTTGAGATCCTTCCACAAGTTTTCAATTGGGTTAAGGTCAGGAGACTGACTAGGCCACTGCTACACCTTGATTTTTTCCCTCTTGAACCAGGCCTTGGTTTTCTTGGCTGTGTGCTTTGGGTCATTGTCTTGTTGGAAGATGAAATGACGACCCATCTTAAGATCCTTGATGGAGGAGCGGAGGTTCTTGGCCAAAATCTCCAGGTAGGCCGTGCTATCCATCTTCCCATGGATGCGGACCAGATGGCCAGGCCCCTTGGCTGAGAAACAGCCCCACAGCATGATGCTGCCACCACCATGCTTGACTGTAGGGATAGTATTCTTGGGGTCGTATGCAGTGCCATCCAGTCTCCAAACGTCACGTGTGTGGTTGGCACCAAAGATCTCGATCTTGGTCTCATCAGACCAGAGAACCTTGAACCAGTCTGTCTCAGAGTCCTCCAAGTGATCATGAGCAAACTGCAGATGAGCCTTGACATGACGCTTTGAAAGTAAAGGTACCTTATGGGCTCGTCTGGAACGGAGACCATTGCGGTGGAGTATGTTACTTATGGTATTGACTGAAACCAATGTCCCCACTGCCATGAGATCTTCCCGGAGCTCCTTCCTTGTTGTCCTTGGGTTAGCCTTGACTCTTCAGACAAGCCTGGCCTCGGCACGGGAGGAAACTTTCAAAGGCAGTCCAGGCCGTGGAAGGCTAACAGTAGTTCCATAAGCCTTCCACTTCCGGATGATGCTCCCAACAGTGGAGACAGGTAGGCCCAACTCCTTGGAAAGGGTTGTGTACCCCTTGCCAGCCTTGTGACCCTCCACGATCTTGTCTCTGATGGCCTTGGAATGCTCCTTTGTCTTTCCCATGTTGACCATGTATGAGTGCTGTTCACAAGTTTGGGGAGGGTCTTAATTAGTCAGAAAAGGCTGGAAAAAGAGATAATTCATCCAAACATGTGAAGCTCATTGTTCTTTGTGCCTGAAATACTTCTTAATACTTTAGGGGAACCAAACAGAATTCTTGTGGATTGAGGGGTTGAATAATAAATGACCCTCTGAATAAACTTTTCACAATTTAAAAAAAAAAAAAAAAAAAAAAAAGAAATAACATTCTTTTTTGCTGCATTTCACACTTCCAGGCTGATCTACAGTCCAAATGTCACAATGCCAAGTTATTCCGAATGTGTAAACCTGCTAAATCTGCAGGGGGTTGAAGACTACTTGTAGGCACTGTATATATAATGTGTGTGTATACAGCAGCTCCTGACGCTTATGCTGTGATATCGACATCTGGGGCTCGGCGGTAATCAGATCTGGATGCATTTCCCGGCAGTTTCCGCTGAGGTCTCGCGCCGGCGTCTGGTGGGAACGCTTCCCCTTCTCCGGATCATTCTGGGCTTTTGATATATTGCGGATTATATTTGATTATCGTTATTGTGCCGTATTGATCGTCGCTCGCCGCCATAGATAAAACCAAAGGCTCTTTAATTCTCATCGCATTCAGCTTCCTGGGGCCGAATCCACCTACAAAAATATTGACTTTTTAGGATTAATTTTCCTAAGAAACGAAGTTTAGGTGAAGTCAAGACGATGATAAAGAGACAAAAGCAAAGAACAGAACGAAGAGTTCAAATCAATACAGACCAATAGAAATGTAGCGGCTTCTCAGCCCGAAAAGACTGGAGCCTCGAGTCCATCCGACCAGACGCTCCGAGAGGACTCGACGCGAGTAACCAGAGCGAATGGCTCTCACTGTGCTGCAGGGAAGCACACCTGTGCACTCCGGACATCCCAGCACCTGCGATACTCGGCCCAGCACCACGAGTACCCGAGCACCGCAACGCTCCATCGTGTACCAAACAGTGTCGACCACACTCATCACTACAAATGATGTTTCACAAACAAAACCATATATGTTCAGTAAAACTGTTATCTCCACTTAAGCAGTATTATAGCAGCTATATTCTTGTATATAGGGGCAGTATTATAGCAGCTATATTCTTGTATATAGGGGGCAGTACTATAGTAGTTATATTCTTGTATATAGGGGCAGTATTATAGTAGTTATATTCTTGTACATAGGGGCAGTATTATAGTAGTTATATTCTTGTATATAGGGGCAGTATTATAGTAGTTATATTCTTGTATATAGGGGCAGTATTATAGCAGTTATATTCTTGTACATAGGGGCAGTATTATAGCAGTTATATTCTTGTACATAGGGGCAGTATTATAGTAGTTATATTCCTGTACATAGGGGCAGTATTATAGTAGTTATATTCTTGTACATAGGGGCAGTATTATAGTAGTTATATTCTTGTATATAGGGGCAGTATTATAGCAGTTATATTCTTGTATATAGGGGCAGTATTATAGCAGTTATATTCTTGTACATAGGGGCAGTATTATAGCAGCTATATTCTTGTATATAGGGGGCAGTATTATAGTAGTTATATTTCTGTATGTAGGGGCAGTATTATAGTAGTTATATTTCTGTATGTAGGGGCAGTATTATAGTAGTTATATTTCTGTATGTAGGGGCAGTAGTAAGGTGGTTTTATTCTTCTGAAATGTGTTAATAAAGTTTAGTGTTTGTAAATTGCTTCTACTAAAGAAATAAATGGTTAATATATAAAGGTGTGTGTGTATTATCTGTTTTGACAGCCTGGATATTCATCAGGTGGCTGATAGCAACCAATCAGAGCTCTGCTATTTTTTTGCTACAGGTCATTAGTCGGTGCTCTGATTGGTTGCTGTAGGCAACAAAGGACATTTTTAGTACAACAGCTTACAGTCATATGAAAACGTTTGTGCACCCCTATTAATGTTACCCTTTTCTCTATAACAATTTGGGTTTTTGCTATTTCAGCTTCATATATCTAATAACTGATGGACTGAGGAATATTTCTGGATTGAAATGAGGTTTATTGTACTAACAGAAAATGTGCAATCCGCATTTAAACAAAATTTGACTGGTGCAAAAGTATGGGCACCTCAACATAAAAGTGACATTAATATTTTGTAGATCCTCCTTTTGCAGCAATCACAGCCTCTAGTGGCTTCCTGTAGCTGTTAATGAGTTCCTGGATCCTG
This sequence comes from Anomaloglossus baeobatrachus, assembly GCF_048569485.1. Lineage (NCBI taxonomy): Eukaryota > Metazoa > Chordata > Amphibia > Anura > Aromobatidae > Anomaloglossus > Anomaloglossus baeobatrachus. Next base: position 2,486,526 of record NC_134361.1, read on the forward strand.
GATGAAGGTAGATTTGACCATTCCTGTTTACAAAACAATTCCAGTCCAGTTAAGTTTGATGGTCGCCGAGCATGGACCGCCGCTTCACATCATCCCACAGATGTTCAATGATATTCAGGTCTGGGGACTGGGATGGCCATTCCAGAACATTGTAATTGTTCCTCTGCATGAATGCCTGAGTAGATTTGGAGCGGTGTTTTGGATCATTGTCTTGCTGAAATATCCATCCCCTGCGTAACTTCAACTTTGACACTGATTCTTGCACATTATTGTCAGGAATCTGCTGATACTGAGTTGAATCCATGCGACCCTCAACTTTAACAAGATTCCCGGTCTCGGCATTGGCCACACAGCCCCAAAGCATGATGGAACCTCCACCAAATGTTACTGTGGGTAGCAAGTGCTTTACTTGGAATGCCGTGTTTTTTTGCCTCCATGCATAACGCCTTTTTGTATGACCAAACAACTCAATCTTTGTTTCATCAGTCCACAGGACCTTCCTCCAAAATGTAACTGGCTTGTCCAAATGTGCTTTTGCATACCTCAGGCGACTCTGTTTGTGGCGTGCTTGCAGAAACGGCTTCTTTCGCATCACTCTCCCATACAGCTTCTCCTTGTGCAACGTGCGCTGTATTGTTGACCGATGCACAGTGACACCATCTGCAGCAAGATGATGCTGCAGGTCTTTGGAGGTGGTCTGTGGATTGTCCTTGACTGTTCTCACCATTCTTCTTCTCTGCCTTTCTGATATTTTTCTTGGCCTGCCACTTCTGGGCTTAACAAGAACTGTACCTGTGTTCTTCCATTTCCTTACTATGTTCCTCACAGTGGAAACTGACAGTTTAAATCTCTGAGACAACTTTTTGTACCTTCCCCTGAACAACTATGTTGCATAATCTTTGTTTTCAGATCATTTGAGAGTTGTTTTGAGGAGCCCATGATGCCACTCTTCATAGGAGATTCAAATAGGAGAACAACTTGCAAGTGGCCACCTTAAATACCTTTTCTCATGATTGGATACACCTGCATATGAAGTTCAAAGCTCAATGAGGTTACAAAACCAATTTACTGCTTTAGTAAGTCAGTAAAAAGTAGTTAGGAGGGTTCAAATCAAGAAATTGATAAGGGTGCCCATACTTTTGCACCGGTCAAATTTTGTTTAAATGTGGATTGCACATTTTCTGTTAGTACAATAAACCTCATTTCAGTCCAGAAATATTCCTCAGTCCATCAGTTATTAGATATATGAAACCGAAATAGCAAAAACCCAAATTGTTATAAAGAAAAAACGGTAACATTAATAGGGGTGCACAAACTTTTTCATATGACTGTATGTGTCAGTTAATATGATTTGGTGATGAGAGGAAGAGGGGAGGGAGAGACGTAGTTATTACCCCGGGTGGCGTCGGGTTCTGCAGCTAGTGTGCCTGTATTATGCAGTTCATTGTTTGCATCGCGGTTGGTAGCTATTGTTCTGAATGATCTGTATATTCATGCATTGTTGTACAATCTGATCTGGACAATGTGATTGGTGTGTCGGGTGTGGGAGGTGTGAGTTTTTGTTGTTTCCTCCAGATTTGGCGGTGGTATCCAGTGAAGCTGATGGCGGTGCAGATTGGCATTTTCACGGCGTCTGTTCCTTCCCGTCAGCGAGGCTGCTGATAATAATGGTGATAATTGTGTTGCCGTACACATTTACATCATGTTACCTGAATTCTTAAGCACCAGGATTGCTTTTCCTTTGTGCAGCTTTCGGGGAGCAGAAAAGCTTTGATATGTTTCCGTCACGCGGCCGCCTGGAAAGTAATTGACAAACTTAATTTGGAGCAGATGGCGCTGGAATATTTCATTATTTATTTCTGATGATTAGGTACATAACACTGTAATCCCCACCAAACACATCCGCGGTAATGATCTGCCCTTGTTGTATGTTTCTCCGCAGTCTGCGCAATATCCACACGTGAGTGATCATCCTACACATGCTGGTGTGAACCGGGGCCTGTATTAAGCTATAAACAGCGGCGCGGAGTATAGGAAAGAAAAATATACAATCCGTGACGTTCGCGTGTCCATGAGACCAGCCGCCGTCAGGGAAGACCGCGAGGCCAAAACCAGTGATGAGGCCCCAACTGCCGCCGGGGTCACACGTCACCGTAACAGCTTGTGCAGTAGATTGTATTAGAGACACCTGCATCTTTCTCCTTGTAGGAGCCCCTTCTTCTTCTCTGCCTCTTGTGGAGAGCGGTGGAGCAGACAGCAGTATGAGACAGGCAGACGCAGCGACTGGCTGCTTCTGCTGCTTTCCAGTAAGTGTTTTATCTCACCTGCGATGCCTTCACCGCTGCACAGTACCACTGTATCATGGCGTCCATGTTCTGAAACCTTTAATGTTTGGGGGGTTATTTCTCACTCCTGTGCTGGGTTCACATCTATACTCCTCACTATTGCTGTATATTTATGAAAACGGAGACAGAAGTCTTTACATTTGCCTGATGAACACTGTACCCCATAATCACAGTCTCCAATCAGCAGCGCTAGTGCACATAAAGAAAGGTTTTTATTTTTAATTGGTCAGACACAAAGTATAACAGGGTATAGACATTAACAGTGTTTTAAGAGCAGGTTAAGACAGAGGCGATTAAATCCCCATGTGAAGCCGCATGCTGCAAAGGTACATGCAATGATATAGGGGTGCACTTACTTCCCACAGTGGTGAGCGCTGGGTCATCAAGTGAAACATTCAGGATAGCCAGCGGACTCCAGAAGGATAATATACAGGGCAGGATCACAAAAGTGTCAATACATATTAAGCCGGCAATTACATGCAATGATATAGGGGGTGCACTTACTTCCCACAGTGGTGAGCGCTGGGTCATCAACTGAAACATTCAGGATAGCCAGCTGACTCCAGAAGGAAAATATACAGGGCAGGATCACAAAAGTGTCAATACATATTAAGCCGGCAATTACATGCAATGATATAGGGGGTGCACTTACTTCCCACAGTGGTGAGCGCTGGGTCATCAAGTGAAACATTCAGGATAGCCAGCTGACTCCAGAAGGATAATATACAGGGCAGGATCACAAAAATGTCAATACATATTAAGCCGGCAATTACATGCAATGATATAGGGGGTGCACTTACTTCCCACAGTGGTGAGTGCTGGGTCATCAACTGAAACATTCAGGATAGCCAGCGGACTCCAGAAGGATAATATACAGGGCAGGATCACAAAAGTGTCAATACATATTAAGCCGGCAATTACATGCAATGATATAGGGGGTGCACTTACTTCCCACAGTGGTGAGTGCTGGGTCATCAACTGAAACATTCAGGATAGCCAGCTGACTCCAGAAGGATAATATACAGGGCAGGATCACAAAAATGTCAATACATATTAAGCCGGCAATTACATGCAATGATATAGGGGGTGCACTTACTTCCCACAGTGGTGAGTGCTGGGTCATCAACTGAAACATTCAGGATAGCCAGCTGACTCCAGAAGGATAATATACAGGGCAGGATCACAAAAGTGTCAATACATATTAAGCCGGCAATTACATGCAAAGATATAGGGGTGCACTTACTTCCCACAGTGGTGAGTGCTGGGTCATCAACTGAAACATTCAGGATAGCCAGCTGACTCCAGAAGGATAATATACAGGGCAGGATCACAAAAGTGTCAATACATATTAAGCCGGCAATTACATGCAATGATATAGGGGGTGCACTTACTTCCCACAGTGGTGAGCGCTGGGTCATCAACTGAAACATTCAGGATAGCCAGCTGACTCCAGAAGGATAATATACAGGGCAGGATCACAAAAGTGTCAATACATATTAAGCCGGCAATTACATGCAATGATATAGGGGGTGCACTTACTTCCCACAGTGGTGAGTGCTGGGTCATCAAGTGAAACATTCAGGATAGCCAGCTGACTCCAGAAGGATAATATACAGGGCAGGATCACAAAAGTGTCAATACATATTAAGCCGGCAATTACATGCAATGATATAGGGGTGCACTTACTTCCCACAGTGGTGAGCGCTGGGTCATCAAGTGAAACATTCAGGATAGCCAGCTGACTCCAGAAGGATAATATACAGGGCAGGATCACAAAAGTGTCAATACATATTAAGCCGGCAATTACATGCAATGATATAGGGGTGCACTTACTTCCCACAGTGGTGAGCGCTGGGTCATCAAGTGAAACATTCAGGATAGCCAGCTGACTCCAGAAGGATAATATACAGGACAGGATCACAAAAGTGTCAATACATATTAAGCCGGCAATTACATGCAATGATATAGGGGGTGCACTTACTTCCCACAGTGGTGAGTGCTGGGTCATCAACTGAAACATTCAGGATAGCCAGCTGACTCCAGAAGGATAATATACAGGGCAGGATCACAAAAGTGTCAATACATATTAAGCCGGCAATTACATGCAATGATATAGGGGTGCACTTACTTCCCACAGTGGTGAGCGCTGGGTCATCAAGTGAAACATTCAGGATAGCCAGCTGACTCCAGAAGGATAATATACAGGGCAGGATCACAAAAATGTCAATACATATTAAGCCGGCAATTACATGCAATGATATAGGGGTGCACTTACTTCCCACAGTGGTGAGCGCTGGGTCATCAAGTGAAACATTCAGGATAGCCAGCTGACTCCAGAAGGATAATATACAGGGCAGGATCACAAAAATGTCAATACATATTAAGCCGGCAATTACATGCAATGATATAGGGGGTGCACTTACTTCCCACAGTGGTGAGCGCTGGGTCATCAACTGAAACATTCAGGATAGCCAGCGGACTCCAGAAGGAAAATATACAGGGCAGGATCACAAAAGTGTCAATACATATTAAGCCGGCAATTACATGCAATGATATAGGGGGTGCACTTACTTCCCACAGTGGTGAGTGCTGGGTCATCAAGTGAAACATTCAGGATAGCCAGCTGACTCCAGAAGGATAATATACAGGGCAGGATCACAAAAATGTCAATACATATTAAGCCGGCAATTACATGCAATGATATAGGGGGTGCACTTACTTCCCACAGTGGTGAGTGCTGGGTCATCAACTGAAACATTCAGGATAGCCAGCGGACTCCAGAAGGATAATATACAGGACAGGATCACAAAAATGTCAATACATATTAAGCCGGCAATTACATGCAATGATATAGGGGGTGCACTTACTTCCCACAGTGGTGAGCGCTGGGTCATCAAGTGAAACATTCAGGATAGCCAGCGGACTCCAGAAGGATAATATACAGGACAGGATCACAAAAATGTCAATACATATTAAGCCGGCAATTACATGCAATGATATAGGGGGTGCACTTACTTCCCACAGTGGTGAGCGCTGGGTCATCAAGTGAAACATTCAGGATAGCCAGCGGACTCCAGAAGGATAATATACAGGACAGGATCACAAAAATGTCAATACATATTAAGCCGGCAATTACATGCAATGATATAGGGGTGCACTTACTTCCCACAGTGGTGAGCGCTGGGTCATCAACTGAAACATTCAGGATAGCCAGCTGACTCCAGAAGGATAATATACAGGGCAGGATCACAAAAGTGTCAATACATATTAAGCCGGCAATTACATGCAATGATATAGGGGGTGCACTTACTTCCCACAGTGGTGAGTGCTGGGTCATCAAGTGAAACATTCAGGATAGCCAGCTGACTCCAGAAGGATAATATACAGGGCAGGATCACAAAAGTGTCAATACATATTAAGTCGGCAATTACATGCAATGATATAGGGGTGCACTTACTTCCCACAGTGGTGAGTGCTGGGTCATCAAGTGAAACATTCAGGATAGCCAGCGGACTCCAGAAGGATAATATACAGGGCAGGATCACAAAAATGTCAATACATATTAAGCCGGCAATTACATGCAATGATATAGGGGGTGCACTTACTTCCCACAGTGGTGAGCGCTGGGTCATCAAGTGAAACATTCAGGATAGCCAGCTGACTCCAGAAGGATAATATACAGGGCAGGATCACAAAAGTGTCAATACATATTAAGCCAGCAATTACATGCAATGATATAGGGGTGCACTTACTTCCCACAGTGGTGAGCGCTGGGTCATCAAGTGAAACATTCAGGATAGCCAGCTGACTCCAGAAGGATAATATACAGGGCAGGATCACAAAAGTGTCAATACATATTAAGCCGGCAATTACATGCAATGATATAGGGGGTGCACTTAGTCCCCACAGTGGTGAGTGCTGGGTCATCAACTGAAACATTCAGGATAGCCAGCGGACTCCAGAAGGATAATATACAGGGCAGGATCACAAAAGTGTCAATACATATTAAGCCGGCAATTACATGCAATGATATAGGGGGTGCACTTACTTCCCACAGTGGTGAGCGCTGGGTCATCAACTGAAACATTCAGGATAGCCAGCTGACTCCAGAAGGATAATATACAGGGCAGGATCACAAAAATGTCAATACATATTAAGTCGGCAATTACATGCAATGATATAGGGGTGCACTTACTTCCCACAGTGGTGAGTGCTGGGTCATCAAGTGAAACATTCAGGATAGCCAGCTGACTCCAGAAGGATAATATACAGGGCAGGATCACAAAAGTGTCAATACATATTAAGCCGGCAATTACATGCAATGATATAGGGGGTGCACTTACTTCCCACAGTGGTGAGTGCTGGATCATCAAGTGAAACATTCAGGATAGCCAGCGGACTCCAGAAGGATAATATACAGGGCAGGATCACAAAAGTGTCAATACATATTAAGCCGGCAATTACATGCAATGATATAGGGGGTGCACTTACTTCCCACAGTGGTGAGCGCTGGGTCATCAACTGAAACATTCAGGATAGCCAGCTGACTCCAGAAGGATAATATACAGGGCAGGATCACAAAAGTGTCAATACATATTAAGCCAGCAATTACATGCAATGATATAGGGGGTGCACTTACTTCCCACAGTGGTGAGTGCTGGGTCATCAAGTGAAACATTCAGGATAGCCAGCGGACTCCAGAAGGATAATATACAGGACAGGATCACAAAAGTGTCAATACATATTAAGCCGGCAATTACATGCAATGATATAGGGGGTGCACTTACTTCCCACAGTGGTGAGCGCTGGGTCATCAAGTGAAACATTCAGGATAGCCAGCTGACTCCAGAAGGAAAATATACAGGGCAGGATCACAAAAATGTCAATACATATTAAGCCGGCAATTACATGCAATGATATAGGGGGTGCACTTACTTCCCACAGTGGTGAGTGCTGGGTCATCAAGTGAAACATTCAGGATAGCCAGCTGACTCCAGAAGGATAATATACAGGGCAGGATCACAAAAGTGTCAATACATATTAAGCCAGCAATTACATGCAATGATATAGGGGGTGCACTTACTTCCCACAGTGGTGAGCGCTGGGTCATCAAGTGAAACATTCAGGATAGCCAGCGGACTCCAGAAGGATAATATACAGGGCAGGATCACAAAAATGTCAATACATATTAAGCCGGCAATTACATGCAATGATATAGGGGGTGCACTTACTTCCCACAGTGGTGAGTGCTGGGTCATCAAGTGAAACATTCAGGATAGCCAGCTGACTCCAGAAGGAAAATATACAGGGCAGGATCACAAAAGTGTCAATACATATTAAGCCGGCAATTACATGCAATGATATAGGGGGTGCACTTACTTCCCACAGTGGTGAGTGCTGGGTCATCAACTGAAACATTCAGGATAGCCAGCTGACTCCAGAAGAATAATATACAGGGCAGGATCACAAAAGTGTCAATACATATTAAGCCGGCAATTACATGCAATGATATAGGGGTGCACTTACTTCCCACAGTGGTGAGTGCTGGGTCATCAACTGAAACATTCAGGATAGCCAGCTGACTCCAGAAGGAAAATATACAGGGCAGGATCACAAAAATGTCAATACATTTTAAGCCGGCAATTACATGTAATGATATAGGGGGTGCACTTACTTCCCACAGTGGTGAGCGCTGGGTCATCAACTGAAACATTCAGGATAGCCAGCTGACTCCAGAAGGATAATATACAGGGCAGGATCACAAAAGTGTCAATACATATTAAGCCGGCAATTACATGCAATGATATAGGGGGTGCACTTACTTCCCACAGTGGTGAGCGCTGGGTCATCAAGTGAAACATTCAGGATAGCCAGCTGACTCCAGAAGGATAATATACAGGGCAGGATCACAAAAATGTCAATACATATTAAGCCGGCAATTACATGCAATGATATAGGGGGTGCACTTACTTCCCACAGTGGTGAGTGCTGGGTCATCAAGTGAAACATTCAGGATAGCCAGCTGACTCCAGAAGGATAATATACAGGGCAGGATCACAAAAATGTCAATACATATTAAGCCGGCAATTACATGCAATGATATATAGGGGGTGCACTTACTTCCCACAGTGGTGAGTGCTGGGTCATCAAGTGAAACATTCAGGATAGCCAGCGGACTCCAGAAGGATAATATACAGGGCAGGATCACAAAAGTGTCAATACATATTAAGCCGGCAATTACATGCAATGATATAGGGGTGCACTTACTTCCCACAGTGGTGAGTGCTGGGTCATCAACTGAAACATTCAGGATAGCCAGCTGACTCCAGAAGGATAATATACAGGGCAGGATCACAAAAGTGTCAATACATATTAAGTCGGCAATTACATGCAATGATATAGGGGGTGCACTTACTTCCCACAGTGGTGAGTGCTGGGTCATCAAGTGAAACATTCAGGATAGCCAGCGGACTCCAGAAGGATAATATACAGGACAGGATCACAAAAATGTCAATACATATTAAGCCGGCAATTACATGCAATGATATAGGGGGTGCACTTACTTCCCACAGTGGTGAGTGCTGGGTCATCAAGTGAAACATTCAGGATAGCCAGTGGACTCCAGAAGGATAATATACAGGGCAGGATCACAAAAGTGTCAATACATATTAAGCCAGCAATTACATGCAATGATATAGGGGGTGCACTTACTTCCCACAGTGGTGAGCGCTGGGTCATCAAGTGAAACATTCAGGATAGCCAGCTGACTCCAGAAGGATAATATACAGGGCAGGATCACAAAAGTGTCAATACATATTAAGCCGGCAATTACATGTAATGATATAGGGGTGCACTTACTTCCCACAGTGGTGAGTGCTGGGTCATCAAGTGAAATATTCAGGATAGCCAGCGGACTCCAGAAGGATAATATACAGGACAGGATCATAAAAGTGTCAATACATATTAAGCCGGCAATTACATGCAATGATATAGGGGTGCACTTACTTCCCACAGTGGTGAGCGCTGGGTCATCAACTGAAACATTCAGGATAGCCAGCTGACTCCAGAAGGATAATATACAGGACAGGATCACAAAAGTGTCAATACATATTAAGCCGGCAATTACATGCAATGATATAGGGGTGCACTTACTTCCCACAGTGGTGAGTGCTGGGTCATCAACTGAAACATTCAGGATAGCCAGCTGACTCCAGAAGGATAATATACAGGGCAGGATCACAAAAGTGTCAATACATATTAAGTCGGCAATTACATGCAATGATATAGGGGGTGCACTTACTTCCCACAGTGGTGAGTGCTGGGTCATCAAGTGAAACATTCAGGATAGCCAGCGGACTCCAGAAGGATAATATACAGGACAGGATCACAAAAATGTCAATACATATTAAGCCGGCAATTACATGCAATGATATAGGGGGTGCACTTACTTCCCACAGTGGTGAGTGCTGGGTCATCAAGTGAAACATTCAGGATAGCCAGCGGACTCCAGAAGGATAATATACAGGGCAGGATCACAAAAGTGTCAATACATATTAAGCCGGCAATTACATGTAATGATATAGGGGTGCACTTACTTCCCACAGTGGTGAGTGCTGGGTCATCAAGTGAAATATTCAGGATAGCCAGCGGACTCCAGAAGGATAATATACAGGACAGGATCATAAAAGTGTCAATACATATTAAGCCGGCAATTACATGCAATGATATAGGGGTGCACTTACTTCCCACAGTGGTGAGCGCTGGGTCATCAACTGAAACATTCAGGATAGCCAGCTGACTCCAGAAGGATAATATACAGGACAGGATCACAAAAGTGTCAATACATATTAAGCCGGCAATTACATGCAATGATATAGGGGTGCACTTACTTCCCACAGTGGTGAGCGCTGGGTCATCAACTGAAACATTCAGGATAGCCAGCTGACTCCAGAAGGATAATATACAGGGCAGGATCACAAAAGTGTCAATACATATTAAGCCAGCAATTACATGCAATGATATAGGGGGTGCACTTACTTCCCACAGTGGTGAGCGCTGGGTCATCAAGTGAAACATTCAGGATAGCCAGCGGACTCCAGAAGGATAATATACAGGGCAGGATCACAAAAGTGTCAATACATATTAAGTCGGCAATTACATGCAATGATATAGGGGGTGCACTTACTTCCCACAGTGGTGAGTGCTGGGTCATCAACTGAAACATTCAGGATAGCCAGCTGACTCCAGAAGGATAATATACAGGGCAGGATCACAAAAGTGTCAATACATATTAAGCCAGCAATTACATGCAATGATATAGGGGGTGCACTTACTTCCCACAGTGGTGAGCGCTGGGTCATCAACTGAAACATTCAGGATAGCCAGCGGACTCCAGAAGGATAATATACAGGGCAGGATCACAAAAGTGTCAATACATATTAAGTCGGCAATTACATGCAATGATATAGGGGGTGCACTTACTTCCCACAGTGGTGAGTGCTGGGTCATCAAGTGAAACATTCAGGATAGCCAGCGGACTCCAGAAGGATAATATACAGGGCAGGATCACAAAAGTGTCAATACATATTAAGCCGGCAATTACATGTAATGATATAGGGGTGCACTTACTTCCCACAGTGGTGAGTGCTGGGTCATCAAGTGAAACATTCAGGATAGCCAGCGGACTCCAGAAGGATAATATACAGGACAGGATCACAAAAGTGTCAATACATATTAAGCCGGCAATTACATGCAATGATATAGGGGTGCACTTACTTCCCACAGTGGTGAGTGCTGGGTCATCAACTGAAACATTCAGGATAGCCAGCGGACTCCAGAAGGATAATATACAGGGCAGGATCACAAAAGTGTCAATACATATTAAGTCGGCAATTACATGCAATGATATAGGGGGTGCACTTACTTCCCACAGTGGTGAGTGCTGGGTCATCAACTGAAACATTCAGGATAGCCAGCTGACTCCAGAAGGATAATATACAGGGCAGGATCACAAAAGTGTCAATACATATTAAGCCAGCAATTACATGCAATGATATAGGGGTGCACTTACTTCCCACAGTGGTGAGTGCTGGGTCATCAACTGAAACATTCAGGATAGCCAGCGGACTCCAGAAGGATAATATACAGGGCAGGATCACAAAAGTGTCAATACATATTAAGCCGGCAATTACATGCAATGATATAGGGGGTGCACTTACTTCCCACAGTGGTGAGTGCTGGGTCATCAAGTGAAACATTCAGGATAGCCAGCGGACTCCAGAAGGATAATATACAGGACAGGATCACAAAAGTGTCAATACATATTAAGTCGGCAATTACATGCAATGATATAGGGGGTGCACTTACTTCCCACAGTGGTGAGTGCTGGGTCATCAAGTGAAACATTCAGGATAGCCAGCTGACTCCAGAAGGATAATATACAGGGCAGGATCACAAAAGTGTCAATACATATTAAGCCGGCAATTACATGCAATGATATAGGGGGTGCACTTACTTCCCACAGTGGTGAGTGCTGGGTCATCAAGTGAAACATTCAGGATAGCCAGCGGACTCCAGAAGGATAATATACAGGACAGGATCACAAAAGTGTCAATACATATTAAGTCGGCAATTACATGCAATGATATAGGGGGTGCACTTACTTCCCACAGTGGTGAGCGCTGGGTCATCAAGTGAAACATTCAGGATAGCCAGCTGACTCCAGAAGGATAATATACAGGGCAGGATCACAAAAGTGTCAATACATATTAAGTCGGCAATTACATGCAATGATATAGGGGTGCACTTACTTCCCACAGTGGTGAGTGCTGGGTCATCAAGTGAAACATTCAGGATAGCCAGCGGACTCCAGAAGGATAATATACAGGGCAGGATCACAAAAGTGTCAATACATATTAAGCCGGCAATTACATGCAATGATATAGGGGTGCGCTTACTTCCCACAGTGGTGAGTGCTGGGTCATCAAGTGAAACATTCAGGATAGCCAGCTGACTCCAGAAGGATAATATACAGGGCAGGATCACAAAAGTGTCAATACATATTAAGCCGGCAATTACATGCAATGATATAGGGGGTGCACTTACTTCCCACAGTGGTGAGTGCTGGGTCATCAAGTGAAACATTCAGGATAGCCAGCGGACTCCAGAAGGATAATATACAGGGCAGGATCACAAAAGTGTCAATACATATTAAGCCGGCAATTACATGCAATGATATAGGGGGTGCACTTACTTCCCACAGTGGTGAGCGCTGGGTCATCAAGTGAAACATTCAGGATAGCCAGCGGACTCCAGAAGGATAATATACAGGACAGGATCACAAAAGTGTCAATACATATTAAGCCGGCAATTACATGCAATGATATAGGGGGTGCACTTACTTCCCACAGTGGTGAGCGCTGGGTCATCAAGTGAAACATTCAGGATAGCCAGCGGACTCCAGAAGGATAATATACAGGGCAGGATCACAAAAGTGTCAATACATATTAAGCCGGCAATTACATGCAATGATATAGGGGGTGCACTTACTTCCCACAGTGGTGAGTGCTGGGTCATCAACTGAAACATTCAGGATAGCCAGCGGACTCCAGAAGGATAATATACAGGGCAGGATCACAAAAGTGTCAATACATATTAAGCCAGCAATTACATGCAATGATATAGGGGGTGCACTTACTTCCCACAGTGGTGAGCGCTGGGTCATCAAGTGAAACATTCAGGATAGCCAGCTGACTCCAGAAGGATAATATACAGGGCAGGATCACAAAAGTGTCAATACATATTAAGCCGGCAATTACATGCAATGATATAGGGGGTGCACTTACTTCCCACAGTGGTGAGCGCTGGGTCATCAAGTGAAACATTCAGGATAGCCAGCTGACTCCAGAAGGATAATATACAGGGCAGGATCACAAAAATGTCAATACATATTAAGCCGGCAATTACATGCAATGATATAGGGGGTGCACTTACTTCCCACAGTGGTGAGCGCTGGGTCATCAAGTGAAACATTCAGGATAGCCAGCGGACTCCAGAAGGATAATATACAGGGCAGGATCACAAAAGTGTCAATACATATTAAGCCGGCAATTACATGCAATGATATAGGGGGTGCACTTACTTCCCACAGTGGTGAGCGCTGGGTCATCAAGTGAAACATTCAGGATAGCCAGCTGACTCCAGAAGGAAAATATACAGGGCAGGATCACAAAAGTGTCAATACATATTAAGCCGGCAATTACATGCAATGATATAGGGCGTGCACTTAATTCCCACAGTGGTGAGCGCTGGGTCATCAAGTGAAACATTCAGGATAGCCAGCTGACTCCAGAAGGAAAATATACAGGGCAGGATCACAAAAGTGTCAATACATATTAAGCCGGCAATTACATGCAATGATATAGGGGTGCACTTACTTCCCACAGTGGTGAGCGCTGGGTCATCAAGTGAAACATTCAGGATAGCCAGCGGACTCCAGAAGGAAAATATACAGGGCAGGATCACAAAAATGTCAATACATATTAAGCCGGCAATTACATGCAATGATATAGGGGTGCACTTACTTCCCACAGTGGTGAGTGCTGGGTCATCAAGTGAAACATTCAGGATAGCCAGCTGACTCCAGAAGGATAATATACAGGACAGGATCACAAAAGTGTCAATACATATTAAGCCGGCAATTACATGCAATGATATAGGGGGTGCACTTACTTCCCACAGTGGTGAGCGCTGGGTCATCAAGTGAAACATTCAGGATAGCCAGCTGACTCCAGAAGGATAATATACAGGGCAGGATCACAAAAGTGTCAATACATATTAAGCCGGCAATTACATGCAATGATATAGGGGGTGCACTTACTTCCCACAGTGGTGAGCGCTGGGTCATCAACTGAAACATTCAGGATAGCCAGCTGATTCCAGAAGGATAATATACAGGGCAGGATCACAAAAGTGTCAATACATATTAAGCCGGCAATTACTTGCAATGATATAGGGGTGCACTTACTTCCCACAGTGGTGAGTGCTGGGTCATCAACTGAAACATTCAGGATAGCCAGCTGACTCCAGAAGGATAATATACAGGGCAGGATCACAAAAATGTCAATACATATTAAGCCGGCAATTACATGCAATGATATAGGGGGTGCACTTACTTCCCACAGTGGTGAGTGCTGGGTCATCAAGTGAAACATTCAGGATAGCCAGCTGACTCCAGAAGGATAATATACAGGGCAGGATCACAAAAGTGTCAATACATATTAAGCCGGCAATTACATGCAATGATATAGGGGTGCACTTACTTCCCACAGTGGTGAGTGCTGGGTCATCAAGTGAAACATTCAGGATAGCCAGCGGACTCCAGAAGGATAATATACAGGGCAGGATCACAAAAGTGTCAATACATATTAAGCCAGCAATTACATGCAATGATATAGGGGGTGCACTTACTTCCCACAGTGGTGAGCGCTGGGTCATCAAGTGAAACATTCAGGATAGCCAGCTGACTCCAGAAGGATAATATACAGGGCAGGATCACAAAAGTGTCAATACATATTAAGCCGGCAATTACATGCAATGATATAGGGGGTGCACTTACTTCCCACAGTGGTGAGTGCTGGGTCATCAAGTGAAACATTCAGGATAGCCAGCGGACTCCAGAAGGATAATATACAGGGCAGGATCACAAAAGTGTCAATACATATTAAGCCGGCAATTACATGCAATGATATAGGGGGTGCACTTACTTCCCACAGTGGTGAGTGCTGGGTCATCAAGTGAAACATTCAGGATAGCCAGCTGACTCCAGAAGGATAATATACAGGGCAGGATCACAAAAATGTCAATACATATTAAGCCGGCAATTACATGCAATGATATAGGGGGTGCACTTACTTCCCACAGTGGTGAGTGCTGGGTCATCAAGTGAAACATTCAGGATAGCCAGCTGACTCCAGAAGGATAATATACAGGGCAGGATCACAAAAGTGTCAATACATATTAAGCCGGCAATTACTTGCAATGATATAGGGGTGCACTTACTTCCCACAGTGGTGAGTGCTGGGTCATCAACTGAAACATTCAGGATAGCCAGCTGACTCCAGAAGGATAATATACAGGGCAGGATCACAAAAATGTCAATACATATTAAGCCGGCAATTACATGCAATGATATAGGGGTGCACTTACTTCCCACAGTGGTGAGTGCTGGGTCATCAACTGAAACATTCAGGATAGCCAGCTGACTCCAGAAGGATAATATACAGGGCAGGATCACAAAAGTGTCAATACATATTAAGCCGGCAATTACATGCAATGATATAGGGGGTGCACTTACTTCCCACAGTGGTGAGTGCTGGGTCATCAACTGAAACATTCAGGATAGCCAGCGGACTCCAGAAGGATAATATACAGGGCAGGATCACAAAAGTGTCAATACATATTAAGCCGGCAATTACATGCAATGATATAGGGGGTGCACTTACTTCCCACAGTGGTGAGCGCTGGGTCATCAAGTGAAACATTCAGGATAGCCAGCTGACTCCAGAAGGATAATATACAGGGCAGGATCACAAAAATGTCAATACATATTAAGCCGGCAATTACATGCAATGATATATAGGGGGTGCACTTACTTCCCACAGTGGTGAGTGCTGGGTCATCAAGTGAAACATTCAGGATAGCCAGCGGACTCCAGAAGGATAATATACAGGGCAGGATCACAAAAGTGTCAATACATATTAAGCCGGCAATTACATGCAATGATATAGGGGTGCACTTACTTCCCACAGTGGTGAGTGCTGGGTCATCAACTGAAACATTCAGGATAGCCAGCTGACTCCAGAAGGATAATATACAGGGCAGGATCACAAAAGTGTCAATACATATTAAGCCGGCAATTACATGCAATGATATAGGGGTGCACTTACTTCCCACAGTGGTGAGCGCTGGGTCATCAACTGAAACATTCAGGATAGCCAGCTGACTCCAGAAGGATAATATACAGGGCAGGATCACAAAAGTGTCAATACATATTAAGCCGGCAATTACATGCAATGATATAGGGGGTGCACTTACTTCCCACAGTGGTGAGCGCTGGGTCATCAACTGAAACATTCAGGATAGCCAGCTGATTCCAGAAGGATAATATACAGGGCAGGATCACAAAAGTGTCAATACATATTAAGCCGGCAATTACATGCAATGATATAGGGGGTGCACTTACTTCCCACAGTGGTGAGTGCTGGGTCATCAACTGAAACATTCAGGATAGCCAGCTGACTCCAGAAGGATAATATACAGGGCAGGATCACAAAAGTGTCAATACATATTAAGCCGGCAATTACATGCAATGATATAGGGGTGCACTTACTTCCCACAGTGGTGAGTGCTGGGTCATCAAGTGAAACATTCAGGATAGCCAGCGGACTCCAGAAGAATAATATACAGGGCAGGATCACAAAAGTGTCAATACATATTAAGCCGGCAATTACATGCAATGATATAGGGGGTGCACTTACTTCCCACAGTGGTGAGCGCTGGGTCATCAACTGAAACATTCAGGATAGCCAGCTGACTCCAGAAGGATAATATACAGGGCAGGATCACAAAAGTGTCAATACATATTAAGCCGGCAATTACATGCAATGATATAGGGGGTGCACTTACTTCCCACAGTGGTGAGTGCTGGGTCATCAACTGAAACATTCAGGATAGCCAGCTGACTCCAGAAGGATAATATACAGGGCAGGATCACAAAAGTGTCAATACATATTAAGCCGGCAATTACATGCAATGATATAGGGGTGCACTTACTTCCCACAGTGGTGAGTGCTGGGTCATCAACTGAAACATTCAGGATAGCCAGCAGACTCCAGAAGGATAATATACAGGGCAGGATCACAAAAGTGTCAATACATATTAAGCCGGCAATTACATGCAATGATATAGGGGGTGCACTTACTTCCCACAGTGGTGAGTGCTGGGTCATCAACTGAAACATTCAGGATAGCCAGCGGACTCCAGAAGGATAATATACAGGGCAGGATCACAAAAGTGTCAATACATATTAAGCCAGCAATTACATGCAATGATATAGGGGTGCACTTACTTCCCACAGTGGTGAGTGCTGGGTCATCAACTGAAACATTCAGGATAGCCAGCTGACTCCAGAAGGATAATATACAGGGCAGGATCACAAAAATGTCAATACATATTAAGCCGGCAATTACATGCAATGATATATAGGGGGTGCACTTACTTCCCACAGTGGTGAGTGCTGGGTCATCAAGTGAAACATTCAGGATAGCCAGCGGACTCCAGAAGGATAATATACAGGGCAGGATCACAAAAGTGTCAATACATATTAAGCCAGCAATTACATGCAATGATATAGGGGGTGCACTTACTTCCCACAGTGGTGAGTGCTGGGTCATCAAGTGAAACATTCAGGATAGCCAGCTGACTCCAGAAGGATAATATACAGGGCAGGATCACAAAAGTGTCAATACATATTAAGCCGGCAATTACATGCAATGATATAGGGGGTGCACTTACTTCCCACAGTGGTGAGTGCTGGGTCATCAAGTGAAACATTCAGGATAGCCAGCGGACTCCAGAAGGATAATATACAGGGCAGGATCACAAAAGTGTCAATACATATTAAGCCGGCAATTACATGCAATGATATAGGGGGTGCACTTACTTCCCACAGTGGTGAGTGCTGGGTCATCAACTGAAACATTCAGGATAGCCAGCTGACTCCAGAAGGATAATATACAGGGCAGGATCACAAAAGTGTCAATACATATTAAGCCGGCAATTACATGCAATGATATAGGGGGTGCACTTACTTCCCACAGTGGTGAGTGCTGGGTCATCAACTGAAACATTCAGGATAGCCAGCTGACTCCAGAAGGATAATATACAGGGCAGGATCACAAAAGTGTCAATACATATTAAGCCGGCAATTACATGCAATGATATAGGGGTGCACTTACTTCCCACAGTGGTGAGTGCTGGGTCATCAACTGAAACATTCAGGATAGCCAGCAGACTCCAGAAGGATAATATACAGGGCAGGATCACAAAAGTGTCAATACATATTAAGCCGGCAATTACATGCAATGATATAGGGGGTGCACTTACTTCCCACAGTGGTGAGTGCTGGGTCATCAACTGAAACATTCAGGATAGCCAGCGGACTCCAGAAGGATAATATACAGGGCAGGATCACAAAAGTGTCAATACATATTAAGCCAGCAATTACATGCAATGATATAGGGGTGCACTTACTTCCCACAGTGGTGAGCGCTGGGTCATCAAGTGAAACATTCAGGATAGCCAGCGGACTCCAGAAGGATAATATACAGGGCAGGATCACAAAAGTGTCAATACATATTAAGCCAGCAATTACATGCAATGATATAGGGGGTGCACTTACTTCCCACAGTGGTGAGTGCTGGGTCATCAAGTGAAACATTCAGGATAGCCAGCTGACTCCAGAAGGATAATATACAGGGCAGGATCACAAAAGTGTCAATACATATTAAGCCGGCAATTACATGCAATGATATAGGGGGTGCACTTACTTCCCACAGTGGTGAGTGCTGGGTCATCAAGTGAAACATTCAGGATAGCCAGCGGACTCCAGAAGGATAATATACAGGGCAGGATCACAAAAGTGTCAATACATATTAAGCCGGCAATTACATGCAATGATATAGGGGGTGCACTTACTTCCCACAGTGGTGAGTGCTGGGTCATCAACTGAAACATTCAGGATAGCCAGCTGACTCCAGAAGGATAATATACAGGGCAGGATCACAAAAGTGTCAATACATATTAAGCCGGCAATTACATGCAATGATATAGGGGGTGCACTTACTTCCCACAGTGGTGAGCGCTGGGTCATCAACTGAAACATTCAGGATAGCCAGCGGACTCCAGAAGGATAATATACAGGGCAGGATCACAAAAATGTCAATACATATTAAGCCGGCAATTACATGCAATGATATATAGGGGGTGCACTTACTTCCCACAGTGGTGAGTGCTGGGTCATCAAGTGAAACATTCAGGATAGCCAGCGGACTCCAGAAGGATAATATACAGGGCAGGATCACAAAAGTGTCAATACATATTAAGCCGGCAATTACATGCAATGATATAGGGGTGCACTTACTTCCCACAGTGGTGAGTGCTGGGTCATCAACTGAAACATTCAGGATAGCCAGCTGACTCCAGAAGGATAATATACAGGGCAGGATCACAAAAGTGTCAATACATATTAAGCCGGCAATTACATGCAATGATATAGGGGGTGCACTTACTTCCCACAGTGGTGAGTGCTGGGTCATCAAGTGAAACATTCAGGATAGCCAGCTGACTCCAGAAGGATAATATACAGGGCAGGATCACAAAAGTGTCAATACATATTAAGCCAGCAATTACATGCAATGATATAGGGGGTGCACTTACTTCCCACAGTGGTGAGCGCTGGGTCATCAAGTGAAACATTCAGGATAGCCAGCGGACTCCAGAAGGATAATATACAGGGCAGGATCACAAAAATGTCAATACATATTAAGCCGGCAATTACATGCAATGATATAGGGGTGCACTTACTTCCCACAGTGGTGAGCGCTGGGTCATCAAGTGAAACATTCAGGATAGCCAGCTGACTCCAGAAGGATAATATACAGGGCAGGATCACAAAAATGTCAATACATATTAAGCCGGCAATTACATGCAATGATATAGGGGGTGCACTTACTTCCCACAGTGGTGAGCGCTGGGTCATCAAGTGAAACATTCAGGATAGCCAGCTGACTCCAGAAGGATAATATACAGGGCAGGATCACAAAAGTGTCAATACATATTAAGCCGGCAATTACATGCAATGATATAGGGGGTGCACTTACTTCCCACAGTGGTGAGCGCTGGGTCATCAAGTGAAACATTCAGGATAGCCAGCTGACTCCAGAAGGATAATATACAGGGCAGGATCACAAAAGTGTCAATACATATTAAGCCGGCAATTACATGCAATGATATAGGGGGTGCACTTACTTCCCACAGTGGTGAGTGCTGGGTCATCAAGTGAAACATTCAGGATAGCCAGCTGACTCCAGAAGAATAATATACAGGGCAGGATCACAAAAGTGTCAATACATATTAAGCCGGCAATTACATGCAATGATATAGGGGGTGCACTTACTTCCCACAGTGGTGAGCGCTGGGTCATCAAGTGAAACATTCAGGATAGCCAGCGGACTCCAGAAGGATAATATAAAGGACAGGATCACAAAAGTGTCAATACATATTAAGCCGGCAATTACATGTAACATCACCACAGCGCAAAAACCAGTGGGGCTTACCAGAGTAAGGGCACATGCGGGGACACATGGGGACGGTCCCCCGAGGAAGTCATTTGCACGAAACACGTGTTGGGACCGTCCCCATGTGTCCCCGCATGTGCCCTTACTCTGGTAAGCCCCACTGGTTTTTGCGCTGTGGTGATGTTACATGTAATTGCCGGCTTAATATGTATTGACATTTTTGTGATCCTGTCCTTTATATTATCCTTCTGGAATCCGCTGGCTATCCTGAATGTTTCACTTGAAGTCCATATATACTGCCCTATGTTTTCTATTGCTGTATATTGTTGTCACAAGGAGGACTGTCATGGCAACGTCAGGAACTATGGAGACTACAGATTCTGGCACTCTGATGTCTGTGATCAGCACAGGCAGACTCTGGCATCGACCCACACACTTGTAGTTCATGGTTAGGCTAGCAAGAGTTATTCTGTGCTGGTGTGCTTGTTAGTCTCCTTTGATCACATGCTGTGGGGGAGCCAGTCACATCTGCTCCCCTCCTATATATGCTGGCTTGCCAAATCCAGTAATGCCAGCTATAGCTTCTCTATACTGGTCTGGTGAGGTGGTGTGATCCAGACTTACTGGTGGCTGTAGTACTTTGTTGCTGTGAGCGTTTGTGGTGCTAACCCTTGTTGTCCTATTTTTTCTGCCTTCCTGCTCTTGCTTTTCTCCTTAGTCTTTTACTGTTGTTCCTGTGAGTTTGCAGTGTGTCTGAGGTTCAGTTTTTCCCTGTCTGTAACTGTTACCACACTCCTGCCCCTTCCTTCTTTGGGGGGGGAACAGATTAGTTCTGATCAGAAGAATAGTAAGGTATGGGACTCTTCCCCCCCAATCAGAGGTAATCTGGAGGTTAGGGGTAGCCTAGGGTCCCCTAGCGTGAGGGACAGAATAGGAGCCCCTGTCCCTTCCTAACCTACAGTCACATGGTGACAATTATTTTCCAAGTTTATGCTTTTTTGCCATTATTTTTTCTTACCTCAGACCTCCATTCACAGTTATACTTCTTACTACTACTGAATAATAACCTCCGTGCTGTATTTAGTAACTGTTTGTCTTAGTTCTGGACTCACAGCTACACTGCTCAGTATTGCAGTATACGATATTCCTTGCTGCTTCTAAGTTTATTTCACCCCAGTCCTGGGTTCAAGGTTCCACCACTCAGTACTGCCACTACTTTCCAGTGATTGGTAATCCATCCCTTTTCTGGATTCACAGCTACACTTGTCAGTAATGCTGCAGGGTATCGTCCGTGCTGCGTCTAATAAGCTTATTTTATATCTAACTCCAATAGAGGATTCCCCCATACTCTGCTCAGTACTATTGTATCGTGTCTGCTATGCTGCTGCTGTCATTGCACCCAGCTCTGGATTCACAGCTACACTTGTCAGTAATGCTGCAGGGTATCGTCCGTGCTGCGTCTAGTAAGCTTATTTTACATCTCACTCCAATAGAGGATTCCCCCATACTCTGCTCAGTACTATTGTATATTGTCTGCTATGCTGCTGCTGTCATTGCACCCAGCTCTGGATTCACAGCTACACTTGTCAGTAATGCTGCAGGGTATCGTCCGTGCTGCGTCTAGTAAGCTTATTTTATATCTAACTCCAATAGAAGATTCCCCCATACTCTGCTCAGTACTATTGTATATTGTCTGCTATGCTGCTGCTGTCATTGCACCCAGCTCTGGATTCACAGCTACACTTGTCAGTAATGCTGCAGGGTATCGTCCGTGCTGCGTCTAGTAAGCTTATTTTATATCTAACTCCAATAGAAGATTCCCCCATACTCTGCTCAGTACTATTGTATATTGTCTGCTATGCTGCTGCTGTCATTGCACCCAGCTCTGGATTCACAGCTACACTTGTCAGTAATGCTGCAGGGTATCGTCCGTGCTGCGTCTAGTAAGTTTATTTTATATCTAACTCCAATAGAGGATTCCCCCATACTCTGCTCAGTACTATTGTATATTGTCTGCTATGCTGCTGCTGTCATTGCACCCAGCTCTGGATTCACAGCTACACTTGTCAGTAATGCTGCAGGGTATCGTCCATGCTGCGTCTAATAAGCTTATTTTATATCTAACTCCAATAGAGGATTCCCCCATACTCTGCTCAGTACTATTGTATATTGTCTGCTATGCTGCTGCTGTCATTGCACCCAGCTCTGGATTCACAGCTACACTTGTCAGTAATGCTGCAGGGTATCGTCCGTGCTGCGTCTAGTAAGCTTATTTTACATCTCACTCCAATAGAGGATTCCCCCATACTCTGCTCAGTACTATTGTATATTGTCTGCTATGCTGCTGCTGTCATTGCACCCAGCTCTGGATTCTCAGCTACACTTGTCAGTAATGCTGCAGGGTATCATCCGTGCTGCGTCTAGTAAGCTTATTGTATATCTAACTCCAATAGAGGATTCCCCCATACTCTGCTCAGTACTATTGTATATTGTCTGCTATGCTGCTGCTGTCATTGCACCCAGCTCTGGATTCACAGCTACACTTGTCAGTAATGCTGCAGGGTATCGTCCGTGCTGCGTCTAGTAAGCTTATTTTATATCTCACTCCATTAGAGGATTCCCCCATACTCTGCTCAGTACTATTGTATATTGTCTGCTATGCTGCTGCTGTCATTGCACCCAGCTCTGGATTCTCAGCTACACTTGTCAGTAATGCTGCAGGGTATCATCCGTGCTGCGTCTAGTAAGCTTATTGTATATCTAACTCCAATAGAGGATTCCCCCATACTCTGCTCAGTACTATTGTATATTGTCTGCTATGCTGCTGCTGTCATTGCACCCAGCTCTGGATTCACAGCTACACTTGTCAGTAATGCTGCAGGGTATCGTCCGTGCTGCGTCTAGTAAGCTTATTTTACATCTCACTCCAATAGAGGATTCCCCCATACTCTGCTCAGTACTATTGTATATTGTCTGCTATGCTGCTGCTGTCATTGCACCCAGCTCTGGATTCACAGCTACACTTGTCAGTAATGCTGCAGGGTATCGTCCGTGCTGCGTCTAATAAGCTTATTTTATATCTAACTCCAATAGAGGATTCCCCCATACTCTGCTCAGTACTATTGTATATTGTCTGCTATGCTGCTGCTGTCATTGCACCCAGCTCTGGATTCACAGCTACACTTGTCAGTAATGCTGCAGGGTATCGTCCGTGCTGCGTCTAGTAAGCTTATTTTACATCTCACTCCAATAGAGGATTCCCCCATACTCTGCTCAGTACTATTGTATATTGTCTGCTATGCTGCTGCTGTCATTGCACCCAGCTCTGGATTCACAGCTACACTTGTCAGTAATGCTGCAGGGTATCGTCCGTGCTGCGTCTAGTAAGCTTATTTTATATCTCACTCCATTAGAGGATTCCCCCATACTCTGCTCAGTACTATTGTATATTGTCTGCTATGCTGCTGCTGTCATTGCACCCAGCTCTGGATTCACAGCTACACTCCTGTATAATGTTGTCCAGTTTTTGGCAAACAATGTGAATATTTTTCTCCTGATGTTATTTTTCTATTACATATGTGACACCCCAGACTAGTCAGGGCGTCACAGGGTACTGCACGCTCTTTATTCTTAGTGCAGGACTCAACCCCTCTTGGTTCCGGGTTCCCATCTTGCAGCACTGCCTCCATCAGCATCCAAAAATCCCAATCACACCTCGCACCACACCCTGTCATACACACCAGTGGGCTGCTAAGCAGGAATAGGGCCGCCCACCTGGGGATCAGGCAGGGAGGTGGGAGGTGACAAGTCAGTCTAGAGTAGCCCTCGAGCAGTGAGGAGCTAGGGGAGCTTGTGGCTCCTGGGGAGTTAACGATTGGGTTGCAGACGGTGGTCTGGGCCCCGAGGAGTCGGAGACCCAGTCACGGGATATTGGGATTGGGTGCCTGGACTAGTCTTGGAGGACAGTCAGCAGCAAGTATAATAGCCGGTCTGGGACCGGAAGCACGTCGGGGTACTGGACCCTAGGTCAGGGGAAAGCTTCAAGCAACCCGGCAATTAACCTGCGGAGGACAGGGCATATATGGACTGTCCCCACGAAGCTCAGAGGTCGGGGGCACTAGCGCAACGAGGGGGATAGGGCTTTCCAACCAAAGCAGCCCACTGAAATCCCAAGCGTGAGCTCCTGAGAGCACAGCTCCTTCACTCAAAAAGTGGGGACCAGGGCCCGGACAGCTTCAAGCTTACGGGCCACTTGGACACTACTAAAATTTGTGCACGGAGGCAGGGTCCGGACCACCAGGCAGTGCTGCAGGGGACGGGACCCGGACGAGCTCCCCCCAGTAGACAGCGGCACCCAGAGACTTGGTTTACGACGTTGTCAGCGTCTGCTTTCCTTCTGAGTGAGTACCTGAGTGACCCCTGCCCTCAGCGAGCCTGCACTCCCTTGCCATCCCACCATCCAGAGTCCCGGGCCTTCCCTACCCGTGGAGGGTAACATCATCTGGCTGCCCCCGTTCCATCACCCTGGGTACTCCCAAAGTCAGCGGCGGTACTCCCCGTTACCGCACACCATGGGTGGCGTCACAAACTATATCTCCCCTGTAAATAACCCCTCTCTTACATTTAAGAGTGGCCCCAAGCCCCCAGGTCCGGAGACCCTCGAGCCACGAGTAATAGCCCCCGCTGCTGGGGCGGCGCACATGCAGCTCTCCTCACCAGATCCCACATTCCTGATCTGCTGACAATCACTTGTTAATGAGCTCTGATAACTTTCTCGGTTTCAGTTGTCTCCGTCTTGTCAGAAAAATAGAGAAAGAAGATGAAGTGTTTATGATTGTTTTTAATAAACTTTCTGATTTTGCACCTCAAGGTACAACATCTGTTCACATAATTCACTAAATACGTAGGAGTGTAAAGCGACGGTAAATCATCATTGTCACGCCGAGGCCGCTAACTAGAGGCAATCAGGAGGGGCGTCTGATGGAGGCCTGTCTGTTCTCTCCATGCCGGGAAGCCAGGCTGAGTTACACATTTGGGAAGTAAAGTGTAGCTTTAGTGATCTTTGTGGTCTCCAGGAGGATACGGTTTCCTTGTGTACTGCTTACAGTGTCATCATGTCATATTCAAGTTTCCAGGTTAAAATGAGCCCGTCAGGTGGATTTTACCACTGATCCTAGAGGCGGGGCCGGAACATGCATTGAACGCATCAGGCTCGGTCTGGCCGGCAGTAAAGCAGGAGAATTCTCTGGGGGGCCCCTCTGCAGTAGTTTGTCACTTACTTCCATTCATGATCCGTAATTGGCACAATAAACGTGTTTCACTATGTACAGACAAAGAATCTCATCATTCCATTTACAAATGACCTCGTATATTATTATATAGAAGCCTAGGTACATTTTTACTGTATTCTTTCATGTAGTTGATAGGTGGCCCCCCAGAGTCATTGTTACTGGTGGGCTCCTGTCGCCTCAGTCTGACACTGAAGACATTTTTGTCTTCTCCTAATATATGGAAGATCCCAATGCACTTTCTGGCTAATTGGCATGTGGCTTTATAGATGCCCCCTGCTAAGGTTTATATTCATTGAATGTGAGTGCATGTAGTCTATGTTAATATCCTCCCCCACCGCCGCCTGCTCCGGTCTCCAGCTCCGCCCTGCTTCTATGACCGGTGACGTCACCGCTTTCCAGACTCTCACCCTGTGAGAAATATTGTGAAGAATATGACAGACATACATGTCGGTCCACTGCCACTTTTCATATTTACACACATCGTGCCCTGCAGCAGAAAGAAGTCACCAAGATCTGGGCACCAAATTGCAGGCGACAAAAGTTAATTATAACAAGGTAACAGCCCTTGTCTACAGCAAGCCCCCTGCTGACAAAGTAAGTCAGCTAGGGAAGTGGGCGGGCAACTGCATGATTGAGGAAAAATTCAAAGACGTTTTGTAGTCAGTCTTACTCCGGGGAAAAATTTACAATATTGGGGAGTGTGTAGCTCCCACAAATAGAGCAGGCATATTTCTGGCTCTATGATGGCAAGACGCACGTCACACATATTTTTCTTTAATAGTGGGATGTGCGTATCAGCCCATAATTAATAACTCACCGAGGGAAGCCAACACACCCATCATGTTTCATAGTTATGGATAGATCAAATCATAACAAGAAATATGATGGTCATATCTCCCGCGTGGGACGCTCAGAGGCGGAGATATGGGGAAAACTGCCAATTCATAACTTTCTGGAACCTGAAGGCACAGCCCATGTGCAGCCCAGTCATAGGTCACAAGCGGGGCGATACATGGGAGGTACGGAAGTTCATAAAAATCAGAGCAGACATTTTGAGGGTGTCTTTTCTCTGAGAGGGCACATTGTGTAATGTGTGGGAAATTACCAAGGAAACCAGTGGCTCCACAATGCCTCCCCTGTGCCGAACCAGCAGGAGACCTAATCATAAGGAACAAGGTAACTGATCCATCTGTATATCTGCTTACAACCATAATTTACTCATAACTGTACTTCTGACATAATATCTGGAAATCCCATCTTGTATATCGGGTATTATCTAGTGTGCCCTTATGGTGATTAAATATATCATTTAATCCTGGGTTGTTCTTTTATCCCGATTCCCGAATCCCATGTCCGTGAGCTCGGTTTAATATTACACTCTACCTGGGCTGGTTTCTGGCCTGATATAGTCCTCCTAACACAGATCAGTCCTGTATCTAATGAGGAACTGGTGGCAGACTACTGTACTGGACCGGCAGAATTCTGTTCACTGGGGCTAGTGAAAAGGTTCTGTCGGCCTGTCGGGGTTGTGAGCAAGTGTGGTGTTGTGCCGGAGGTTGCCCGGCCTGCTTTGTCTCCCTCTCCGTGTCTCCCTGGGCCAAGTGGACCTTACATACCTCTTGGAGACGTAGAACGTTGCGTGTTGGTGAAAGTGATGAGGTTGTATCGCGTGGCTCCGACGTATTAGAGACGTCAGGGTGGGATTTGTGAAGTGCGGTGTTGTCATAAATTGACAGGTTGACCAATGAGCGGTGGGCTGTCTGTGTGACACCTCCCCCCCCGACTGGTTCGTGACATATTGGTGCCAGCGGTGGGACACCTGCAGCACCCCCCCAAATATTGTAACTTCTTCCCTGGAGGAAGACAGGCTGCAAAATGTCTTTGACACTTTCCTCAATCTTGCAGTTGCTCGTACACTTCCCTATCGGAATTACTTTGTCAGCAGGGGCTTGCTTTAGGCAAGGGCTGTGTCACATTCCTCACAATATTCCTCACAAATTATTCTCAATGTGTGTCCGAAAGTCCTTCCACTGTAAGTCTCTGGAGCCTCCTTCTGAGCCTCCTTCCGATGCTCCATAGACTTAGTAAAAGCCTCTTCTGGTGATACCTGGAGAGTCTGCAGAGGGGGAGAAGGGACGATGAGCGCTGGACCCCAGAGAGCTGTGGTGGGGAGGATATTAGTGCTCGCACTTCACTACACATTAATGAATATAGAACGGTGCGAGGTGTCGTTAAAGCTTTCTCATCGCCGGCACGTCGGCTTGTAGGAGCTGTAGACCCTCAGTGACAGATCCTGACCGGTCGTCTCACCACACACGTGATGGCTCTTACATATATGACGGCACTTTTCTCTGCACCACCTTCATTTATTACATTCTCTCTCAACAGTTGGGTTAACAACTTTGGACATGAAGGTCTCGGGCTCCTCTTGGATGTTTTGGAGAAGCTTCTGGACAAGAAGCAGTAAGTGTCCATCGTCATTCTGCTCACAATCTTTTTCCCAGACTTCATCTCTCTTTTAATCTAATATTTTTTTTCATCCCAAGGCAGGAAAATATTGACAAGAAAAATCAGCATAAACTCATCCAGTGCCTGAAAGCGTTCATGAACAATAAGGTAGGTGGGTTCCCCGGAGCAGCGCTCACCGGCCGCTGCCCCATTCTTGTGGATGAAATGAAGGAATTACCTTCTCGGGTCAAGCACCTGTGACAATGTGGGAAGGAGAACCCCGGGTTTGGTTTGTCAGCAGATCACCAGAGGACAGCTCCTGCCACTCGAACAGTTAAATTATGATAACACCATAAAGAAGAATGTTCTAGAGATTTCTGTTGAGGGGATTTACCATGGTGGGTTGTAGATGTGATAGAAGCTCTGCCGCCATGGAGAAGAGCAGGCGTTGCGTCTGGTAACCATTGTTTTCAGTCGTTGTTACATTTGTAGCAGATTTCAATGTTTATTGTAACCATCACGTTCGGTTCATATAAACATTGATTCTCGTTTTTCCACCACAGAAAAGTGTCGAGACTAGAAGGGTAAAGGGGAGATAACGGTACAAGCCAGCAGCTTTCTGAGCGCTGCTCCGGAGTGTGGGGCAAGGATAACTGAGAACGCTCTACATCGGATTCTGTTCTCTATATCTCCACAGTATGGCCTGCAAAGGATGTTGGGAGAAGAAAGAAGTTTAACTCTTCTGGCAAGAGCTATTGATCCAAGACAAGCGAACATGATGACTGAGATTCTGAAGATATTGTCCGCCATCTGCATCGTTGGGGAGGATAACATGTAGGTGACACTCTGCGGGGCCATTAATGTCATTGCTTTACAATGCACGTACACATGAAATGGGCGATGGCCCCAAACAAGTGACATTGGGCGATGATCTGTGCTAGCCACGCCCAACAATGTCTGCCTCCGACGGTGACTACGTCCGACAGTGTCTGCATCCGACAGTGGCCGCGTCCGACAGTGGCCATATCCGACAGTGGCCGCGTCCGACGGTGACTGTGTCCAACAGTGGCCGCATCCAACAGTGGCTGTGTCTGACAATGTCTGCATCCGATAGTGTATCAATGCCGCCGCCAGTGCAGACCACCCACCACAGACATCCAACATCCCCACCAGGGCCGTCACTAGAAATTTCAGGGCCTCATACTGGCAACATTTTCAGGCTCCTTTTGAGACTTTGCCCAGGCTACACCCCAGCTCTGCCTCCACCCCTCATACCTTTTTATATATATATATATATATATATCTATATATCTATAATATATATATATTATAGATATATAGATATATATGTATTAATAATACACCCCCCACACCACCCCTATCCATAATACTTCCTCTACACTGCCCCTCTCCATAATACACACTCTACACCACCCCTATCCATAATACACCCGTTAAACCGCCCCTCTCCATAATACTCCCTCTAGACCGCCCCTCTCCATAATATACCCTCCACACTGCCCCTATGTATAATATCCCCCATACAAACACTACCCCTTTGTATAATATCCCCTAGACATTGCCCCTCTGTATAATATCCCTCCACACCCTGCCTGTCTGTATCTCTCACACAGATACCGACTCTCTGTATAATATCCCCACACACACACTGCCACTCTGTATGATATCCCCCACACACGGCCCCTCTGTATAATATTCCCCACACACATGCCCCTCTGTATAATATCCCCCCATACACACACTACCGCTCTATAATATCCCCCCCATACAAACTGCCCCTGTGTATAATATCCCTCACATATGCTGCCCCTCTGTATACTATCCCCACACAAGCTACCCCTCTTTCTAATATCCTCCCACACACACTGCCCCTCTGTATAATATTTCCCATACACACACAGCCCCTCTGTATAATATCCTCCCCATACACTGCTCCTTGCAACTCTTTGTTAAGAAAGAAGTAGTGGGCACCACAGTGTAATAAAGATAAATAAAGAAAGGGGTGCTAACAAAAACTATGCAAAAAAACGAATTGTAACATGATAGGAAAAAAGCTGCTTAGTAAGAATGTGCACACCCAGCTATTTATATATAAACATGGCTTTTATTAATACAAAACATATAAGGCTGACAAAAATAAAGGTTAAAAACATGATTGAGAAAAAGAATGGATGAAATAGGGCTGTAGACATAATAATCCTGTATTTATCCCCAGTAAAGTATCGGGGCACTGATAATAGAATGCACTAAAAGTGTATACACAAGGCAGTGTCTGCAGATAAATAATATAATCCCAAAACAGCCAATACCCGGCTGTAGAGCCTCATCTTAAAGGTAATGTGGCAGTAAGTCAATAGAGGGTAGATATCCTACCTTTGTTTTTGTCAACCTTATATGTTTTGTATCAATAAAAGCCAAGTTTATATATAGATATATATATGTCCTCCTCCTGGTATATATGTCCTCTTCCTGGTATATATGTTCCCATCCTGGAATATATGTCCCCATCCTGGGCCCTTCCTGATAGGCATGCCCCTCTCCTGGTATATATGTCCCCTTCCTGGTATTTACGTCTTCCTCCTGATATATGTCCCCTTCCTGGGATCCTCCTGGTATAAATGTCCCTATCCTTGTTTATTTGTTCCTTTCCTGGTATATATGCCCTCCTCCTGGTATATGTCCTATTCCTGGGACCCCCCTGGTATATATGTGCCATTTTGGGCCCCTCCTAGTATATATATCCCCCTCCTAGGCACATTCTGGTATATATCTTCCCATCCTGGTTTCTGTCACCTACCTGGTATATTTGTCCTCCTGGTATTTATGTTCTCTTCCTGGGTCCCTTTCGGTATAGTCATCTGCCGCAAAAAGAAAAAGAAAAAAAATGTACTCACCCTCCACGGCTCCCACAATGCAGGGCATCCTCTTTGTGCCACAATGCATTTCAACTGGATGTGCTCCATCCAATGCACATCCAGCTGGAGAAGGGACTGGGGTAGGTGGGCCCTTCCTGGTATATATGTCCCCACCACCCGCAGAAATTGTCTCGCTCCTGTCTTCAGCTCACAGAGAGCTTAACTATCCCCGCCGGCTACTGCATCCTTGCCTACTCTGTGGCTCTTTGTTGTCTGGAGCATGACCTCAACACGCTGCTGCATGTTGCTGCATGCTGGACCATGGGATGATGAGCCGGCGTCCTGCTCTGCCACGCTGACCCTGTCTCCACTACATGGCTAATTTGCATGCAGTGCCCCTTCTCATGCAAATTAGCCAGTGCAGTGGCCAATGCGACATAGCTGGGCCCCTCTGCTGCTGCTGTGACTGGGGCCTGGTTAAGTGGAGGGCCCGGCACAGGATAAAGCTAAGTAATTACCCCGGGGCTCGGCTGCGTCCCCCTCTTCACCGGGCCCCATACACCAGTCATGGTTGTCATGCCCTCATGGTGTCCCTGGTCCTCACTGCATGCTGGTTTTACAGAATGAAGGTGGGATTGATTGTCATGAATCCAGCAGCCGGTCATCCATGACGTTTCCATTACCTGTGATCTGGGTCTTTAGCCTCCCGCACATTTTATCCTAGAGTTCTGTCCTTCTGTATAAGCCACTGTTCACACTATTGTTACTTCCATCAGTGATGGAGGCCGGGCGATACCAGAGCCATCATTAATGTCATTCCCTGTATCCATGAATGGACAGTTCTGTCCGTACACGCGGAGGCCGATCATCTCTACATGATTCATCAATACACAGAGCAGCAAATCACCGATGTACAGCACTGCCAGATCCGCTCTGTCCCAGCAATCTGCATCCATTATTTCTCCTTTTCTGTCTGTCAGATTGGAGAAGCTTCTGGAGGCGATTAGTATAGCGGCTGAAATTACCAACAAAGAACGCTTTGCACCAATTGTGGAAGGATTAGAAAATCACGAGGCTCTTCATGTCCAGGTACTAAAATATAACCAACTGCAAAAACCAACTGCACTAATCTGTAATAATATAAGATACGGTATATCATATATTTATTCACTTATATGGCGCCATTAATTCCACAGCACTTTACATACATTAACATTGGAGCTCACAATCTAAATTCCCTATCTGTATGTTTCTGGAGTGTGGGAGGAAACCGGAGAACCCGGAGGAAGCCCACGCAAACACGGGGAGAACATACAAACTCCTGCAGATGTTGTCCTTAGTGGGATTTGAGCTCAGCACAATAACCTGTATAGATCACTGCCTGGTCTCATAGTATCGAGTACATGCAGGCAGTATTATAGTAGTTATATTCTTGTACATAGGGGGCAGTATTATAGTAGTTATATTCTTGTACATAGGAGCAGTATTATAGTAGTTATATTCTTGTACATAGGGGGCAGTATTATAGTAGTTATATTCTTGTACATAGGGGGCAGTATTATAGTAGTTATATTCTTGTACATAGGTGGCAGTATTATAGTAGTTATATTCTTGTACATAGGGGGCAGTATTATAGTAGTTATATTCTTGTATATAGGGGCAGTATTATAGTAGTTATATTCTTGTACATAGGGGGCAGTATTATAGTAGTTATATTCTTGTACATAGGAGCAGTATTATAGTAGTTATATTCTTGTACATAGGGGGCAGTATTATAGTAGTTATATTCTTGTACATAGGGGGCAGTATTATAGTAGTTATATTCTTGTACATAGGGGGCAGTATTATAGTAGTTATATTCTTGTACATAGGGGGCAGTATTATAGTAGTTATATTCTTGTACATAGGGGGCAGTATTATAGTAGTTATATTCTTGTATATAGGGGCAGTATTATAGTAGTTATATTCTTGTACATAGGAGCAGTATTATAGTAGTTATAGTCTTGTATATAGGAGCAGTATTATAGTAGTTATATTCTTGTATATAGGAGCAGTATTATAGTAGTTATATTCTTGTACATAGGGGCAGTATTATAGTAGTTATATTCTTGTACATAGGGGCAGTATTATAGTAGTTATATTCTTGTACATAGGAGCAGTATTATAGTAGTTATATTCTTGTACATAGGAGCAGTATTATAGTAGTTATAGTCTTGTACATAGGGGCAGTATTATAGTAGTTATATTCTTGTACATAGGAGCAGTATTATAGTAGTTATATTCTTGTACATAGGAGCAGTATTATAGTAGTTATAGTCTTGTATATAGGGGCAGTATTATAGTAGTTATATTCTTGTATATAGGGGCAGTATTATAGTAGTTATATTCTTGTATATAGGGGCAGTATTATAGTAGTTATATTCTTGTGCATAGGGGCAGTATTATAGTAGTTATATTCTTGTACATAGGGGCAGTATTCTAGTAGTTATATTCTTGTACATAGGAGCAGTATTATAGTAGTTATATTCTTGTACATAGGGGCAGTATTATAGTAGTTATATTCTTGTACATAGGGGCAGTATTATAGCAGTTATATTCTTGTACATAGGGGGCAGTATTATAGTAGTTATATTCTTGTACATAGGGGCAGTATTATAGTAGTTATATTCTTGTACATAGGGAGCAGTATTATAGTAGTTATATTCCTGTACATAGGGGCAGTATTATAGTAGTTATATTCTTGTACATAGGGGGCAGTATTATAGTAGTTATATTCTTGTACATAGGTGCAGTACTTACCTGACATCCCTACAACAAGACCGCACCCCGCCCCACATCCCTCCTGCAACAAGACCACACCCCGCACGACATCCCTCTGGCAACAAGACCTCACCCAACAGCCCTCCTCCTGTGACAAGACTGCACCCCGCCTGACATCTCTCCTCCTGTGACAAGACTGCACCCCGCCCGACATCCCTCCTCCTGTGACAAGACCTCACCCCGCCCAACATCTCTCCTCCTGTGACAAGACTGCACCCCGCCTAACATCTCTCCTCCTGTGACAAGACCGCACCCCGCCCGATATCCCTCCTCCTGTGACAAGACTGCACCCCGCCCGACATCCCTCCTCCTTTGCCAAGACTGCACCCCGCCCGAAATCCCTCCTCCTGTGACAAGACTGCACCTCGCCCAACATCTCTCCTCCTGTGACAAGACTGCACCCGCCCAACATCTCTCCTCCTGTGACAAGACTGCACCCGCCCAACATCCCTCCTCTGTGACAAGACTGCACCCGCCCAACATCCCTCCTCTGTGACAAGACTGCACCCTGCCTGACATCCCTCCTCCTGTGACAAGACTGCACCCGCCCAACATCCCTCCTCTGTGACAAGACTGCACCCTGCCTGACAT
This sequence comes from Anomaloglossus baeobatrachus, assembly GCF_048569485.1. NCBI lineage: Eukaryota > Metazoa > Chordata > Amphibia > Anura > Aromobatidae > Anomaloglossus > Anomaloglossus baeobatrachus. The sequence continues at coordinate 2,521,253 of NC_134361.1, forward strand.
CCCTCCTCCTGTGACAAGACTGCACCCCGCCCAACATCTTTCCTCCTGTGACAAGACTGCACCCCGCCCAACATCTCTCCTCCTGTGACAAGACTGCACCCGCCCAACATCCCTCCTCCTGTGACAAGACTGCACCCTGCCCGACATCCCTTCTGTGACAAGACCGCACCCCGCCTGACATCTCTCCTCCTGTGACAAGACCGCACCCCGCCTGACATCTCTCCTCCTGTGACAAGACTGCACCTCGCCCAACATCTCTCCTCCTGTGACAAGACTGCTCTCCGCCTGACATCCCTCCTCCTGTGACAAGACCGCACCCCGCCTGACATCCCTCCTCCTGTGACAAGACCGCTCTCCGCCTGACATCTCTCCTCCTGTGACAAGACTGCACCTTGTTTGCCATCCCTCCTCCTGTGACAAGACCGCTCTCCGCCTGACATCCCTCCTCCTATGATAAGACCACACACCACCCCACATCCCTCCTCCTGTGACAAGACCGCACCCCGCCTGACATCCCTCCTCCTGTGACAAGACTGCACCCCGCCTGACATCTTTCCTCCTGTGACAAGACTGCACACCACCCCACATCCCTCCTGTTACGTCAACCCTGGAGTCCGCTCCAGCGACTTCTGCTCCGATCGCCAGGCGACGCCGTGGATGGTGCTGGTGATGGGAGTGGAGTCGATGCCAGCGGTGCCGGTGGGCGCAGGCTCCGATCATCCACTGGGCTGGGTTATCTTGGGATCTGCAGTACCACTGGTTGACTGTGGGTGGCGTGTGTCTTCCAGCTGAAGTTGCCAGAGTTCAGCTACAGCCAATGGGAAGACACCACACCCTTCTTATTCCCCTCCTGTCACATGACCTCTGCCAGAGATAGTTCTGATTTCCTGGCTCCTGGTCCGCCCTATTCTGTTTTGTGATTCCTGTGTGCTGACTTCTGCGTGTTTTCTGACTACCCTTCTGCCTGCTGTTTTTATACCTCGCTGCCCGATCCGGTTTTGACCTCTGCTCCGTTTCCTGATTACGTCCTTGTCTGCCGATTCTGTCCCTGTTCTGCTATTCCTGGTGTGACCCTGCCTGACGACTACTCTCATCAGACTGCAGCCTTCCACAGGTAGTGATCTCAAGGGCCCTGTGTAATTCCAAATCCCTGTATAGGGGTTAAAGGGTTTCAGGGTTCTGGGGGTCCTGCTTGGTGAGTGGCTGCCCTCTAGTCTGTCCATTACATCCCATCTGAGTCTGTTGATCCAGCTACATCCAGCTACACATCCAGTTACACCTCCTCCTGCGACAAGACTGCACCCCGCCTGACATCCCTCCTCCTGTGACAAGACTGCACCCCGCCCGACATCCCTCTTCCTGTGACAAGACTGCACCCCGCCCGACATCCCTCTTCCTGTGACAAGACTGCACCCCGCCCGACATCCCTCTTCCTGTGACAAGACCACACCCCGCCCGACATCCCTCCTCCTGTGACAACAGCACACCCCGCCCAACATCCCTCTTCCTGTGACAAGACAGCACCCCGCTCGAAATCCGACACATCCGTCTGGACAAGCAGCTCCTTTGAAGCCTGTGTAGCGAGTGCTGCCGCCGGTCCTGGGAGGCCGCCTCAGTCTCTGGTCCCCTGTGTCCCTGTAGTTGTGGATTGCACTCTCTCCACATTCAGGACATATTTGTGATCAGCGTGCGATTGTTACACTGGTGTCTATTATCCCTCCCCTCTGCTGTGGATCTGTGTTAGTGTTGTGTAGATCTTTGGATAACGGCTTTATACTGGAAAATTGGTTGTTAACGCAGCTAACGATAGTTTTGTTAGAGTTTTACAAACGGCCACCTTAGCCGTGGGACATTAAGCGCTGATAATGGCTGTATCCTGAAGATTATTGCCTTTGTGCTCAGACACTTACTGCCGCTTTGTTTAATAGCACATGTGCGGGAAATGCTCTCAATCGCGCAGAATATCTGCTGCAAATACGTGGCCGGTGCCACCGAACTAACACTCCAGAAGCCATAACTGGGAGGACTGGGAGCTGACGGCCGAGGAACATCAGCACAGGTCCGAGGTCCGAAGGAAGGGACCACACGCCCTGCTCCTTCATTCCTATCTGATCCCTTCTTTCCTGATACTGTCTGCTGAGCCGTGTATCTGATCCCTTCTTTCCTGATACTGTCTGCTGAGCCGTGTATCTGATCCCTTCTTTCCTGATACTGTCTGCTGAGCCGTGTATCTGATCCCGGCCTGTGATACTGTCTGCTGAGCCGTGTATCTGATCCTGGCCTGTGATACTGTCTGCTGAGCCGTGTATCTGATCCCGGCCTGTGATACCGTCTGCTGAGCCGTGTATCTGATCCCGGCCTGTGATACTGTCTGCTGAGCCGTGTATCTGATCCCGGCCTGTGATACTGTCTGCTGAGCCGTGTATCTGATCCCGGCCTGTGATACTGTCTGCTGATCTGTGTATCTGATCCCGGCCTGTGATACTGTCTGCTGAGCCGTGTATCTGATCCCTTCTTTCCTGATACTGTCTGCTGAGCCGTGTATCTGATCCCGGCCTGTGATACTGTCTGCTGAGCCGTGTATCTGATCCTGGCCTGTGATACTGTCTGCTGAGCCGTGTATCTGATCCCGGCCTGTGATACTGTCTGCTGAGCCGTGTATCTGATCCCGGCTTGTGATACTGTCTGCTGAGCCGTGTATCTGATCCCGGCCTGTGATACTGTCTGCTGATCTGTGTATCTGATCCCGGCCTGTGATACTGTCTGCTGAGCCGTGTATCTGATCCCGGCCTGTGATACTGTCTGCTGATCTGTGTATCTGATCCCGGCCTGTGATACTGTCTGCTGATCTGTGTATCTGATCCCGGCCTGTGATACTGTCTGCTGAGCCGTGTATCTGATCCCGGCCTGTGATACTGTCTGCTGAGCCATGTATCTGATCCCGGCCTGTGATACTGTCTGTTGAGCTGTGTATCTGATCCCATCTTGTGATGCCATCTGCTGAGCGTGTATCTGATCCCATGCTGTGATACCGTCTGCTGAGCGTGTATCTGATCCCATGCTGTGATACCGTCTGCTGAGCGTGTATCTGATCCTGTCCTGTGTGATTCTGTGTATCTGAGCCCCAGGTGGCGGGGTTGTGGTCCTGTGATGCCGTCTGCTGAGCCGTGTATATGATCCCGTACTGTGTGATTCTGTGTATCTGAGCCCCAGGTGGCGGGGTTGCGGTTCTGTGATACCGTCTGCTGAGCGTGTATCTGATCCAGTCCTGTGTGATTCTGTGTATCTGAGCCCCAGGTGGCGGGGTTGCGGTCCTGTGATACTGTCTGCTGAGCCGTGTATCTGATCCCGGCCTGTGATACTGTCTGCTGAGCCGTATATCTGATCCCGGCCTGTGATACTGTCTGTTGAGCCGTGTATCTGATCCCATCTTGTGATGCCATCTGCTGAGCGTGTATCTGATCCCATCCTGTGAGATTCTGTGTATCTGAGCCCCAGGTGGCGGGCTTGCGGTCCTGTGATACCGTCTGCTGAGCGTATATCTGATCCCATCCTGTGTGATTCTGTGTATCTAAGCCGCAGGTGGCGGGCTTGTGGTCCTGTGATACGTCCTGTGTGATTCTGTGTATCTGAGCCGCAGGTGGCAGGCTTGCGGTCCTGTGATACCGTCTGCTGAGCCGTGTATCTGAGCCGCAGGTGGCGGGCTTGTGGTCCTGTGATACGTCCTGTGTGATTCTGTGTATCTGAGCCGCAGGTGGCGGGCTTGTGGTCCTGTGATACGTCCTGTGTGATTCTGTGTATCTGAGCCGCAGGTGGCGGGCTTGTGGTCCTGTGATACGTCCTGTGTGATTCTGTGTATCTGAGCCGCAGGTGGTGGGCTTGTGGTCCTGTGATATGTCCTGTGTGATTCTGTGTATCTGAGCCGCAGGTGGCGGGCTTGTGGTCCTGTGATAAGTCCTGTGTGATTCTGTGTATCTGAGCCGCAGGTGGCGGGCTTGTGGTCCTGTGATACGTCCTGTGTGATTCTGTGTATCTGAGCCGCAGGTGGCGGGCTTGTGGTCCTGTGATACGTCCTGTGTGATTCTGTGTATCTGAGCCGCAGGTGGCGGGCTTGTGGTCCTGTGTGATTCTGTGTATCTGAGCCGCAGGTGGCGGGCTTGCGGTCCTGTGATACGTCCTGTGTGATTCTGTGTATCTGAGCCCCCGGTGGCGGGCTTTTGGTCCTGTGATACGTCCTGTGTGATTCTGTGTATCTGAGCCCCCGGTGGCGGGCTTTTGGTCCTGTGATACGTCCTGTGTGATTCTGTGTATCTGAGCCGCAGGTGGCGGGCTTGTGGTCCTGTGATACGTCCTGTGTGATTCTGTGTATCTGAGCCGCAGGTGGCGGGCTTGTGGTCCTGTGTGATTCTGTGTATCTGAGCCGCAGGTGGCGGGCTTGCGGTCCTGTGATACGTCCTGTGTGATTCTGTGTATCTGAGCCCCCGGTGGCGGGCTTTTGGTCCTGTGATACGTCCTGTGTGATTCTGTGTATCTGAGCCCCCAGTGGCGGGCTTGTGGTCCTGTGATACGTCCTGTGTGATTCTGTGTATCTGAGCCCCCGGTGGCGGGCTTGTGGTCCTGTGATACGTCCTGTGTGATTCTGTGTATCTGAGCCCCCGGTGGCGGGCTTGTGGTCCTGTGATACGTCCTGTGTGATTCTGTGTATCTGAGCCGCAGGTGGCGGGCTTGTGGTCCTGTGTGATTCTGTGTATCTGAGCCGCAGGTGGCGGGCTTGCGGTCCTGTGATACGTCCTGTGTGATTCTGTGTATCTGAGCCCCCGGTGGCGGGCTTTTGGTCCTGTGATACGTCCTGTGTGATTCTGTGTATCTGAGCCCCCAGTGGCGGGCTTGTGGTCCTGTGATACGTCCTGTGTGATTCTGTGTATCTGAGCCCCCGGTGGCGGGCTTGTGGTCCTGTGATACGTCCTGTGTGATTCTGTGTATCTGAGCCCCCGGTGGCGGGCTTGTGGTCCTGTGATACGTCCTGTGTGATTCTGTGTATCTGAGCCCCCAGTGGCGGGCTTGTGGTCCTGTGATATGTCCTGTGTGATTCTGTGTATCTGAGCCCCCGGTGGCGGGCTTTTGGTCCTGTGATACGTCCTGTGTGATTCTGTGTATCTGAGCCCCCAGTGGCGGGCTTGCGGTCCAGTTCCGGTGTCCGCGGCTGTTGGTTCCCCGGGATCTGATAGACGCCATTCTGCAGCGTATTTATCTGATCCTCGGGTGGAGGAAGACGTCGGGTCCTCGGTCACCGGAGGAATGAGATAATGATTGAGAGGATGACTCTTCCTCGGAGGTTAAGGCTGCTGACTCCCCGAGACTTGTGTAATCTTTACGAGCCGACACGAGGAGCTGCGGAGGACGGCGGTGATTGGATTTGCTTTTTCTCGGGTCAAGGTGATGATACAATGGCAGCCATGTTCCTCCGCTGGGAATCTGCCGGCTGCCCGGATAATAATCTGCCGGATGGATACAGTCGCTGTAGAGTCTTCAGATGTAGCAGAGCCGAGCCTGTGGCCGCAATGTCTCCAGAACGCCGATGCCGATTCTGTTACACTGCGCTACATCTATACGAGCGTTCTCCGCTTCAGTTATGAAATCAGCCGTTTCCTAATGGCTTTGACCTCCTGATCAATGATCATCAATGATGATTATACTCGCCAGTGTTCATTACTCGCACTAATATTGCGGTACTCGGGATATCCGTTACGCCTCCAGTATTTTGCTCCTCGCCTCGTGAGTTTCGAGTCTCCTCCCCGCATGTTTGGCTCTTGATTTTCAGCCACTAAATATGCAGGGATTGCTGCCAATCACAGTAATGCTGTAGCCATCTTTACTACTGGCATTACTGTGATTTGGAGGCGCAGGGAAAAAAAAAAATAGATGTGGTCATTAAAGCAGGAGAATTATACTTACCGAGTTCCCTGCAACTGTCACACTGCTTCCTGGTCTGATCATTAAAGTTCATGAATATTCACTGAATCCCCCGCCTACCTTCTGTAACAGTGTGTGTGATTGGTTGCAGTCCTGCTTCCCCCACCCACCCTCTGTGCTGGCGTGTCTGATTGGCTGCCCTCACACTAGCTGTCTGGGTCCCCGAAGTAAAGTGTAAAAATAAATACATAATTTGAAAAAAATGGAGTAGTGTCTCCTGTATTTTGATATCCAGCGCTTTTAATACCCTCAGCTGTCTACTTTATCTTGGCTGTAAAATATAACGGACATGAGTCAGTATCAAATTATGCATATTTTTATTTTTTTATTCAACAACAAAATATTTCTTTTCCAAAAAATATATATTATAAAATATTGTGCTCAATATTATAGTAGATTGATCCCAGTAAAAAACAGTAAACACAGAACTAAAGCTAGTCCATGGGGTCCATTTTATAACACTGTTCAAACCATAACCACATATAAGTGAACACAGGGGATATCACTTATGGAGCTCCCAGCACTTCCTGAATCAAACAATGGTAGCAGTGAAAGAAACACCTTAGATTAAATCTCCAAGTGTTATTTTTATAAAGTTATCTAATTGCCCACATAAATGGTATTTAAACATTCACAGCGCCAGTGGATGAACAGGAGTGTTTCAGATTATAGCCCTAATCCCCTGCTGTTCATTTTATATCCCGAACAATGGCCTGCGCGCTGCGCATATGTCACCTCAATCCCAGATGGAAAAGGGAGTGGAATCAAAGGAAACCCTCTGTCTCCAGGGTGTCAGGTGCACAGCACACACAGCCCAAGCCAGGTCATTAATACGATCAGTACATAATAACACTCATATGCAGAAACCGATCAAGCAGTTTGAAAGATTAAATTCAATAAGTTTGTTTAGTTACCCATAGTGGGAGTGGACCACCTGGACAGCTCCCCGACACGTGTTTCGCAGTCCGCTTTCTCAAGCTTTTCTTGAGCACAATATTTTATAATATATATTTTTTGGAAAAGAAATATTTTGTTGTTGAATAAAAAAATAAAAATATGCATAATTTGATACTGACTCATGTCCGTTATATTTTGAAGCTGTTGTTGGAGTCTTAAAGGTATCTCAAAAGATGGGTTTATTGAACTTTTGTATTGTATTTATCTTGGCTGTGTAGCAAAATATGAGGGACCCCATGCCGTTTTTTTTTTAATTATTTAATCAAATCATTTAAAAAATGGGCGTGGGGTCCCCTCAAATTTTGATCCTCCGCCAAGGTTAAAGCGGACAGCTGGGGGCTGGTGTTCTCAGCCTGGGGAGACCCCTGGTTATTGGGCCCTCCCCAACCTATATATAGCAGCCCACAGCTGCCCCAGAATTGGCACATCCATGAAATATGCCAATCCTGGCACTACACCTCTCTCATTCTGATTGCCCTGGAGCAGTGGCAATTAGGGTAATATAAAAGGTTAAAGACAACTGTGATTTGTCAAAAAATCACAGCTGTCATCAAGTCCAAGATTAATATTAAGTAGGGGTCTATGAGACCAGCCCATTACTAATAGTGTAAGTAAAAAGAAATAAAACACAGAGAAAAATCCTTTGTTTAAAAAAACCCCCAAAAAAACAAACATCCTCTATCTCCAATTTTTTAACTCCCAAAACACCTCTGCAGGTCTGATATAATCCATATGAGGTCCCACAATGGTCTCAGCTCTGCTACATCTGACGTTGCAGTGCACGGTCACATTAGAAAACGTGACGTATCCCTGCAGCCTGCGTAACACACTGGAGTTGCAGCTGTGACCTCAGATGAACTCAATTCAGCTGAGTTCATTGAGTTCACCTGAGGTGCGTTCACTGCATTTCCTTGCAGAAAAATGCATCAAAACACGTGGTTTTGCTGTTTTCTTACCAGGAGATGCAGATTTGTTGCAAAAATGCCGAAAACAAATATTCAGCTTGTGCACATAGCCTAATCCAGTAATCCAGTTTTGAGCTCAATGACTTCACCTTAGGTGAGGTCACTGAGTTCAGTGAGTTCACCTCAGGTCAGTTCACATGAGATCACAGCTGCGAGACCCTCAGCTGTGACCTCAGGGGAAGTGTATGAATTCAATGCCGGATTACCCGATTAGGCAATGTGCGCACATTGAGTATTTGGTTGCAAACAGTTCTGCACCAATTCAGCATCTCCGGCAAAAAAAAGCAACAAAACGCATGCGGTTTTGATGTGTTTGTTTTTGCCAAGAGATGCAGATTTGGCGTAGAAATGTCTGCAACCAAATACTGAACATGTGCACATCACTTATTCGGGTAATCTGGCATTGAGATCAATGATTTCACCTGAGGGGAGGTCACTGAGTTCAATGAGTTCATGTCAGGTCATTTGACCTAAGGTCACAGGTGGGGTACCATGGCAACTGACAACTGTGACCTCAGATGAACTCACTGAGATCATTGCTCTCACAGCTGCAGCTCCATCAGTGAGTCCCAGACACAGCAGTTGTGAGTTGTCACATTTTCTATTGTGACCGCGCACTGCGACCTCAGGATGTAGCAGAGCCGGGATCATCGTGAGACGTCATGTCTGTGGATTACATCGGACCTACAGGGTCTAGAATATAGAATATAATAACAAATCTTTATTGAGAAAGGGAAAAATAAGAATAAAAGCCAGATAAATAGGGGGTAAGGTCACTCCGAAGCTGTCCCGAAGGAGTGCCTATAAAGAAAGAAATGGCATGATTAGTCTATAACTGTATCCTCTGTGGCCGGATCAGACTTGCCATAAAGGAAGGGTCCGCTGCAAAGTCCAGGGGGCACAACAACTATTCTTCAGACTAGCACAAGCTTCACTTTCTACTTCTTTCATTTATAGAAACATTTTGACATTTGCAATATTTTGTTGACCAGTGTTTGATATCGATGGTGGCGCTGTTGTATTGGTGTCTATGATAGGACGTGCTATTAGCAATGTGGTGAGAGGCGGTACTACAAGCAGTTAAACAGCTGTAAAGTAGTGTGAGGCCCCTTCACAAGTGCTCATAAAAAGTGCACATGTGGCACGCTGTGTTTTATCCATCCGTATGACATCATGTGACACGTGCTGGAAAAATACGCATGACACTGGAATGAATGGTTTTATGTGTGTAAGATGGATACATAACACTGGTCAACAAAAAACCCAACAAATTCTGTATCTGGTTTGAAAATGGGTGATTTTAACTAATTTTGGGGAGCTGATTTCAGTGGAAACGTCGGATTCTTTCTCTCATGTCACATTTAATAGATACACAGCATTTTAAGAAAGACGATAACTAACTATTAGGCCTACTTAACAGCTACACTATCAATGCATAAAGTCATAATAATAGCAATAGCACATAAATAATAAACCTTCAGCTTCATTGCTAGCAAAATCCAAATTGTAATGTCGTGGTGTTTGGGTAGAATGGGCTGATGAGGCTTTCCTTCTGTATGTAGTCTCATCTGTCACCCATCATTGCAGGATTCAGCGTCCTCGCTAGCGTTTCTCCATGGTGAGAATGTCCTGTTGTTTGGGTAGAATGGGCTGATGAGGCTTTTCTTGTGTATGTAGTCTCATCTGTCGTCCATCATTGCAGGAGTCCAGCGTCCTCGCTAGCGTTTCTCCATGGTGAGAATGTCCTGTTGTTTCTGCAGAATGGGCTGATGAGGCTTCCCTTGTGTATGTAGTCTCATCTGTCGCCCATCATTGCAGGATTCCAGCGTCCTCGCTAGCGTTTCTCCATGGTGAGAATGTCGTGGTGTTTGGGCAGAATGGGCTGATGAGGATTTCCTTCTGTATGTAGTCTCATCTGTCGCCCATCATTGCAGGAGTCCAGTGTCCTCGCTAGCGTTTCTCCATGGTGAGAATGTCCTGTTGTTTGGGTAGAATGGGCTGATGAGGCTTTCCTTGTGTATGTAGTCTCATCTGTCTCCCATCATTGCAGGAGTCCAGCGTCCTCGCTAGCATTTCTCCATGGTGAGAATGTCCTGTTGTTTGGGTAGAATGGGCTGATGAGGCTTTCCTTGTGTATGTAGTCTCATCTGTCGCCCATCATTGCAGGATTCCAGCGTCCTCGCTAGCGTTTCTCCATGGTGAGAATGTCGTGTTGTTTGGGCAGAATGGGCTGATGAGGCTTTTCTTCTGTATGTAGTCTCATCTGTCGCCCATCATTGCAGGAGTCCAGCGTCCTCGCTAGCGTTTCTCCATGGTGAGAATGTCGTGTTGTTTGGGTAGAATGGGCTGATGAGGCTTCCCTTGTGTATGTAGTCTCATCTGTCTCCCATCATTGCAGGATTCCAGCGTCCTCGCTAGCGTTTCTCCATGGTGAGAATGTCCTGTTGTTTCTGCAGAATGGGCTGATGAGGCTTTCCTTGTGTATGTAGTCTCATCTGTCGCCCATCATTGCAGGATTCCAGCGTCCTCGCTAGCGTTTCTCCATGGTGAGAATGTCGTGTTGTTTGGGCAGAATGGGCTGATGAGGCTTTTCTTCTGTATGTAGTCTCATCTGTCGCCCATCATTGCAGGAGTCCAGCGTCCTCGCTAGCGTTTCTCCATGGTGAGAATGTCCTGTTGTTTGGGTAGAATGGGCTGATGAGGCTTTCCTTCTGTATGTAGTCTCATCTGTCGTCCATCATTGCAGGAGTCCAGCGTCCTCGCTAGCGTTTCTCCATGGTGAGAATGTCGTGTTGTTTGGGCAGAATGGGCTGATGAGCCTTTCCTTCTGTATGTAGTCTCATCTGTCGTCCATCATTGCAGGAGTCCAGCGTCCTCGCTAGCGTTTCTCCATGGTGAGAATGTCCTGTTGTTTGGGCAGAATGGGCTGATGAGGCTTTCTTGTGTATGTAGTCTCATCTGTCGTCCATCATTGCAGGATTCAGCGTCCTCGCTAGTGTTTCTCCATGGTGAGAATGTCCTGTTGTTTGGGCAGAATGGGCTGATGAGGCTTTTCTTGTGTATGTAGTCTCATCTGTCGCCCATCATTGCAGGATTCCAGCGTCCTCGCTAGCGTTTCTCCATGGTGAAAATGTCCTGTTGTTTGGGCAGAATGGGCTGATGAGGCTTTTCTTCTGTATGTAATCTCATCTGTCGCCCATCATTGCAGGACTCCAGCGTCCTCGCTAGCGTTTCTCCATGGTGAGAATGTCGTGTTGTTTGGGCAGAATGGGCTGATGAGGCTTTCCTTGTGTATGTAGTCTCATCTGTCGCCCATCATTGCAGGAGTCCAGCGTCCTCGCTAGCGTTTCTCCATGGTGAGAATGTCGTGTTTGGGTAGAATGGGCTGATGAGGCTTCCCTTGTGTATGTAGTCTCATCTGTCGCCCATCATTGCAGGAGTCCAGCGTCCTCGCTAGCGTTTCTCCATGGTGAGAATGTCGTGTTTGGGTAGAATGGGCTGATGAGGCTTTCCTTGTGTATGTAGTCTCATCTGTCGCCCATCATTGCAGGAGTCCAGCGTCCTCGCTAGCGTTTCTCCATGGTGAGAATGTCGTGTTTGGGTAGAATGGGCTGATGAGGCTTTCCTTCTGTATGTAGTCTCATCTGTCGCCCATCATTGCAGGAGTCCAGCGTCCTCGCTAGCGTTTCTCCATGGTGAGAATGTCCTGTTGTTTGGGTAGAATGGGCTGATGAGGCTTTCCTTCTGCATGTAGTCTCATCTGTCGCCCATCATTGCAGGAGTCCAGCGTCCTCGCTAGCGTTTCCCCATGGTGAGAATGTCGTGTTGTTTGGGTAGAATGGGCTGATGAGGCTTTTCTTCTGCATGTAGTCTCATCTGTCGCCCATCATTGCAGGATTCAGCGTCCTCGCTAGCGTTTCTCCATGGTGAGAATGTTGTGTTGTTTGGTTAGAATGGGCTGATGAGGCTTTCTTCTGTATGTAGTCTCATCTGTCGCCCATCATTGCAGGATTCCAGCGTCCTCGCTAGCGTTTCTCCATGGTGAGAATGTCGTGTTGTTTGGGTAGAATGGGCTGATGAGGCTTTCCTTCTGTATGTAGTCTCATCTGTCGTCCATCATTGCAGGAGTCCAGCGTCCTCGCTAGCGTTTCTCCATGGTGAGAATGTCCTGTTGTTTGGGCAGAATGGGCTGATGAGGCTTTTCTTGTGTATGTAGTCTCATCTGTCGCCCATCATTGCAGGATTCAGCGTCCTCGCTAGCGTTTCTCCATGGTGAGAATGTCCTGTTGTTTGGGCAGAATGGGCTGATGAGGCTTTTCTTGTGTATGTAGTCTCATCTGTCGCCCATCATTGCAGGATTCAGCGTCCTCGCTAGCGTTTCTCCATGGTGAGAATGTCCTGTTGTTTGGGCAGAATGGGCTGATGAGGCTTTCCTTGTGTATGTAGTCTCATCTGTCGCCCATCATTGCAGGAGTCCAGCGTCCTCGCTAGCGTTTCTCCATGGTGAGAATGTCGTGTTTGGGTAGAATGGGCTGATGAGGCTTTTCTTCTGTATGTAGTCTCATCTGTCGCCCATCATTGCAGGAGTCCAGCGTCCTCGCTAGCGTTTCTCCATGGTGAGAATGTCGTGTTGTTTGGGTAGAATGGGCTGATGAGGCTTTCCTTCTGTATGTAGTCTCATCTGTCGCCCATCATTGCAGGAGTCCAGTGTCCTCGCTAGCGTTTCTCCATGGTGAGAATGTCGTGGTGTTTGGGCAGAATGGGCTGATGAGGCTTCCCTTGTCTATGTAGTCTCATCTGTCGCCCATCATTGCAGGATTCAGTGTCCTCGCTAGCGTTTCTCCATGGTGAGAATGTCGTGTTGTTTGGGCAGAATGGGCTGAGGAGGCTTTCCTTGTGTATGTAGTCTCATCTGTCGCCCATCATTGCAGAAGTCCAGCGTCCTCGCTAGCATTTCTCCATGGTGAGAATGTCCTGTTGTTTGGGTAGAATGGGCTGATGAGGCTTTCCTTCTGTATGTAGTCTCATCTGTCGTCCATCATTGCAGGAGTCCAGCGTCCTCGCTAGCGTTTCTCCATGGTGAGAATGTCCTGTTGTTTGGGTAGAATGGGCTGATGAGGCTTCCCTTGTGTATGTAGTCTCATCTGTCGTCCATCATTGCAGGAGTCCAGCGTCCTCGCTAGCGTTTCTCCATGGTGAGAATGTCCTGTTGTTTGGGCAGAATGGGCTGATGAGGCTTTCCTTCTGTATGTAGTCTCATCTGTCGCCCATCATTGCAGGAGTCCAGCGTCCTCGCTAGCGTTTCTCCATGGTGAGAATGTCCTGTTGTTTGGGCAGAATGGGCTGATGAGGCTTTTCTTGTGTATGTAGTCTCATCTGTCGCCCATCATTGCAGGATTCCAGCGTCCTCGCTAGTGTTTCTCCATGGTGAGAATGTCGTGTTGTTTGGGCAGAATGGGCTGATGAGGCTTTTCTTGTGTATGTAGTCTCATCTGTCACCCATCATTGCAGGATTCCAGCGTCCTCACTAGCGTTTCTCCATGGTGAGAATGTCCTGTTGTTTGGGCAGAATGGGCTGATGAGGCTTTTCTTCTGTATGTAATCTCATCTGTCGCCCATCATTGCAGGACTCCAGCGTCCTCGCTAGCGTTTCTCCATGGTGAGAATGTCGTGTTGTTTGGGCAGAATGGGCTGATGAGGCTTTCCTTGTGTATGTAGTCTCATCTGTCGCCCATCATTGCAGGAGTCCAGCGTCCTCGCTAGCGTTTCTCCATGGTGAGAATGTCGTGTTTGGGTAGAATGGGCTGATGAGGCTTCCCTTGTGTATGTAGTCTCATCTGTCGCCCATCATTGCAGGAGTCCAGCGTCCTCGCTAGCGTTTCTCCATGGTGAGAATGTCGTGTTTGGGTAGAATGGGCTGATGAGGCTTTCCTTGTGTATGTAGTCTCATCTGTCGCCCATCATTGCAGGAGTCCAGCGTCCTCGCTAGCGTTTCTCCATGGTGAGAATGTCGTGTTTGGGTAGAATGGGCTGATGAGGCTTTCCTTCTGTATGTAGTCTCATCTGTCGCCCATCATTGCAGGATTCCAGCGTCCTCGCTAGCGTTTCTCCATGGTGAGAATGTCCTGTTGTTTGGGTAGAATGGGCTGATGAGGCTTTCCTTCTGCATGTAGTCTCATCTGTCGCCCATCATTGCAGGAGTCCAGCGTCCTCGCTAGCGTTTCCCCATGGTGAGAATGTCGTGTTGTTTGGGTAGAATGGGCTGATGAGGCTTTTCTTGTGTATGTAGTCTCACCTGTCACCCATCATTGCAGGATTCAGCGTCCTCGCTAGCGTTTCTCCATGGTGAGAATGTTGTGTTGTTTGGTTAGAATGGGCTGATGAGGCTTTCTTCTGTATGTAGTCTCATCTGTCGCCCATCATTGCAGGATTCAGCCTCCTCGCTAGCGTTTCTCCATGGTGAGAATGTCGTGTTGTTTGGGTAGAATGGGCTGATGAGGCTTTTCTTCTGTATGTAGTCTCATCTGTCGTCCATCATTGCAGGAGTCCAGCGTCCTCGCTAGCATTTCTCCATGGTGAGAATGTCCTGTTGTTTGGGTAGAATGGGCTGATGAGGCTTTCCTTGTGTATGTAGTCTCATCTGTCGCCCATCATTGCAGGAGTCCAGCGTCCTCGCTAGCGTTTCTCCATGGTGAGAATGTCCTGTTGTTTGGGTAGAATGGGCTGATGAGGCTTTTCTTGTGTATGTAGTCTCATCTGTCGCCCATCATTGCAGGATCCAGCGTCCTCGCTAGCGTTTCTCCATGGTGAGAATGTTCTGTTGTTTGGGTAGAATGGGCTGATGAGGCTTTCCTTCTGTATGTAGTCTCATCTGTCGCCCATCATTGCAGGATTCCAGCGTCCTCACTAGCGTTTCTCCATGGTGAGAATGTCGTGTTGTTTGGGTAGAATGGGCTGATGAGGCTTCCCTTGTGTATGTAGTCTCATCTGTCGCCCATCATTGCAGGATTCCAGCGTCCTCGCTAGCGTTTCTCCATGGTGAGAATGTCGTGTTGTTTGGGTAGAATGGGCTGATGAGGCTTTCCTTGTGTATGTAGTCTCATCTGTCGCCCATCATTGCAGGAGTCCAGCGTCCTCGCTAGCGTTTCTCCATGGTGAGAATGTCCTGTTGTTTGGGTAGAATGGGCTGATGAGGCTTTCCTTCTGTATGTAGTCTCATCTGTCGCCCATCATTGCAGGATTCCAGCCTCCTCGCTAGCGTTTCTCCATGGAGAGAATGTCGTGTTGTTTCTGCAGAATGGGCTGATGAGGCTTTCCTTGTGTATGTAGTCTCATCTGTCGCCCATCATTGCAGGATTCCAGCGTCCTCGCTAGCGTTTCTCCATGGTGAGAATGTCGTGTTGTTTGGGCAGAATGGGCTGATGAGGCTTTCCTTCTGTATGTAGTCTCATCTGTCGTCCATCATTGCAGGAGTCCAGCGTCCTCGCTAGCGTTTCTCCATGGTGAGAATGTCCTGTTGTTTGGGCAGAATGGGCTGATGAGGCTTTTCTTGTGTATGTAGTCTCATCTGTCGCCCATCATTGCAGGATTCAGCGTCCTCGCTAGCGTTTCTCCATGGTGAGAATGTCCTGTTGTTTGGGCAGAATGGGCTGATGAGGCTTTTCTTGTGTATGTAGTCTCATCTGTCGCCCATCATTGCAGGATTCCAGCGTCCTCGCTAGTGTTTCTCCATGGTGAGAATGTCCTGTTGTTTGGGCAGAATGGGCTGATGAGGCTTTCCTTCTGTATGTAGTCTCATCTGTCGCCCATCATTGCAGGAGTCCAGCGTCCTCGCTAGCGGTCTCCATGGTGAGAATGTCGTGTTGTTTGGCCAGAATGGGCTGATGAGGCTTTTCTTCTGTATGTAATCTCATCTGTCGCCCATCATTGCAGGACTCCAGCGTCCTCGCTAGCGTTTCTCCATGGTGAGAATGTCGTGTTGTTTGGGCAGAATGGGCTGATGAGGCTTTCCTTGTGTATGTAGTCTCATCTGTCGCCCATCATTGCAGGAGTCCAGCGTCCTCGCTAGCGTTTCTCCATGGTGAGAATGTTGTGTTTGGGTAGAATGGGCTGATGAGGCTTCCCTTGTGTATGTAGTCTCATCTGTCGCCCATCATTGCAGAAGTCCAGCGTCCTCGCTAGCGTTTCTCCATGGTGAGAATGTCGTGTTGTTTGGGCAGAATGGGCTGATGAGTCTTTCCTTGTGTATGTAGTCTCATCTGTCGCCCATCATTGCAGGAGTCCAGCGTCCTCGCTAGCGTTTCTCCATGGTGAGAATGTCGTGTTTGGGTAGAATGGGCTGATGAGACTCTCCTTGTGTATGTAATCTCATCTGTCGCCCATCATTGCAGGATTCCAGCGTCCTCGCTAGCGTTTCTCCATGGTGAGAATGTCGTGTTGTTTGGGTAGAATGGGCTGATGAGGCTTTCCTTCTGTATGTAGTCTCATCTGTCGTCCATCATTGCAGGAGTCCAGCGTCCTCGCTAGCGTTTCTCCATGGTGAGAATGTCCTGTTGTTTGGGCAGAATGGGCTGATGAGGCTTTTCTTGTGTATGTAGTCTCATCTGTCGCCCATCATTGCAGGATTCCAGCGTCCTCGCTAGTGTTTCTCCATGGTGAGAATGTCCTGTTGTTTGGGCAGAATGGGCTGATGAGGCTTTCCTTCTGTATGTAATCTCATCTGTCGCCCATCATTGCAGGATTCAGCGTCCTCGCTAGCGTTTCTCCATGGTGAGAATGTCGTGTTGTTTGGGTAGAATGGGCTGATGAGGCTTTCCTTCTGTATGTAGTCTCATCTGTCGTCCATCATTGCAGGAGTCCAGCGTCCTCGCTAGCGTTTCTCCATGGTGAGAATGTCCTGTTGTTTGGGCAAAATGGGCTGATGAGGCTTTTCTTGTGTATGTAGTCTCATCTGTCGCCCATCATTGCAGGATTCCAGCGTCCTCGCTAGCGTTTCTCCATGGTGAGAATGTCGTGTTGTTTGGGTAGAATGGGCTGATGAGGCTTTCCTTCTGTATGTAATCTCATCTGTCGCCCATCATTGCAGGACTCCAGCGTCCTCGCTAGCGTTTCTCCATGGTGAGAATGTCCTGTTGTTTGGGCAGAATGGGCTGATGAGGCTTCCCTTGTGTATGTAGTCTCATCTGTCGTCCATCATTGCAGGAGTCCAGCGTCCTCGCTAGCGTTTCTCCATGGTGAGAATGTCCTGTTGTTTGGGCAGAATGGGCTGATGAGGCTTTTCTTGTGTATGTAGTCTCATCTGTCGCCCATCATTGCAGGATTCCAGCGTCCTCGCTAGTGTTTCTCCATGGTGAGAATGTCCTGTTGTTTGGGCAGAATGGGCTGATGAGGCTTTCCTTCTGTATGTAATCTCATCTGTCGCCCATCATTGCAGGATTCAGCGTCCTCGCTAGCGTTTCTCCATGGTGAGAATGTCGTGTTGTTTGGGTAGAATGGGCTGATGAGGCTTTCCTTCTGTATGTAGTCTCATCTGTCGTCCATCATTGCAGGAGTCCAGCGTCCTCGCTAGCGTTTCTCCATGGTGAGAATGTCCTGTTGTTTGGGCAGAATGGGCTGATGAGGCTTTTCTTGTGTATGTAGTCTCATCTGTCGCCCATCATTGCAGGATTCCAGCGTCCTCGCTAGTGTTTCTCCATGGTGAGAATGTCCTGTTGTTTGGGCAGAATGGGCTGATGAGGCTTTCCTTCTGTATGTAATCTCATCTGTCGCCCATCATTGCAGGATTCAGCGTCCTCGCTAGCGTTTCTCCATGGTGAGAATGTCGTGTTGTTTGGGTAGAATGGGCTGATGAGGCTTTCCTTCTGTATGTAGTCTCATCTGTCGTCCATCATTGCAGGAGTCCAGCGTCCTCGCTAGCGTTTCTCCATGGTGAGAATGTCCTGTTGTTTGGGCAGAATGGGCTGATGAGGCTTTTCTTGTGTATGTAGTCTCATCTGTCGCCCATCATTGCAGGATTCAGCGTCCTCGCTAGCGTTTCTCCATGGTGAGAATGTCGTGTTGTTTGGGCAGAATGGGCTGATGAGGCTTTCCTTCTGTATGTAGTCTCATCTGTCGCCCATCATTGCAGGATTCCAGCGTCCTCGCTAGCGTTTCTCCATGGTGAGAATGTCCTGTTGTTTGGGCAGAATGGGCTGATGAGGCTTTTCTTCTATATGTAATCTCATCTGTCGCCCATCATTGCAGGACTCCAGCGTCCTCGCTAGCGTTTCTCCATGGTGAGAATGTCGTGTTGTTTGGGCAGAATGGGCTGATGAGGCTTTCCTTGTGTATGTAGTCTCATCTGTCGCCCATCATTGCAGGAGTCCAGCGTCCTCGCTAGCGTTTCTCCATGGTGAGAATGTCGTGTTTGGGTAGAATGGGCTGATGAGGCTTCCCTTGTGTATGTAGTCTCATCTGTCGCCCATCATTGCAGGAGTCCAGCGTCCTCGCTAGCGTTTCTCCATGGTGAGAATGTCGTGTTTGGGTAGAATGGGCTGATGAGGCTTTCCTTGTGTATGTAGTCTCATCTGTCGCCCATCATTGCAGGAGTCCAGAGTCCTCGCTAGCGTTTCTCCATGGTGAGAATGTCGTGTTTGGGTAGAATGGGCTGATGAGGCTTTCCTTCTGTATGTAGTCTAATCTGTCGCCCATCATTGCAGGATTCCAGCGTCCTCGCTAGCGTTTCTCCATGGTGAGAATGTCCTGTTGTTTGGGTAGAATGGGCTGATGAGGCTTTCCTTCTGTATGTAGTCTCATCTGTCGCCCATCATTGCAGGATTCCAGCGTCCTCACTAGCGTTTCTCCATGGTGAGAATGTCGTGTTTGGGTAGAATGGGCTGATGAGGCTTCCCTTCTGTATGTAGTCTCATCTGTCGCCCATCATTGCAGGATCCAGCGTCCAAGCTAGCGTTTCTCCATGGTGAGAATGTCCTGTTGTTTGGGCAGAATGGGCTGATGAGGCTTTCCTTCTGTATGTAGTCTCATCTGTCGCCCATCATTGCAGGATCCAGCGTCCTCGCTAGCGTTTCTCCATGGTGAGAATGTCCTGTTTGGGCAGAATGGGCTGATGAGGTTTCCTTGTGTATGTAATCTCATCTGTCGCCCATCATTGCAGGAGTCCAGCGTCCTCGCTAGCGTTTCTCCATGGTGAGAATGTCATGTTGTTTGGGTAGAATGGGCTGATGAGGCTTTCCTTCTGTATGTAGTCTCATCTGTCGCCCATCATTGCAGGATCCAGCGTCCTCGCTAGCATTTCTCCATGGTGAGAATGTCGTGTTTGGGCAGAATGGGCTGATGAGGCTTTCCTTGTGTATGTAGTCTCATCTGTCGCCCATCATTGCAGGATCCAGCGTCCTCGCTAGCGTTTCTCCATGGTGAGAATGTCGTGTTTGGGCAGAATGGGCTGATGAGGCTTTCCTTGTGTATGTAGTCTCATCTGTCGCCCATCATTGCAGGATCCAGCGTCCTCGCTAGCATTTCTCCATGGTGAGAATGTCGTGTTTGGGCAGAATGGGCTGATGAGGCTTTCCTTGTGTATGTAGTCTCATCTGTCGCCCATCATTGCAGGATTCCAGCGTCCTCGCTAGCGTTTCTCCATGGTGAGAATGTCGTGTTGTTAGGGCAGAATGGGCTGATGAGGCTTTCCTTGTGTATGTAGTCTCATCTGTCACCCATCATTGCAGGAGTCCAGCGTCCTCGCTAGCGTTTCTCCATGGTGAGAATGTCGTGTTGTTTGGGCAGAATGGGCTGATGAGCCTTTCCTTGTGTATGTAGTCTCATCTGTCGCCCATCATTGCAGGATTCCAGCGTCCTCGCTAGCGTTTCTCCATGGTGAGAATGTCGTGTTGTTTGGGCAGAATGGGCTGATGAGGCTTTCCTTCTGTATGTAGTCTCATCTGTCGCCCATCATTGCAGGATTCCAGCGTCCTCGCTAGCATTTCTCCATGGTGAGAATGTCCTGTTGTTTGGGCAGAATGGGCTGATGAGGTTTCCTTGTGTATGTAGTCTCATCTGTCGCCCATCATTGCAGGATTCCAGCGTCCTCGCTAGCGTTTCTCCATGGTGAGAATGTCGTGTTGTTTGGGCAGAATGGGCTGATGAGGCTTTCCTTCTGTATGTAGTCTCATCTGTCGCCCATCATTGCAGGATTCCAGCGTCCTCGCTAGCATTTCTCCATGGTGAGAATGTCCTGTTGTTTGGGCAGAATGGGCTGATGAGGTTTCCTTGTGTATGTAGTCTCATCTGTCGCCCATCATTGCAGGATTCCAGCGTCCTCGCTAGCATTTCTCCATGGTGAGAATGTCGTGTTGTTTGGGTAGAATGGGCTGATGAGGTTTCCTTGTGTATGTAGTCTCATCTGTCGCCCATCATTGCAGGATTCCAGCGTCCTCGCTAGCGTTTCTCCATGGTGAGAATCTCGTGTTTGGGTAGAATGGGCTGATGAGGCTTCCCTTGTGTATGTAGTCTCATCTGTCGCCCATCATTGCAGGATTCCAGCGTCCTCGCTAGCGTTTCTTCATGGTGAGAATGTCGTGTTGTTTGGGTAGAATGGGCTGATGAGGCTTTCCTTGTGTATGTAGTCTCATCTGTCGCCCATCATTGCAGGATTCCAGCCTCCTCGCTAGCATTTCTCCATGGTGAGAATATCCTGTTTGGGTAGAATGGGCTGATGAGGCTTTCCTTGTGTATGTAGTCTCATCTGTCGCCCATCATTGCAGGATTCCAGCGTCCTCGCTAGCGTTTCTCCATGGTGAGAATGTCGTGTTTGGGTAGAATGGGCTGATGAGGCTTCCCTTGTGTATGTAGTCTCATCTGTCGCCCATCATTGCAGGATTCCAGCGTCCTCGCTAGCGTTTCTCCATGGTGAGAATGTCGTGTTGTTTGGGTAGAATGGGCTGATGAGGCTTTCCTTGTGTATGTAGTCTCATCTGTCGCCCATCATTGCAGGATTCAGTGTCCTCGCTAGCGTTTCTCCATGGTGAGAATGTCGTGTTGTTTGGGCAGAATGGGCTGATGAGGCTTTCCTTGTGTATGTAGTCTCATCTGTCGCCCATCATTGCAGGAGTCCAGTGTCCTCGCTAGCGTTTCTCCATGGTGAGAATGTCGTGGTGTTTGGGCAGAATGGGCTGATGAGGCTTTCCTTGTTTATGTAGTCTCATCTGTCGCCCATCATTGCAGTAGTCCAGCGTCCTCGCTAGCGTTTCTCCATGCTGAGAATGTCCTGTTTGGGCAGAATGGGCTGATGAGGCTTTCCTTCTGTATGTAGTCTCATCTGTCGCCCATCATTGCAGGAGTCCAGCCTCCTCGCTAGCGTTTCTCCATGGTGAGAATGTCGTGTTGTTTGGGTAGAATGGGCTGATGAGGCTTTCCTTGTGTATGTAGTCTCATCTGTCGCCCATCATTGCAGGATTCAGTGTCCTCGCTAGCGTTTCTCCATGGTGAGAATGTCCTGTTGTTTGGGCAGAATGGGCTGATGAGGCTTTCCTTCTGCATGTAGTCTCATCTGTCGCCCATCATTGCAGGAGTCCAGTGTCCTCGCTAGCGTTTCTCCATGGTGAGAATGTCGTGTTTGGGCAGAATGGGCTGATGAGGCTTTTCTTCTGTATGTAGTCTCATCTGTCGCCCATCATTGCAGGATTCCAGCGTCCTCGCTAGCGTTTCTCCATGGTGAGAATGTCGTGTTTGGGTAGAATTGGCTGATGAGGCTTTCCTTCTGTATGTAGTCTCATCTGTCGCCCATCATTGCAGGAGTCCAGCGTCCTCGCTAGCATTTCTCCATGGTGAGAATATCCTGTTTGGGTAGAATGGGCTGATGAGGCTTCCCTTGTGTATGTAGTCTCATCTGTCGCCCATCATTGCAGGATTCAGTGTCCTCGCTAGCGTTTCTCCATGGTGAGAATGTCGTGTTGTTTGGGCAGAATGGGCTGATGAGGCTTTCCTTGTGTATGTAGTCTAATCTGTCGCCCATCATTGCAGGATTCAGCGTCCTCGCTAGCGTTTCTCCATGGTGAGAATGTCCTGTTGTTTGGGCAGAATGGGCTGATGAGGCTTTTCTTGTGTATGTAGTCTCATCTGTCGCCCATCATTGCAGGATTCCAGCGTCCTCGCTAGTGTTTCTCCATGGTGAGAATGTCCTGTTGTTTGGGCAGAATGGGCTGATGAGGCTTTCCTTCTGTATGTAGTCTCATCTGTCGCCCATCATTGCAGGAGTCCAGCGTCCTCGCTAGCGGTCTCCATGGTGAGAATGTCGTGTTGTTTGGCCAGAATGGGCTGATGAGGCTTTTCTTCTGTATGTAATCTCATCTGTCGCCCATCATTGCAGGACTCCAGCGTCCTCGCTAGCGTTTCTCCATGGTGAGAATGTCGTGTTGTTTGGGCAGAATGGGCTGATGAGGCTTTCCTTGTGTATGTAGTCTCATCTGTCGCCCATCATTGCAGGAGTCCAGCGTCCTCGCTAGCGTTTCTCCATGGTGAGAATGTCGTGTTGTTTGGGCAGAATGGGCTGATGAGTCTTTCCTTGTGTATGTAGTCTCATCTGTCGCCCATCATTGCAGGAGTCCAGCGTCCTCGCTAGCGTTTCTCCATGGTGAGAATGTCGTGTTTGGGTAGAATGGGCTGATGAGACTCTCCTTGTGTATGTAATCTCATCTGTCGCCCATCATTGCAGGATTCCAGCGTCCTCGCTAGCGTTTCTCCATGGTGAGAATGTCGTGTTGTTTGGGTAGAATGGGCTGATGAGGCTTTCCTTCTGTATGTAGTCTCATCTGTCGTCCATCATTGCAGGAGTCCAGCGTCCTCGCTAGCGTTTCTCCATGGTGAGAATGTCCTGTTGTTTGGGCAGAATGGGCTGATGAGGCTTTTCTTGTGTATGTAGTCTCATCTGTCGCCCATCATTGCAGGATTCCAGCGTCCTCGCTAGTGTTTCTCCATGGTGAGAATGTCCTGTTGTTTGGGCAGAATGGGCTGATGAGGCTTTCCTTCTGTATGTAATCTCATCTGTCGCCCATCATTGCAGGATTCAGCGTCCTCGCTAGCGTTTCTCCATGGTGAGAATGTCGTGTTGTTTGGGTAGAATGGGCTGATGAGGCTTTCCTTCTGTATGTAGTCTCATCTGTCGTCCATCATTGCAGGAGTCCAGCGTCCTCGCTAGCGTTTCTCCATGGTGAGAATGTCCTGTTGTTTGGGCAGAATGGGCTGATGAGGCTTTTCTTGTGTATGTAGTCTCATCTGTCGCCCATCATTGCAGGATTCCAGCGTCCTCGCTAGCATTTCTCCATGGTGAGAATATCCTGTTTGGGTAGAATGGGCTGATGAGGCTTCCCTTGTGTATGTAGTCTCATCTGTCGCCCATCATTGCAGGATTCAGTGTCCTCGCTAGCGTTTCTCCATGGTGAGAATGTCGTGTTGTTTGGGCAGAATGGGCTGATGAGGCTTTCCTTGTGTATGTAGTCTCATCTGTCGCCCATCATTGCAGGATTCAGCGTCCTCGCTAGCGTTTCTCCATGGTGAGAATGTCCTGTTGTTTGGGCAGAATGGGCTGATGAGGCTTTTCTTGTGTATGTAGTCTCATCTGTCGCCCATCATTGCAGGATTCCAGCGTCCTCGCTAGTGTTTCTCCATGGTGAGAATGTCCTGTTGTTTGGGCAGAATGGGCTGATGAGGCTTTCCTTCTGTATGTAGTCTCATCTGTCGCCCATCATTGCAGGAGTCCAGCGTCCTCGCTAGCGGTCTCCATGGTGAGAATGTCGTGTTGTTTGGCCAGAATGGGCTGATGAGGCTTTTCTTCTGTATGTAATCTCATCTGTCGCCCATCATTGCAGGACTCCAGCGTCCTCGCTAGCGTTTCTCCATGGTGAGAATGTCGTGTTGTTTGGGCAGAATGGGCTGATGAGGCTTTCCTTGTGTATGTAGTCTCATCTGTCGCCCATCATTGCAGGAGTCCAGCGTCCTCGCTAGCGTTTCTCCATGGTGAGAATGTTGTGTTTGGGTAGAATGGGCTGATGAGGCTTCCCTTGTGTATGTAGTCTCATCTGTCGCCCATCATTGCAGAAGTCCAGCGTCCTCGCTAGCGTTTCTCCATGGTGAGAATGTCGTGTTGTTTGGGCAGAATGGGCTGATGAGTCTTTCCTTGTGTATGTAGTCTCATCTGTCGCCCATCATTGCAGGAGTCCAGCGTCCTCGCTAGCGTTTCTCCATGGTGAGAATGTCGTGTTTGGGTAGAATGGGCTGATGAGACTCTCCTTGTGTATGTAATCTCATCTGTCGCCCATCATTGCAGGATTCCAGCGTCCTCGCTAGCGTTTCTCCATGGTGAGAATGTCGTGTTGTTTGGGTAGAATGGGCTGATGAGGCTTTCCTTCTGTATGTAGTCTCATCTGTCGTCCATCATTGCAGGAGTCCAGCGTCCTCGCTAGCGTTTCTCCATGGTGAGAATGTCCTGTTGTTTGGGCAGAATGGGCTGATGAGGCTTTTCTTGTGTATGTAGTCTCATCTGTCGCCCATCATTGCAGGATTCCAGCGTCCTCGCTAGTGTTTCTCCATGGTGAGAATGTCCTGTTGTTTGGGCAGAATGGGCTGATGAGGCTTTCCTTCTGTATGTAATCTCATCTGTTGCCCATCATTGCAGGATTCAGCGTCCTCGCTAGCGTTTCTCCATGGTGAGAATGTCGTGTTGTTTGGGTAGAATGGGCTGATGAGGCTTTCCTTCTGTATGTAGTCTCATCTGTCGTCCATCATTGCAGGAGTCCAGCGTCCTCGCTAGCGTTTCTCCATGGTGAGAATGTCCTGTTGTTTGGGCAGAATGGGCTGATGAGGCTTTTCTTGTGTATGTAGTCTCATCTGTCGCCCATCATTGCAGGATTCCAGCGTCCTCGCTAGCGTTTCTCCATGGTGAGAATGTCGTGTTGTTTGGGTAGAATGGGCTGATGAGGCTTTCCTTCTGTATGTAGTCTCATCTGTCGTCCATCATTGCAGGAGTCCAGCGTCCTCGCTAGCGTTTCTCCATGGTGAGAATGTCCTGTTGTTTGGGCAGAATGGGCTGATGAGGCTTTTCTTGTGTATGTAGTCTCATCTGTCGCCCATCATTGCAGGATTCCAGCGTCCTCGCTAGTGTTTCTCCATGGTGAGAATGTCCTGTTGTTTGGGCAGAATGGGCTGATGAGGCTTTCCTTCTGTATGTAATCTCATCTGTCGCCCATCATTGCAGGATTCAGCGTCCTCGCTAGCGTTTCTCCATGGTGAGAATGTCGTGTTGTTTGGGTAGAATGGGCTGATGAGGCTTTCCTTCTGTATGTAGTCTCATCTGTCGTCCATCATTGCAGGAGTCCAGCGTCCTCGCTAGCGTTTCTCCATGGTGAGAATGTCCTGTTGTTTGGGCAGAATGGGCTGATGAGGCTTTTCTTGTGTATGTAGTCTCATCTGTCGCCCATCATTGCAGGATTCCAGCGTCCTCGCTAGTGTTTCTCCATGGTGAGAATGTCCTGTTGTTTGGGCAGAATGGGCTGATGAGGCTTTCCTTCTGTATGTAATCTCATCTGTCGCCCATCATTGCAGGATTCAGCGTCCTCGCTAGCGTTTCTCCATGGTGAGAATGTCGTGTTGTTTGGGTAGAATGGGCTGATGAGGCTTTCCTTCTGTATGTAGTCTCATCTGTCGTCCATCATTGCAGGAGTCCAGCGTCCTCGCTAGCGTTTCTCCATGGTGAGAATGTCCTGTTGTTTGGGCAGAATGGGCTGATGAGGCTTTTCTTGTGTATGTAGTCTCATCTGTCGCCCATCATTGCAGGATTCAGCGTCCTCGCTAGCGTTTCTCCATGGTGAGAATGTCGTGTTGTTTGGGCAGAATAGGCTGATGAGGCTTTCCTTCTGTATGTAGTCTCATCTGTCGCCCATCATTGCAGGATTCCAGCGTCCTCGCTAGCGTTTCTCCATGGTGAGAATGTCCTGTTGTTTGGGCAGAATGGGCTGATGAGGCTTTTCTTCTGTATGTAATCTCATCTGTCGCCCATCATTGCAGGACTCCAGCGTCCTCGCTAGCGTTTCTCCATGGTGAGAATGTCGTGTTGTTTGGGCAGAATGGGCTGATGAGGCTTTCCTTGTGTATGTAGTCTCATCTGTCGCCCATCATTGCAGGAGTCCAGCGTCCTCGCTAGCGTTTCTCCATGGTGAGAATGTCGTGTTTGGGTAGAATGGGCTGATGAGGCTTCCCTTGTGTATGTAGTCTCATCTGTCGCCCATCATTGCAGGAGTCCAGCGTCCTCGCTAGCGTTTCTCCATGGTGAGAATGTCGTGTTTGGGTAGAATGGGCTGATGAGGCTTTCCTTGTGTATGTAGTCTCATCTGTCGCCCATCATTGCAGGAGTCCAGCGTCCTCGCTAGCGTTTCTCCATGGTGAGAATGTCGTGTTTGGGTAGAATGGGCTGATGAGGCTTTCCTTCTGTATGTAGTCTAATCTGTCGCCCATCATTGCAGGATTCCAGCGTCCTCGCTAGCGTTTCTCCATGGTGAGAATGTCCTGTTGTTTGGGTAGAATGGGCTGATGAGGCTTTCCTTCTGTATGTAGTCTCATCTGTCGCCCATCATTGCAGGATTCCAGCGTCCTCACTAGCGTTTCTCCATGGTGAGAATGTCGTGTTTGGGTAGAATGGGCTGATGAGGCTTCCCTTCTGTATGTAGTCTCATCTGTCGCCCATCATTGCAGGAGTCCAGCGTCCTCGCTAGCGTTTCCCCATGGTGAGAATGTCGTGTTGTTTGGGCAGAATGGGCTGATGAGGCTTTCCTTGTGTATGTAGTCTCATCTGTCGCCCATCATTGCAGGATTCAGCGTCCTCGCTAGCGTTTCTCCATGGTGAGAATGTCCTGTTGTTTGGGCAGAATGGGCTGATGAGGATTTCCTTGTGTATGTAGTCTCATCTGTCGCCCATCATTGCAGGAGTCCAGCGTCCTCGCTAGCGTTTCTCCATGGTGAGAATGTCGTGTTGTTTGGGTAGAATGGGCTGATGAGGCTTTTCTTGTGTATGTAGTCTCACCTGTCGCCCATCATTGCAGGATCCAGCGTCCAAGCTAGCGTTTCTCCATGGTGAGAATGTCCTGTTGTTTGGGCAGAATGGGCTGATGAGGCTTTCCTTCTGTATGTAGTCTCATCTGTCGCCCATCATTGCAGGATCCAGCGTCCTCGCTAGCGTTTCTTCATGGTGAGAATGTCCTGTTTGGGCAGAATGGGCTGATGAGGTTTCCTTGTGTATGTAATCTCATCTGTCGCCCATCATTGCAGGAGTCCAGCGTCCTCGCTAGCGTTTCTCCATGGTGAGAATGTCATGTTGTTTGGGTAGAATGGGCTGATGAGGCTTTCCTTCTGTATGTAGTCTCATCTGTCGCCCATCATTGCAGGATCCAGCGTCCTCGCTAGCATTTCTCCATGGTGAGAATGTCGTGTTTGGGCAGAATGGGCTGATGAGGCTTTCCTTGTGTATGTAGTCTCATCTGTCGCCCATCATTGCAGGATCCAGCGTCCTCGCTAGCGTTTCTCCATGGTGAGAATGTCGTGTTTGGGCAGAATGGGCTGATGAGGCTTTCCTTGTGTATGTAGTCTCATCTGTCGCCCATCATTGCAGGATCCAGCGTCCTCGCTAGCATTTCTCCATGGTGAGAATGTCGTGTTTGGGCAGAATGGGCTGATGAGGCTTTCCTTGTGTATGTAGTCTCATCTGTCGCCCATCATTGCAGGATTCCAGCGTCCTCGCTAGCGTTTCTCCATGGTGAGAATGTCGTGTTGTTAGGGCAGAATGGGCTGATGAGGCTTTCCTTGTGTATGTAGTCTCATCTGTCACCCATCATTGCAGGAGTCCAGCGTCCTCGCTAGCGTTTCTCCATGGTGAGAATGTCGTGTTGTTTGGGCAGAATGGGCTGATGAGCCTTTCCTTGTGTATGTAGTCTCATCTGTCGCCCATCATTGCAGGATTCCAGCGTCCTCGCTAGCGTTTCTCCATGGTGAGAATGTCGTGTTGTTTGGGCAGAATGGGCTGATGAGGCTTTCCTTCTGTATGTAGTCTCATCTGTCGCCCATCATTGCAGGATTCCAGCGTCCTCGCTAGCATTTCTCCATGGTGAGAATGTCCTGTTGTTTGGGCAGAATGGGCTGATGAGGTTTCCTTGTGTATGTAGTCTCATCTGTCGCCCATCATTGCAGGATTCCAGCGTCCTCGCTAGCGTTTCTCCATGGTGAGAATGTCGTGTTGTTTGGGCAGAATGGGCTGATGAGGCTTTCCTTCTGTATGTAGTCTCATCTGTCGCCCATCATTGCAGGATTCCAGCGTCCTCGCTAGCATTTCTCCATGGTGAGAATGTCCTGTTGTTTGGGCAGAATGGGCTGATGAGGTTTCCTTGTGTATGTAGTCTCATCTGTCGCCCATCATTGCAGGATTCCAGCGTCCTCGCTAGCATTTCTCCATGGTGAGAATGTCGTGTTGTTTGGGTAGAATGGGCTGATGAGGTTTCCTTGTGTATGTAGTCTCATCTGTCGCCCATCATTGCAGGATTCCAGCGTCCTCGCTAGCGTTTCTCCATGGTGAGAATCTCGTGTTTGGGTAGAATGGGCTGATGAGGCTTCCCTTGTGTATGTAGTCTCATCTGTCGCCCATCATTGCAGGATTCCAGCGTCCTCGCTAGCGTTTCTTCATGGTGAGAATGTCGTGTTGTTTGGGTAGAATGGGCTGATGAGGCTTTCCTTGTGTATGTAGTCTCATCTGTCGCCCATCATTGCAGGATTCCAGCCTCCTCGCTAGCATTTCTCCATGGTGAGAATATCCTGTTTGGGTAGAATGGGCTGATGAGGCTTTCCTTGTGTATGTAGTCTCATCTGTCGCCCATCATTGCAGGATTCCAGCGTCCTCGCTAGCGTTTCTCCATGGTGAGAATGTCGTGTTTGGGTAGAATGGGCTGATGAGGCTTCCCTTGTGTATGTAGTCTCATCTGTCGCCCATCATTGCAGGATTCCAGCGTCCTCGCTAGCGTTTCTCCATGGTGAGAATGTCGTGTTGTTTGGGTAGAATGGGCTGATGAGGCTTTCCTTGTGTATGTAGTCTCATCTGTCGCCCATCATTGCAGGATTCAGTGTCCTCGCTAGCGTTTCTCCATGGTGAGAATGTCGTGTTGTTTGGGCAGAATGGGCTGATGAGGCTTTCCTTGTGTATGTAGTCTCATCTGTCGCCCATCATTGCAGGATTCCAGCGTCCTCGCTAGTGTTTCTCCATGGTGAGAATGTCCTGTTGTTTGGGCAGAATGGGCTGATGAGGCTTTCCTTCTGTATGTAGTCTCATCTGTCGCCCATCATTGCAGGAGTCCAGCGTCCTCGCTAGCGGTCTCCATGGTGAGAATGTCGTGTTGTTTGGCCAGAATGGGCTGATGAGGCTTTTCTTCTGTATGTAATCTCATCTGTCGCCCATCATTGCAGGACTCCAGCGTCCTCGCTAGCGTTTCTCCATGGTGAGAATGTCGTGTTGTTTGGGCAGAATGGGCTGATGAGGCTTTCCTTGTGTATGTAGTCTCATCTGTCGCCCATCATTGCAGGAGTCCAGCGTCCTCGCTAGCGTTTCTCCATGGTGAGAATGTTGTGTTTGGGTAGAATGGGCTGATGAGGCTTCCCTTGTGTATGTAGTCTCATCTGTCGCCCATCATTGCAGAAGTCCAGCGTCCTCGCTAGCGTTTCTCCATGGTGAGAATGTCGTGTTGTTTGGGCAGAATGGGCTGATGAGTCTTTCCTTGTGTATGTAGTCTCATCTGTCGCCCATCATTGCAGGAGTCCAGCGTCCTCGCTAGCGTTTCTCCATGGTGAGAATGTCGTGTTTGGGTAGAATGGGCTGATGAGACTCTCCTTGTGTATGTAATCTCATCTGTCGCCCATCATTGCAGGATTCCAGCGTCCTCGCTAGCGTTTCTCCATGGTGAGAATGTCGTGTTGTTTGGGTAGAATGGGCTGATGAGGCTTTCCTTCTGTATGTAGTCTCATCTGTCGTCCATCATTGCAGGAGTCCAGCGTCCTCGCTAGCGTTTCTCCATGGTGAGAATGTCCTGTTGTTTGGGCAGAATGGGCTGATGAGGCTTTTCTTGTGTATGTAGTCTCATCTGTCGCCCATCATTGCAGGATTCCAGCGTCCTCGCTAGTGTTTCTCCATGGTGAGAATGTCCTGTTGTTTGGGCAGAATGGGCTGATGAGGCTTTCCTTCTGTATGTAATCTCATCTGTCGCCCATCATTGCAGGATTCAGCGTCCTCGCTAGCGTTTCTCCATGGTGAGAATGTCGTGTTGTTTGGGTAGAATGGGCTGATGAGGCTTTCCTTCTGTATGTAGTCTCATCTGTCGTCCATCATTGCAGGAGTCCAGCGTCCTCGCTAGCGTTTCTCCATGGTGAGAATGTCCTGTTGTTTGGGCAGAATGGGCTGATGAGGCTTTTCTTGTGTATGTAGTCTCATCTGTCGCCCATCATTGCAGGATTCCAGCGTCCTCGCTAGCGTTTCTCCATGGTGAGAATGTCGTGTTGTTTGGGTAGAATGGGCTGATGAGGCTTTCCTTCTGTATGTAGTCTCATCTGTCGTCCATCATTGCAGGAGTCCAGCGTCCTCGCTAGCGTTTCTCCATGGTGAGAATGTCCTGTTGTTTGGGCAGAATGGGCTGATGAGGCTTTTCTTGTGTATGTAGTCTCATCTGTCGCCCATCATTGCAGGATTCCAGCGTCCTCGCTAGTGTTTCTCCATGGTGAGAATGTCCTGTTGTTTGGGCAGAATGGGCTGATGAGGCTTTCCTTCTGTATGTAATCTCATCTGTCGCCCATCATTGCAGGATTCAGCGTCCTCGCTAGCGTTTCTCCATGGTGAGAATGTCGTGTTGTTTGGGTAGAATGGGCTGATGAGGCTTTCCTTCTGTATGTAGTCTCATCTGTCGTCCATCATTGCAGGAGTCCAGCGTCCTCGCTAGCGTTTCTCCATGGTGAGAATGTCCTGTTGTTTGGGCAGAATGGGCTGATGAGGCTTTTCTTGTGTATGTAGTCTCATCTGTCGCCCATCATTGCAGGACTCCAGCGTCCTCGCTAGTGTTTCTCCATGGTGAGAATGTCCTGTTGTTTGGGCAGAATGGGCTGATGAGGCTTTCCTTCTGTATGTAATCTCATCTGTCGCCCATCATTGCAGGATTCAGCGTCCTCGCTAGCGTTTCTCCATGGTGAGAATGTCGTGTTGTTTGGGTAGAATGGGCTGATGAGGCTTTCCTTCTGTATGTAGTCTCATCTGTCGTCCATCATTGCAGGAGTCCAGCGTCCTCGCTAGCGTTTCTTCATGGTGAGAATGTCCTGTTGTTTGGGCAGAATGGGCTGATGAGGCTTTTCTTGTGTATGTAGTCTCATCTGTCGCCCATCATTGCAGGATTCAGCGTCCTCGCTAGCTTTTCTCCATGGTGAGAATGTCGTGTTGTTTGGGCAGAATGGGCTGATGAGGCTTTCCTTCTGTATGTAGTCTCATCTGTCGCCCATCATTGCAGGATTCCAGCGTCCTCGCTAGCGTTTCTCCATGGTGAGAATGTCCTGTTGTTTGGGCAGAATGGGCTGATGAGGCTTTTCTTCTGTATGTAATCTCATCTGTCGCCCATCATTGCAGGACTCCAGCGTCCTCGCTAGCGTTTCTCCATGGTGAGAATGTCGTGTTGTTTGGGCAGAATGGGCTGATGAGGCTTTCCTTGTGTATGTAGTCTCATCTGTCGCCCATCATTGCAGGAGTCCAGCGTCCTCGCTAGCGTTTCTCCATGGTGAGAATGTCGTGTTTGGGTAGAATGGGCTGATGAGGCTTCCCTTGTGTATGTAGTCTCATCTGTCGCCCATCATTGCAGGAGTCCAGCGTCCTCGCTAGCGTTTCTCCATGGTGAGAATGTCGTGTTTGGGTAGAATGGGCTGATGAGGCTTTCCTTGTGTATGTAGTCTCATCTGTCGCCCATCATTGCAGGAGTCCAGCGTCCTCGCTAGCGTTTCTCCATGGTGAGAATGTCGTGTTTGGGTAGAATGGGCTGATGAGGCTTTCCTTCTGTATGTAGTCTAATCTGTCGCCCATCATTGCAGGATTCCAGCGTCCTCGCTAGCGTTTCTCCATGGTGAGAATGTCCTGTTGTTTGGGTAGAATGGGCTGATGAGGCTTTCCTTCTGTATGTAGTCTCATCTGTCGCCCATCATTGCAGGATTCCAGCGTCCTCACTAGCGTTTCTCCATGGTGAGAATGTCGTGTTTGGGTAGAATGGGCTGATGAGGCTTCCCTTCTGTATGTAGTCTCATCTGTCGCCCATCATTGCAGGAGTCCAGCGTCCTCGCTAGCGTTTCCCCATGGTGAGAATGTCGTGTTGTTTGGGCAGAATGGGCTGATGAGGCTTTCCTTGTGTATGTAGTCTCATCTGTCGCCCATCATTGCAGGATTCAGCGTCCTCGCTAGCGTTTCTCCATGGTGAGAATGTCCTGTTGTTTGGGCAGAATGGGCTGATGAGGATTTCCTTGTGTATGTAGTCTCATCTGTCGCCCATCATTGCAGGAGTCCAGCGTCCTCGCTAGCGTTTCTCCATGGTGAGAATGTCGTGTTGTTTGGGTAGAATGGGCTGATGAGGCTTTTCTTGTGTATGTAGTCTCACCTGTCGCCCATCATTGCAGGATCCAGCGTCCAAGCTAGCGTTTCTCCATGGTGAGAATGTCCTGTTGTTTGGGCAGAATGGGCTGATGAGGCTTTCCTTCTGTATGTAGTCTCATCTGTCGCCCATCATTGCAGGATCCAGCGTCCTCGCTAGCGTTTCTCCATGGTGAGAATGTCCTGTTTGGGCAGAATGGGCTGATGAGGTTTCCTTGTGTATGTAATCTCATCTGTCGCCCATCATTGCAGGAGTCCAGCGTCCTCGCTAGCGTTTCTCCATGGTGAGAATGTCATGTTGTTTGGGTAGAATGGGCTGATGAGGCTTCCCTTCTGTATGTAGTCTCATCTGTCGCCCATCATTGCAGGAGTCCAGCGTCCTCGCTAGCGTTTCCCCATGGTGAGAATGTCGTGTTGTTTGGGCAGAATGGGCTGATGAGGCTTTCCTTGTGTATGTAGTCTCATCTGTCGCCCATCATTGCAGGATTCAGCGTCCTCGCTAGCGTTTCTCCATGGTGAGAATGTCCTGTTGTTTGGGCAGAATGGGCTGATGAGGATTTCCTTGTGTATGTAGTCTCATCTGTCGCCCATCATTGCAGGAGTCCAGCGTCCTCGCTAGCGTTTCTCCATGGTGAGAATGTCGTGTTGTTTGGGTAGAATGGGCTGATGAGGCTTTTCTTGTGTATGTAGTCTCACCTGTCGCCCATCATTGCAGGATCCAGCGTCCAAGCTAGCGTTTCTCCATGGTGAGAATGTCCTGTTGTTTGGGCAGAATGGGCTGATGAGGCTTTCCTTCTGTATGTAGTCTCATCTGTCGCCCATCATTGCAGGATCCAGCGTCCTCGCTAGCGTTTCTCCATGGTGAGAATGTCCTGTTTGGGCAGAATGGGCTGATGAGGTTTCCTTGTGTATGTAATCTCATCTGTCGCCCATCATTGCAGGAGTCCAGCGTCCTCGCTAGCGTTTCTCCATGGTGAGAATGTCATGTTGTTTGGGTAGAATGGGCTGATGAGGCTTTCCTTCTGTATGTAGTCTCATCTGTCGCCCATCATTGCAGGATCCAGCGTCCTCGCTAGCATTTCTCCATGGTGAGAATGTCGTGTTTGGGCAGAATGGGCTGATGAGGCTTTCCTTGTGTATGTAGTCTCATCTGTCGCCCATCATTGCAGGATCCAGCGTCCTCGCTAGCGTTTCTCCATGGTGAGAATGTCGTGTTTGGGCAGAATGGGCTGATGAGGCTTTCCTTGTGTATGTAGTCTCATCTGTCGCCCATCATTGCAGGATCCAGCGTCCTCGCTAGCATTTCTCCATGGTGAGAATGTCGTGTTTGGGCAGAATGGGCTGATGAGGCTTTCCTTGTGTATGTAGTCTCATCTGTCGCCCATCATTGCAGGATTCCAGCGTCCTCGCTAGCGTTTCTCCATGGTGAGAATGTCGTGTTGTTAGGGCAGAATGGGCTGATGAGGCTTTTCTTGTGTATGTAGTCTCATCTGTCACCCATCATTGCAGGAGTCCAGCGTCCTCGCTAGCGTTTCTCCATGGTGAGAATGTCGTGTTGTTTGGGCAGAATGGGCTGATGAGCCTTTCCTTGTGTATGTAGTCTCATCTGTCGCCCATCATTGCAGGATTCCAGCGTCCTCGCTAGCGTTTCTCCATGGTGAGAATGTCGTGTTGTTTGGGCAGAATGGGCTGATGAGGCTTTCCTTCTGTATGTAGTCTCATCTGTCGCCCATCATTGCAGGATTCCAGCGTCCTCGCTAGCATTTCTCCATGGTGAGAATGTCCTGTTGTTTGGGCAGAATGGGCTGATGAGGTTTCCTTGTGTATGTAGTCTCATCTGTCGCCCATCATTGCAGGATTCCAGCGTCCTCGCTAGCGTTTCTCCATGGTGAGAATGTCGTGTTGTTTGGGCAGAATGGGCTGATGAGGCTTTCCTTCTGTATGTAGTCTCATCTGTCGCCCATCATTGCAGGATTCCAGCGTCCTCGCTAGCATTTCTCCATGGTGAGAATGTCCTGTTGTTTGGGCAGAATGGGCTGATGAGGTTTCCTTGTGTATGTAGTCTCATCTGTCGCCCATCATTGCAGGATTCCAGCGTCCTCGCTAGCATTTCTCCATGGTGAGAATGTCGTGTTGTTTGGGTAGAATGGGCTGATGAGGTTTCCTTGTGTATGTAGTCTCATCTGTCGCCCATCATTGCAG
Source organism: Anomaloglossus baeobatrachus (assembly GCF_048569485.1). Classification (NCBI taxonomy): domain Eukaryota; kingdom Metazoa; phylum Chordata; class Amphibia; order Anura; family Aromobatidae; genus Anomaloglossus; species Anomaloglossus baeobatrachus. The sequence continues at coordinate 2,556,035 of NC_134361.1, forward strand.
GATTCCAGCGTCCTCGCTAGCGTTTCTCCATGGTGAGAATCTCGTGTTTGGGTAGAATGGGCTGATGAGGCTTCCCTTGTGTATGTAGTCTCATCTGTCGCCCATCATTGCAGGATTCCAGCGTCCTCGCTAGCGTTTCTTCATGGTGAGAATGTCGTGTTGTTTGGGTAGAATGGGCTGATGAGGCTTTCCTTGTGTATGTAGTCTCATCTGTCGCCCATCATTGCAGGATTCCAGCCTCCTCGCTAGCATTTCTCCATGGTGAGAATATCCTGTTTGGGTAGAATGGGCTGATGAGGCTTTCCTTGTGTATGTAGTCTCATCTGTCGCCCATCATTGCAGGATTCCAGCGTCCTCGCTAGCGTTTCTCCATGGTGAGAATGTCGTGTTTGGGTAGAATGGGCTGATGAGGCTTCCCTTGTGTATGTAGTCTCATCTGTCGCCCATCATTGCAGGATTCCAGCGTCCTCGCTAGCGTTTCTCCATGGTGAGAATGTCGTGTTGTTTGGGTAGAATGGGCTGATGAGGCTTTCCTTGTGTATGTAGTCTCATCTGTCGCCCATCATTGCAGGATTCAGTGTCCTCGCTAGCGTTTCTCCATGGTGAGAATGTCGTGTTGTTTGGGCAGAATGGGCTGATGAGGCTTTCCTTGTGTATGTAGTCTCATCTGTCGCCCATCATTGCAGGAGTCCAGTGTCCTCGCTAGCGTTTCTCCATGGTGAGAATGTCGTGGTGTTTGGGCAGAATGGGCTGATGAGGCTTTCCTTGTTTATGTAGTCTCATCTGTCGCCCATCATTGCAGTAGTCCAGCGTCCTCGCTAGCGTTTCTCCATGCTGAGAATGTCCTGTTTGGGCAGAATGGGCTGATGAGGCTTTCCTTCTGTATGTAGTCTCATCTGTCGCCCATCATTGCAGGAGTCCAGCCTCCTCGCTAGCGTTTCTCCATGGTGAGAATGTCGTGTTGTTTGGGTAGAATGGGCTGATGAGGCTTTCCTTGTGTATGTAGTCTCATCTGTCGCCCATCATTGCAGGATTCAGTGTCCTCGCTAGCGTTTCTCCATGGTGAGAATGTCCTGTTGTTTGGGCAGAATGGGCTGATGAGGCTTTCCTTCTGCATGTAGTCTCATCTGTCGCCCATCATTGCAGGAGTCCAGTGTCCTCGCTAGCGTTTCTCCATGGTGAGAATGTCGTGTTTGGGCAGAATGGGCTGATGAGGCTTTTCTTCTGTATGTAGTCTCATCTGTCGCCCATCATTGCAGGATTCCAGCGTCCTCGCTAGCGTTTCTCCATGGTGAGAATGTCGTGTTTGGGTAGAATTGGCTGATGAGGCTTTCCTTCTGTATGTAGTCTCATCTGTCGCCCATCATTGCAGGAGTCCAGCGTCCTCGCTAGCATTTCTCCATGGTGAGAATATCCTGTTTGGGTAGAATGGGCTGATGAGGCTTCCCTTGTGTATGTAGTCTCATCTGTTGCCCATCATTGCAGGATTCAGTGTCCTCGCTAGCGTTTCTCCATGGTGAGAATGTCGTGTTGTTTGGGCAGAATGGGCTGATGAGGCTTTCCTTGTGTATGTAGTCTCATCTGTCGCCCATCATTGCAGGAGTCCAGTGTCCTCGCTAGCGTTTCTCCATGGTGAGAATGTCGTGGTGTTTGGGCAGAATGGGCTGATGAGGCTTTCCTTGTTTATGTAGTCTCATCTGTCGCCCATCATTGCAGGAGTCCAGCGTCCTCGCTAGCGTTTCTCCATGCTGAGAATGTCCTGTTTGGGCAGAATGGGCTGATGAGGCTTTCCTTCTGTATGTAGTCTCATCTGTCGCCCATCATTGCAGGAGTCCAGCCTCCTCGCTAGCGTTTCTCCATGGTGAGAATGTCGTGTTGTTTGGGCAGAATGGGCTGATGAGCCTTTCCTTCTGTATGTAGTCTCATCTGTCGCCCATCATTGCAGGAGTCCAGCCTCCTCGCTAGCGTTTCTCCATGGTGAGAATGTCGTGTTGTTTGGGCAGAATGGGCTGATGAGCCTTTCCTTGTGTATGTAGTCTCATCTGTCGCCCATCATTGCAGGAGTCCAGCGTCCTCGCTAGCGTTTCTCCATGGTGAGAATGTCGTGTTGATTGGGTAGAATGGGCTGATGAGGCTTTCCTTGTGTATGTAGTCTCATCTGTCGCCCATCATTGCAGGAGTCCAGCGTCCTCGCTAGCGTTTCTCTATGGTGAGAATGTCGTGTTTGGGCCAAATGGGCTGATGAGGCTTTTCTTCTGTATGTAGTCTCATCTGTCGCCCATTATTGCAGAATTCCAGCGTCCTCACTAGCGTTTCTCCATGGTGAGAATGTCCTGTTGTTTGAGCAGAATGGGCTGATGAGGCTTTCCTTGTGTATGTAGTCTCATCTGTCGCCCATCATTGCAGAATTCCAGCCTCCTCGCTAGCGTTTCTCCATGGTGAGAATGTCGTGTTGTTTGGGTAGAATGGGCTGATGAGGCTTTCCTTGTGTATGTAGTCTCATCTGTCGCCCATCATTGCAGGATTCAGCGTCCTCACTAGCGTTTCTCCATGGTGAGAATATTCTGTTGTTTGGGTAGAATGGGCTGATGAGGCTTTCCTTGTGTATGTAGTCTCATCTGTCGCCCATCATTGCAGGATTCCAGCGTCCTCGCTAGCGTTTCTCCATGGTGAGAATGTCCTGTTGTTTGGGCAGAATGGGCTGATGAGGATTTCCTTCTGTATGTAGTCTCATCTGTCGCCCATCATTGCAGGATTCCAGCGTCCTCGCTAGCGTTTCTCCATGGTGAGAATGTCCTGTTTGGGTAGAATGGGCTGATGAGGCTTTCCTTCTGTATGTAGTCTCATCTGTCGCCCATCATTGCAGGAGTCCAGCGTCCTCGCTAGCGTTACTCCATGGTGAGAATGTCGTGTTTGGGTAGAATGGGCTGATGAGGCTTTCCTTCTGTATGTAGTCTCATCTGTTACCCATCATTGCAGGAGTCCAGCGTCCTCACTAGCATTTCTCCATGGTGAGAATGTCGTGTTTGGGCAGAATGGGCTGATGAGGCTTTCCTTCTGTATGTAGTCTCATCTGTCGCCCATCATTACAGGATTCCAGCGTCCTCGCTAGCGTTTCTCCATGGTGAGAATGTCCTGTTTGGGCAGAATGGACTGATGAGGCTTTCCTTCTGTATGTAGTCTTATCTGTCGCCCATCATTGCAGGATTCCAGCGTCCTCGCTAGCGTTTCTCCATGGTGAGAATGTCCTGTTTGGGTAGAATGGGCTGATGAGGCTTTCCTTCTGTATGTAGTCTCATCTGTCGTCCATCATTGCAGGATCCAGCCTCCTCGCTAGCGTTTCTCCATGGTGAGAATGTCGTGTTGTTTGGGCAGAATGGGCTGATGAGGCTTTCTTCTGTATGTAGTCTCATCTGTCGCCCATCATTGCAGGATTCCAGCGTCCTCGCTAGCGTTTCTCCATGGTGAGAATGTCCTGTTTGGGTAGAATGGGCTGATGAGGCTTTCCTTCTGTATGTAGTCTCATCTGTCGCCCATCATTGCAGGATTCCTTCGTCCTCGCTAGCGTTTCTCCATGGTGAGAATGTCGTGTTTGGGCAGAATGGGCTGATGAGGCTTTCCTTCTGTATGTAGTCTCATCTGTCGCCCATCATTGCAGGATTCAGCGTCCTCGCTAGCGTTTCTCCATGGTGAGAATGTCCTGTTTGGGTAGAATGGGCTGATGAGGCTTTCCTTCTGTATGTAGTCTCATCTGTCGCCCATCATTGCAGGAGTCCAGCCTCCTCGCTAGAGTTTCTCCATGGTGAGAATGTCGTGTTGTTTGGACAGAATGGGCTGATGAGGCTTTCCTTGTGTATGTAGTCTCATGTGTCGCCCATCATTGCAGGAGTCCAGCGTCCTCGCTAGCGTTTCTCCATGGTGAGAATGTCGTGTTTGGGCAGAATGGGCTGATGAGGCTTTCCTTCTGTATGTAGTCTCATCTGTCACCCATCATTGCAGGAGTCCAGCGTCCTCGCTAGCATTTCTCCATGGTGAGAATGTCGTGGTGTTTGGGCAGAATGGGCTGATGAGGCTTTCCTTGTGTATGTAGTCTCATCTGTCGCCCATCATTGCAGGAGTCCAGTGTCCTCGCTAGCGTTTCTCCATGGTGAGAATGTCGTGTTTGGGCAGAATGGGCTGAGGAGGCTTTCCTTGTGTATGTAGTCTCATCTGTCATCCATCATTGCAGGATTCCAGCGTCCTCGCTAGCGTTTCTCCATGGTGAGAATGTCGTGTTTGGGCAGAATGGGCTGATGAGGCTTTCCTTGTGTATGTAGTCTCATCTGTCGCCCATCATTGCAGGAGTCCAGCGTCCTCGCTAGCGTTTCTCCATGGTGAGAATGTCGTGTTTGGGCAGAATGGGCTGAGGAGGCTTTCCTTGTGTATGTAGTCTCATCTGTCATCCATCGTTGCAGGAGTCCAGCGTCCTCGCTAGCATTTCTCCATGGTGAGAATGTCGTGTTGTTTGGGCAGAATGGGCTGAGGAGGCTTTCCTTGTGTATGTAGTCTCATCTGTCGCCGATCATTGCAGGAGTCCAGCGTCCTCGCTAGCGTTTCTCCATGGTGAGAATGTCCTGTTTGGGCAGAATGGGCTGATGAGGCTTTCCTTGTGTATGTAGTCTCATCTGTCATCCATCATTGCAGGATTCAGCGTCCTCGCTAGCGTTTCTCCATGGTGAGAATGTCGTGGTGTTTGGGCAGAATGGGCTGATGAGGCTTTTCTTCTGTATGTAGTCTCATCTGTCGCCCATCATTGCAGGATTCAGCGTCCTCGCTAGCGTTTCTCCATGGTGAGAATGTCGTGTTTGGGTAGAATGGGCTGATGAGGCTTTTCTTCTGTATGTAGTCTCATCTGTCGCCCATCATTGCAGGATCCAGCGTCCTCGCTAGCGTTTCTCCATGGTGAGAATGTCCTGTTGTTTGGGTAGAATGGGCTGATGAGGCTTTCCTTGTGTATGTAGTCTCATCTGTCGCCCATCATTGCGGGAGTCCAGCGTCCTCGCTAGCGTTTCTCCATGGTGAGAATGTCGTGTTGTTTGGGCAGAATGGGCTGATGAGGCTTTCTTCTGTATGTAGTCTCATCTGTCGCCCATCATTGCAGGATTCAGCGTCCTCGCTAGCGTTTCTCCATGGTGAGAATGTCGTGTTTGGGTAGAATGGGCTGATGAGGCTTTCCTTGTGTATGTAGTCTCATCTGTCGCCCATCATTGCAGGATTCCAGCGTCCTCGCTAGTGTTTCTCCATGGTGAGAATGTCCTGTTGTTTGGGTAGAATGGGCTGATGAGGCTTTCTTCTGTATGTAGTCTCATCTGTCGCCCATCATTGCAGGATTCCAGCGTCCTCACTAGCGTTTCTCCATGGTGAGAATGTCGTGTTTGGGCAGAATGGGCTGATGAGGCTTTCCTTGTGTATGTAGTCTCATCTGTCGCCCATCATTGCGGGAGTCCAGCGTCCTCGCTAGCGTTTCTCCATGGTGAGAATGTCCTGTTGTTTGGGCAGAATGGGCTGATGAGGCTTTCTTCTGTATATAGTCTCATCTGTCGCCCATCATTGCGGGAGTCCAGCGTCCTCGCTAGCGTTTCTCCATGGTGAGAATGTCCTGTTGTTTGGGCAGAATGGGCTGATGAGGCTTTCTTCTGTATATAGTCTCATCTGTCGCCCATCATTGCAGGAGTCCAGCGTCCTCGCTAGCATTTCTCCATGGTGAGAATGTCGTGTTTGGGCAGAATGGGCTGATGAGGCTTTCCTTGTGTATGTAGTCTCATCTGTCGCCCATCATTGCAGGATTCAGCGTCCTCGCTAGCGTTTCTCCATGGTGAAAACTCTCACTTCGTTCGTCACTAAGAGAACCCAAGTTTTCTGGAAAAAAGTCAAGGAGCGAATGTAAAAAATGAATTCTCAATGACATTCTACAGCCCAATTCTTTGTAGTTTTGCAATAACTCATTGACTATGGAAACAGTTATCATCTTTATTGTTACCCTAGAAGCCATCAACTATTGGTTTGAAGGACCCAGCAGATGACTCGGGCTGCTTGAGTTGTGACTCGAACATTTCATCTTTTAGCAATTTCCTGATTTAAGGTCCAATGAATAAACCTTCCTGTAACTTCGCTGCACTCAATTTTGCTCACAGCAAGTTGGGCTGCAGTGTGTACATCGCCCTGGCCAAAAACTGATGCTCTAGCAGGATACAGCTAAACCCCCACTAAGTGAAGGCATCACAGGTGCAGGAGAAGCAGATCACACACATACCTTCATGGAATGGAGGGGAGGTGACTGCTAGATGATAAAACTGCACACAAGTGACTTGCATAGAGCGCTGTTCACATGCAGATATCCTCTTATTGTTGCTTTTTTATATTTAGTGTAGGGACCTACAGACATGAGGTCCCTTGACGAGGGTGTAGGCTTACGTTTTATGGCCATAAATACCAACAAAAACCTCATATTTTTTTGTTTGTACAGGATACAGCCAGGCCCCTTTCTGTTGGGCCTCGCATTGTAGAGTGTCTGTCCGTGCATGATATACAGTGGAGTACGGCTTGGCAGCCCGCCTGATCTAATAGAAGGGCGTTACCTAATAGGCTGCGGGTTTGTGACTGTGTCATCTGCATGTGAACAGCGCTCTATGCAAGTCACTTGTGTGCAGTTTTATCATCTAGCAGTCACCTCCCCTCCATTCCATGAAGGTGTGTGTGTGATCTGCTTCTCCTGCACCTGTGATGCCTTCACTTAGTGGGGGTTTAGCTGTATCCTGCTAGAGCATCAGTTTTTGGCCAGGGCGATGTACACACTGCAGCCCAACTTGCTGTGAGTAATACTTGATTTTTGGAGGACATTATCCTCTTATTGTTGCTTTTTTATATGCACTCAATTTTGGAAACATCGCAACCCAATGACTGAAAGCCTGAGCCTCTATCAAGAGCTGTTACAAAGTGCTTCATCAACCCCAGCTTTATATGTAGAGGGGCAGGATTATTTTGCTTGGATCAGCCAGTGGGATACATTTGACACTTTCTTTTCCAGGAGTGTACGCTTTCCTCATTGGCCGCTCCTTCACTGTGTGGTGGTTTTGGTGTCTCGGCCGTCCCACGGACACAACAAGCAGCAGAGTTCAGTAAAACCGCCCTGTAACCCTAAAAGCAGCACAACAACTTGTAAATCGCAGCAGATCTGCCGTTCATGAGCTTTATAGTCCACAATTATGTTTTTGTTTCTTTTTGCTGTAAACTTTCCACATACAAAGCAGAAGTCATCAGGACGGGTTACGCAGCAACGACATTGAGCACTCGCCATCTTGCTATTTCAAAGTGTCTCAAAAATGCTAAGAAATCCACCAGAACTGTATGATTGCACATGTATACACCGCTCAGACATTTCACTCATTCCTAGCTTTACATATCATTGTGCAATACCATTTCAAAGAGCAATACCACGGAAGCCCGCTAAATCATACTACGCAATATCAATCATATAGGACGCCGGCCTCTGATGACTGTGTATAGCGTTTTACACTGGATATTACAGCAAAATGAACACTATCACATGCTTAGCCGGACATTCAATCATTTCAAACAAAAAAACAAAACAAATAAAAAAGGGATTGTGGTGACAAAGCAAAGTACACAAAATGCATTTCAAAAATCTGCAATATCTAAAAAATCTTAAGAGATACACCATTTCTGATGATATATTTGGAATCTGGAGGCAAAAATACATATGATTTGCTATATTACAAACCAATTGCAATTTTGTTGTTGACCAGTGTAATAGATAAATGGATGAATAGATAGATATTAGATAGATATTAGATAGATAATAGATAATAGATAATAGATAATAGACAATAGATAATAGATAATAGACAATAGATAATAGATAGATAGATAGATAATAGATAGATAATAGATAGATAATATATAGATAATAGATAATAGATAGATAATAGAGAGATAATAGATAATAGATAGATAACAGATAGATAACAGATAGATAACAGATAGATAATAGATAATAGATAGATAATAGATAATAGATAGATAATAGATATTAGATAATAGATAGATAATATATAGATAATAGATAATAGATAGATAATAGATAGATAATAGATAGATAATAGATAGATAATAGATAATAGATAGATAATAGATAATAGATAGATAATAGACAATAGATAATAGATAGATAATAGATAATAGATAGATAATAGATAGATAATAGATAATAGATAATAGATAATAGATAGATAATAGATAATAGATAGATAATAGATAATAGATAATAGATAGATAATAGATAATAGATAATAGATAGATAATAGATAATAGATAGATAATAGATAATAGATAATAGATAGATAATAGATAGATAATAGATAATAGATAGATAATAGATAATAGATAGATAATAGATAGATAATAGATAATAGATAGATAATAGACAATAGATAATAGATAGATAATAGATAATAGATAGATAATAGATAATAGATAGATAATAGATAATAGATAGATAATATATTAGATAATAGATAGATAATAGATAGATAATAGACAATAGATAATAGATAATAGATAGATAATAGATAATAGATAGATAATAGATATTAGATAATAGATAGATAATAGATATTAGATAATAGATAGATAATAGATAGATAATAGATAATAGATAGATAATAGATAGATAATAGATAATGGATAGATAATAGATAGATAAGGGGTCAGCCTACTGGCCAAAGAGCTGAAGGACATTATACTAAACAGAGACCCCATGCCTGGACTCAACAACAACCAAAATCCCATGGAAAGACCCCCAACAATAAAAAGACAGGAAACCCCAATTTCATCACAGGAGGCCAGAAACAAAGCCCTTCACCCAACATCGGGCCATCAGAGGAGGAGACCACCATGGAGGGGACCATCAGCCCCACACAGAGACATGCAGGGCAGAGATATGGAAGAGATTAGAACCCTGCTCAGCACATTGTGCAGGAAACTAACACACCTATAAACCAGTCGTAAAGCCAGAGTGTCTTACACAGCCGCACTCATTACAAGGTATATACACATGAGGTATATAGAAAAAAAAAAAAAAATGACCTCATTCACAATCAGCAGCTGGAACATCCAAGGCCTGAGCATCTCGGAATTTGGATGTAAAACAAATGACCCTGACTTTATTCAAAGACTGAAGAATATAGACATTCAGATCCTCCTGGAAACATGGACCAGAGCTGAAAACGAATCTCTGGTGCCAATCGGATACAGGGAAATCTCTGTCCCTGCCCTTAAAAATAAAAACACCAAACAGGGCCGCTGCTCAGGAGGAATATTGATCTGGTATAAAGAAGAGCTCCACCAGTACATCAAACCAGTGAAGAGAGGAGGCAGCCACATATGGATCAGAATCAGCAGCTCCATCCTCACCTCTCAGTCCGATGTCTACCTCTGCACCACCTATATACCACCACCAGAGTCCCCCTACTTCAATCCAGACAGCTTTGAGATCTTACAAGAAGAAGCCACCCATTATCAGGTCCTGGGCAAAGTTCTCATCTTTGGAGACCTCAATGCAAGAACAGGGAGAGAAAAAGACTTTCTGACCACAGATGGAAACATCTACATATTTGGGGCAGAGAACGACTCAGAACACTCAGAGAGAAACAGCTATGACAGTACAGTCAACAAAAGTGGCAAAAAGCTCCTGAACTTATGTAAAAGTTTAGGTCTTCATATTCTTAATGGACGTACAAAGGGAGACTCACTGGGAAGATATACACTAAACTCCCATGTAGGAAGGAGTGTAGTAGACTACGCCATTACAGATATGGACCCGGCAAATATTAGCGCCTTCATAGTCACCCCACAAACGCACCTGTCAGACCACAGCCAACTTCTCCTGTACATGAAATCTACAGAGAAACCATCCACACAAAAGCCACAGCAGAACAGCCTCTACAACCGACCTCCATCCTATAAATGGTCCAAGACGTCAGAAATAAAATATAAAGAGGCTCCCAACAGACCGGAATTACAGGAGATGCTCCACAACTTCTACAGCTACAAGTATAAGTCAAACCCAGAAGGAGTGAATCAAGCTGCAAAAGACCTCAACAAAATATTCCACACCATTGCCAAATTGTCCGACCTCAAACAAGTCAACTACAAGAGGCCAAAAGAAAAGCAGATCAATGGTTGGTTTGACAAAGAGTGTAAAGCCGTTCGAAAGACCCTGAGAACAGCCTCAAACAATAAACACAGAGACCCCAACAACCCAGACCTGAGGGAAGCCTATGACACCATACAAAAGCAGTACAAAACCATCCTCAGGAGGAAGAAGCAGAGCTACATCTCTACCAAACTTAGCCAACTCCAAGACGCCCTCCAAGACAACTCCTTCTGGGAAATATGGAACCACATGGACACAAAGAGCAAGAAAAAGAATGACACCCATATCCAAAATGGCAACATCTGGCTCCAGTACTTCAGAGACCTCTACAAAGACATCCCAAAAGAAGGACTAAGCCAAGAGCAGGAAAACATAACATCAAAACTAAAGGCAATGGAGGAGAAAATAAAAAACTTCCAAAACCCACTGGACACACCAATTACATTACAGGAAGTTGCAGAGAAAATCCCTTCCATAAAGTGTAAAAAATCTAGTGGTCTGGATGGAATCCCCCCAGAGATGTTGAAGTACAGCCCACCAGAAATTCAAGCTGCAATGGTTAAACTGTTCAACATTGTGCTGAGTGGTGGCTACTTCCCTCGTACCTGGAACCAAGGACTCATTACACCGATCCACAAGAGTGGGGACAGGTATGACCCTGCCAACTACAGAGGCATATGTGTCAGCAGTAACTTGGGAAAACTGTTCAACAGCATCCTAAACAAAAGGATCATCAGTTTCCTTACCGAGCACAATGTCCTGAGCAAAAGCCAAGCAGGGTTCGTGCCAAACCACCGCACCACGGACCACATCTACACCCTGCACAGTCTCATTCAGAGCCACGTCCACAATACAAAGCATGGGAAGATATACGCCTGCTTTGTAGACTTTAAAAAGGCCTTTGACTCAGTGTGGCACCCGGGCTTGTTCTTAAAAATGCTGGAAAGCGGAATAGGAGGAAAGACCTACGATGTAATCAATAGCTCCTACACCGAGAACCTCTGCAGCGTGAGTGTGAACGATAGAAGAACGGCTTATTTCCAGCAGAGCCGAGGAGTCAGACAGGGCTGCAGCCTAAGTCCAACGCTCTTCAATATTTACATCAATGAGCTGGCTACTGCTCTAGAATCTTCAACTGCTCCACGTCTCACACTCCATGACGCCCAGGTGAAATTCTTGCTCTATGCAGATGACCTACTGCTGGTGTCACCAACCGAGAAAGGTCTCCAAGACAACCTACAAATCCTGGAGAAATTCAGCTCCACATGGGCACTACCGATCAATCTAAAGAAAACCAACATCATGGTGTTCCAGAAGAGAAAAAGAAGATTTGACCAGCATCCTTCATTTGTCCTAAACGGCTGCACTCTAACAGGAACAGACAAATACACCTACTTGGGCCTGGAAATTCACCAGTCAGGGAGCTTCAAACAAGCCATAGAGACCCTGAAAAACAAGGCCTGCAAAACCTTTTATGCCATCCGAAGGAAATTGTACCATCTGAAGCCACCAGTGAGGGTCTGGCTAAAAATCTTCGATTCCATCATCGTCCCAATCCTCCTGTATGGCAGCGAAGTCTGGGGCCCTCACACTTACCAGATTGGTCAAGGTGGGATTCCAGCCCAACAGAAATATTTCACCTGGAATTCTGTAAGCACCTTCTCCAGGTCCATCGAAGCAACTCCAACAGCACCTGTCGAGCTGAGCTGGGCAGATTCCCTCTACACCTAGCAGCTCTGAAGAGGTCACTATCATTTCAGGCTCACCTACAGAGTAGCAATCCCAGCTCCCATCACCACAAAGCTCTGATATATATACGTGGGCCAGATGAACCAGGACCCCTGGCACAGCTCTCCCAAACCCAACTGGACAAAATAACCAATCACAGCAGCCTGACAAGAACCAGAATCAGGAAGATGGTAGACGAGGGCCAGGAGAGGTATGTCAGTGACTGGAGGACCGACATCAACACGTCACAGAAACTGACCACGTACCAGAGACTACAGAGAGACTACAGACTGGCCCCATATCTGGAGAAACTCCCGGACCCCAGAGACCGCAGGACCCTGAGCCGATATAGACTCAGTGCCCACAGTCTAGCCATCGAATCCGGCCGACACAAGCAGAGCTACAAGCCCAGGGAGGACAGACTGTGCCAACACTGTGACCTGGAGGCCCTGGAGGATGAAACCCACCTCCTGCTACACTGCACCAAGTACTCAGCAGTGAGGGACACTCACTTCAGGAGACTCTCCCATCTCTTCCCGGATTTCAGCTCCATGAAGGAGGAAGAGAAAATATATATCCTGCTGGGGGAAGAAGAGAGCGCAGTGGAGATAGCAGCGCGGTATGTGAGCGAATGTCATAGACTTCCAGAAAGAGAACTATGATAAGCCATGGACTTCCATAGCCCCCCATCCCAGATGTGGCCCCCCCAATCCCCACCCTGGATATGCCCCAACCACCGTTACTACAGTCCCCACCCTGGATATGCCCCATCATAAGCCATGTACTTCCATAGCCCCCATCTTAGAAGTGCCCCCACAGTCCCCACCCTAGATATGCCCCATCATAAGCCATGTACTTCCATAGCCCCCATCCTAGAAGTGCCCCCACAGCCCCCACAGTCCCCACCCTGGATGTGCCCCATCCATCCTTCCTACAGTCCCCACCCTGGATGTGCCCCATCCATCCTTCCTACAGTCCCCACCCACCATCCCCACAGCCCCAGTCCCTAATGTACACTTGCTTTGGCAAAACTAATTTGTATTTGGTCCTGCCAATAAAGCTTATTTGATTTGATAATAGATAGATAATAGATAGATAATAGATAATAGATAGATAATAGATAATAGATGGATAATAGATAGATAATAGATAATAGATAGATAATAGATAGATAATAGATAGATAATAGATAGATAATAGATAGATAATAGATAATAGATACATAATAGATAAAAGATAGATAATAGATAGATAATAGGTAGATAATAGATAATAGATAGATAATAGATAAAAGATAGATAATAGATAATAGATAATAGATAGATAATAGATAATAGATAGATAAAAGATAGATAATAGATAGATAATAGATAATAGATAGATAATAGATAAAAGATAGATAATAGATAATAGATAGATAATAGATAAAAGATAGATAATAGATAGATAATAGATAATAGATAGATAATAGATAGATAATAGATAATAGATAGATAATAGGTAGATAATAGATAGATAATAGATAGATAATAAATAATAGATAATAGATAGATAATAGATAATAGATAGATAATAGATAATAGATAGATAATAGGTAGATAATAGATAATAGATAGATAATAGATAGATAATAGATAATAGATAGATAATAGGTAGATAATAGATAGATAATAGATGGATAATAGATAATAGATAGATAATAGATAGATAATAGATAGATAATAGATAATAGATAATAGATAGATAATAGATAGATAATAGATAATAGATAGGTAATAGATAGATAATAGATAATAGATAGATAATAGATAAAAGATAGATAATAGATAGATAATAGATAATAAATAGATAATAGATAGATAATAGATAATAGATATATAATAGATAATAAATAGATAATAGATAATATATAATAGATAGATAATAGATAATAGATAATAGGTAGATAATAGATAGATAATAGATAATAGATAGATAATAGATAATAGATAGATAATAGATAATAGATAGGTAATAGATAATAGATAGATGATAGATAATAGATAATAGATAGATAATAGATAATAGATAGATGATAGATAATAGATAATAGATAGATAATAGATAGATAATAGATAGATAATAGATAGATAATAGATAGATGATAGATAATAGATAGATAATAGATAGATAATAGATAGATAATATATAATAGATAATAGATAATAGATAATATATAGATAATAGATAGATAATAGATAGATAATAGATAATAGATAATAGATAGATAATAGATAATAGATAATAGATAGATAATAGATAGATAATAGATAGATAATAGGTAGATAATAGATAAAAGATAGATAGATAATAGATAGATAATAGATAATAGATAGATAATAGATAATAGATAATAGATAGATAATAGATAATAGATAATAGATAGATAATAGGTAGATAATAGATAATAGATAATAGGTAGATAATAGATAATAGATAGATAATAGATAATAGATAATAAATAGATAATAGATAATAGATAGATAATAGATAGATAATAGATAATAGATAGATAATAGATAGATAATAGATAATAGATAGATAATAGGTAGATAATAGATAATAGATAATAGGTAGATAATAGATAATAGATAGATAATAGATAATAGATAATAAATAGATAATAGATAATAGATAGATAATAGATAGATAATAGATAATAGATAGATAATAGATAGATAATAGATAATAGATAGATAATAGATAGATAATAGATAGGTAATAGATAATAGATAGATAATAGATAATAGATAGATAATAGATAATAGATAATAGATAGATAATAGATAGATAATAGATAGATAATAGATAGATAATAGATAGATAATAGATAATAGATAGATAATAGATAATAGATAGATAATAGGTAGATAATAGATAAAAGATAGATAATAGATAGATAATAGATAGATAATAGATATATAATAGATAATAAATAGATAATAGATAATAGATAGATAATAGATAATAGATAGATAATAGATAATAGATAATAGGTAGATAATAGATAGATAATAGATAGATAATAGATAATAGATAGATAATAGATAGATAATAGATAATAGATAGATAATAGATAGATAATAGATAGATAATAGGTAGATAATAGATAAAAGATAGATAATAGATAATAGATAGATAATAGATAGAAAATAGATATATAATAGATAATAAATAGATAATAGATAATAGATAATAGATAGATAATAGATAATAGATAGATAATAGATAATAGATAGATAATAGATAGATAATAGGTAGATAATAGATAGATAATAGATATATAATAGATAATAAATAGATAATAGATAATAGATAATAGATAGATAATAGATAGATAATAGATAATAGATAATAGATAGATAATAGATAATAGATAATAGATAGATAATAGATAATAGATAGATAATAGATAGATAATAGATATATAATAGATAATAAATAGATAATAGATAATAGATAGATAATAGATAATAGATAGATAATAGATAATAGATAATAGATAGATAATAGATAATAGATAGATAATAGATAATAGATAATAGATAGATAATAGATAATAGATAGATAATAGATAATAGATAGATAATAGATAATAGATAATAGATAGATAATAGATAATAGATAGATAATAGATAGATAATAGATAGATAATAGATAGATAATAGATAATAGATAGATAATAGATAATAGATAGATAATAGATAGATAATAGATAAATAATAGATAGATAACAGATAATAGATAGATAATAGATAGATAATAGATAATAGATAGATAATAGATAAATAATAGATAGATAATAGATAATAGATAGATAATAGATAGATAATAGATATATAATAGATAATAAATAGATAATAGATAATAGATAATGGATAGATAATAGATAATAGATAGATAATAGATAATAGATAGATAATAGATAATAGATAGATAATAGATAGATAATAGATAGATAATAGATAGATAATAGATAATAGATATATAATAGATAATAGATAATAGATAGATAATAGATAATAGATAGATAATAGATAATAGATAGATAATAGATAATAGATAATGGATAGATAATAGATAATAGATAGATAATAGATAATATATAGATAATAGATAGATAATAGATAAATAATAGATAGATAATAGATAATAGATAGATAATAGATAGATAATAGATATATAATAGATAATAGAAATTCACCAGTCAGGGAGCTTTAAACAAGCCATAGAGACCCTGAAAAACAAGGCCTGCAAAACCTTTTATGCCATCCGAAGGAAATTGTATCATCTGAAGCCACCAGTGAGGGTCTGGCTAAAAATCTTCGATTCCATCATCGTCCCAATCCTCCTGTACGGCAGCGAAGTCTGGGGCCCTCACACTTACCCAGATTGGTCAAGGTGGGATTCCAGCCCAACAGAAATATTCCACCTGGAATTCTGTAAGCACCTTCTCCAGGTCCATCGAAGCACCTCCAACAGCGCCTGTCGAGCTGAGCTGGGCAGATTCCCTCTACACCTAGCAGCTCTGAAGAGGTCACTATCATTTCAGGCTCACCTACAGAGTAGCAATCCAAGCTCCCATCACCACAAAGCTCTGATACATATACGTGGGCCAGATGAACCAGGACCCCTGGCACAGCTCTCCCAAACCCAACTGGACAAAATCACCAATCACACCAGCCTGACAAAAACCAGAATCAGGAAGATGGTAGACGAGGGCCAGGAGAGGTATGTCAGTGACTGGAGGACCGACATCAACACCTCACAGAAACTAACCACGTACCAGAGTCTACAGAGAGACTACAGACTGGCCCCGTATCTGGAAAAACTCCCGGATCCCAGAGACCGCAGGACCCTGAGCCGATATAGACTCAGTGCCCACAGTCTAGCCATCGAATCCGGCCGACACAAGCAGAGCTACAAGCCCAGGGAGGACAGACTGTGCCAACACTGTGACCTGGAGGCCGTGGAGGATGAAACCCACTTCCTGCTACACTGCACCAAGTACTCAGCAGTGAGGGACACTCACTTCAGGAGACTCTCCCATCTCTTCCCGGATTTCAGCTCCATGAAGGAGGAAGAGAAAATATATATCCTGCTGGGGGAAGAAGAGAGCGCAGTGGAGATAGCAGCGCGGTATGTGAGCGAATGTCATAGACTTCGAGAAAGAGAACTATGATAAGCCATGGACTTCCATAGCCCCCCATCCCAGATGTGGCCCCCCAATCCCCACCCTGGATATGCCCCAACCACCGTTACTACAGTCCCCACCCTGGATATGCCCCATCATAAGCCATGGACTTCCATAGCCCCCCTCCTAGAAGTGCCCCCACAGTCCCCACCCTGGATGTGCCCCATCCATCCTTCCTACAGTCCCCACCCTGGATATGCCCCATCATAAGCCATGGACTTCCATAGCCCCCCTCCTAGAAGTGCCCCCACAGTCCCCACCCTGGATGTGCCCCATCCATCCTTCCTACAGTCCCCACCCACCATCCCCACAGCCCCAGCCCCTAATGTACACTTGCTTTGGCAAAACTAATTTGTATTTGGTCCTGCCAATAAAGCTTATTTGATTTGATTTGATTTAATAAATAGATAATAGATAATAGATAATGGATAGATAATAGATAATAGATAGATAATAGATAATAGATAGATAATAGATAATAGATAGATAATAGATAGATAATAGATAGATAATAGATAGATAATAGATAATAGATATATAATAGATAATAGATAATGGATAGATAATAGATAATAGATAGATAATAGATAATAGATAGATAATAGATAATAGATAGATAATAGATAGATAATAGATAGATAATAGATAATAGATAGATAATAGATAATAGATAGATAATAGATAATAGATAATGGATAGATAATAGATAATAGATAGATAATAGATAATAGATAGATAATAGATAGATAATAGATAATAGATAGATAATAGATAATAGATAGATAATAGATAGATAATAGATAAATAATAGATAGATAACAGATAATAGATAAATAATAGATAGATAACAGATAATAGATAGATAATAGATAAATAATAGATAGATAATAGATAATAGATAGATAATAGATAGATAATAGATATATAATAGATAATAAATAGATAATAGATAATGGATAGATAATAGATAATAGATAGATAATAGATAGATAATAGATAATAGATAGATAATAGATAATAGATAGATAATAGATAGATAATAGATAGATAATAGATAGATAATAGATAGATAATAGATAATAGATAGATAATAGATAATAGATAGATAATAGATAATAGATAGATAATAGATAGATAATAGATAGATAATAGATAGATAATAGATAATAGATAGATAATAGATAGATAATAGATAGATAATAGATAATAGATAGATAATAGATAATATATAGATAATAGATAATAGATAATAGATAATAGATAGATAATAGATAGATAATAGATAGATAATAGATAATAGATAGATAATAGATAGATAATAGATAGATAATAGATAGATAATAGATAATAGATAGATAATAGATAATATATAGATAATAGATAGATAATAGATAATAGATAGATAATAGATAATAGATAGATAATAGATAGATAATAGATAGATAATAGATAGATAATAGATAATAGATAGATAATAGATAATAGATAGATAATAGATAGATAATAGATAGATAATAGATAGATAATAGATAGATAATAGATAATAGATAGATAATAGATAATAGATAGATAATAGATAGATAATAGATAATAGATAGATAATAGATAGATAATAGATAGATAATAGATAATAGATAGATAATAGATAATATATAGATAATAGATAATAGATAGATAATAGATAATAGATAATAGATAGATAATAGATAATAGATAGATAATAGATAGATAATAGATAGATAATAGATAATAGATAGATAATAGATAATAGATAATAGATAGATAATAGATAATAGATAGATAATAGATAGATAATAGATAATAGATAGATAATAGATAATAGATAATAGATAGATAATAGATAATAGATAATAGATAGATAATAGATAGATAATAGATAATAGATAATAGGTAATAGATAATAGATAGATAATAGATAATAGATAATAGATAGATAATAGATAATAGATAGATAATAGATAATAGATAGATAATAGATAATAGATAGATAATAGATAGATAATAGATAGATAATAGATAGATAATAGATAATAGATAGATAATAGATAATAGATAGATAATAGATAATAGATAGATAATAGATAGATAATAGATAATAGATAGATAATAGATAGATAATAGATAGATAATAGATAATAGATAGATAATAGATAATATATAGATAATAGATAATAGATAATAGATAGATAATAGATAGATAATAGATAGATAATAGATAATAGATAGATAATAGATAGATAATAGATAGATAATAGATAGATAATAGATAATAGATAGATAATAGATAATAGATAGATAATAGATAATAGATAGATAATAGATAATAGATAGATAATAGATAATAGATAGATAATAGATAGATAATAGATAGATAATAGATAGATAATAGATAGATAATAGATAATAGATAGATAATAGATAATAGATAATAGATAGATAATAGATAATAGATAGATAATAGATAGATAATAGATAGATAATAGATAGATAATAGATAGATAATAGATAATAGATAGATAATAGATAATAGATAGATAATAGATAGATAATAGATAATAGATAGATAATAGATAGATAATAGATAGATAATAGATAATAGATAGATAATAGATAATATATAGATAATAGATAATAGATAGATAATAGATAATAGATAATAGATAGATAATAGATAATAGATAGATAATAGATAGATAATAGATAATAGATAGATAATAGATAATAGATAATAGATAGATAATAGATAATAGATAGATAATAGATAGATAATAGATGATAGATAATAGATAATAGATAATAGATAGATAATAGATAATAGATAATAGATAGATAATAGATAGATAATAGATAATAGATAGATAATAGATAATAGATAATAGGTAATAGATAATAGATAGATAATAGATAGATAATAGATAGATAATATATATATATCTGATGATAATGGAGTTCAGATGATAATTGCGCTCGGAGGATAATGGTGCTCGGAGGATAATGGCGCTCGGAGGATAATGGCGTTCAGAGGATGATGGCGCTCGGAGGATAATGGTGCTCTGATGATAATTGCGCTCGGAGGATGATGGCGCTCGGAGGATAATGGTGCTCTGATGATAATGGCGCTCGGAGGATAATGGTGCTCGGAGGATAATGGTGCTCGGAGGATAATGGTGCTCGGAGGATAATGGTGCTCGGAGGATAATGGTGCTCGGAGGATGATGGTGCTCGGAGGATAATTGCGCTCGGCGGATAATGGCGCTCTGATGATAATTGCGCTCGGCGGATAATGGCGCTCGGAGGATAATGGTGCTCTGATGATAATTGCGCTCGGAGGATAATGGCGCTCGGAGGATAATGGCGCTCGGAGGATAATTGCGCTCGGCGGATAATGGCGCTCGGAGGATAATGGTGCTCTGATGATAATTGCGCTCGGAGGATAATGGCGCTCGGAGGATAATGGCGCTCGGAGGATAATGGCGCTCGGAGGATAATGGTGCTCTGATGATAATGGCGCTCGGAGGATAATGGCGCTCGGAGGATAATGGTGCTCTGATGATAATTGCGCTCGGAGGATAATGGTGCTCTGATGATAATTGCGCTTGGAGGATAATGGCGCTCGGAGGATGATGGCGCTCGGAGGATAATGGTGCTCTGATGATAATTGCGCTCGGCGGATAATGGCGCTCGGAGGATAATGGTGCTCTGATGATAATTGCGCTCGGAGGATGATGGCGCTCGGTAGATAATGGCGCTCGGCAGATAATGGCGCTCAGCACATAATGGCGCTTGGCAGATAATGGCGCTCGGCAGATAATGGCGCTCAGCACATAATGGCGCTTGGCAGATAATGGCGCTCAGCACATAATGGCGCTCAGGAAATGCTGCTGCTTACGCCACTCTTCGCTTTTCATACTGATCTGCGATTCTGTTTTTCAGGTCTCCTGTATGCAATTTATAAACGCTCTTCTGACCTCTCCGGAGGATCTGGACTTCCGGATACATCTGAGGAACGAGTTCTTACGCTGCGGACTGAAACAAGTATTACCTGTAAGTATAAAGCACTGTTCATATCTGTACTGGTGCGAGCCTGGGGCGGGGCTTTGTGCGGCGAGGACCCGGTGGTCCCCGGAGATTGTCTGCCATGTACAGAAATAATAATCACACGAGGTCTCCCCTATTAGATCGCTATGCTATTCCTCCTACAGGCCAAGGGCACCGTACCGAGGACCGGCTGGCCTCTTCCAATCAGATCACAAGCACAGTTCTAGTTCTGTACTCAGCCGCTATGGAGAGGCTACCAACCCGCATCCCAGCTACACCCATCCATCTGATCTGCACCACCGTGGTACTAACAGCAGAGGTGCCCACCCCGCATCCCAGCTACACCCATCCATCTGATCTGCACCACCGTGGTACTAACAGCAGAGGTGCCCACCCCGCATCCCAGCTACACCCATCCATCTGATCTGCACCACCGTGGTACTAACAGGAGAGGTGCCCACCCCGCATCCCAGCTACACCCATCCATCTGATCTGCACCACCGTGGTACTAACAGCAGAGGTGCCCACCCCGCATCCCAGCTACACCCATCCATCTGATCTGCACCACCGTGGTACTAACAGGAGAGGTGCCCACCCCGCATCCCAGCTACACCCATCCATCTGATCTGCACCACCGTGGTACTAACAGGAGAGGTGCCCACCCCGCATCCCAGCTACACCCATCCATCTGATCTGCACCACCGTGGTACTAACAGCAGAGGTGCCCACCCCGCATCCCAGCTACACCCATCCATCTGATCTGCACCACCGTGGTACTAACAGTAGAGGTGCCCACCCCGCATCCCAGCTACACCCATCCATCTGATCTGCACCACCGTGGTACTAACAGGAGAGGTGCCCACCCCGCATCCCAGCTACACCCATCCATCTGATCTGCACCACCGTGGTATTAACAGCAGAGGTGCCCACCCCGCATCCCAGCTACACCCATCCATCTGATCTGCACCACCGTGGTACTAACAGCAGAGGTGCCCACCCCGCATCCCAGCTACACCCATCCATCTGATCTGCACCACCGTGGTATTAACAGCAGAGGTGCCCACCACGCACCCCAGCTACACTCATCCATCTGATCTGCACCACCGTGGTACTAACAGCAGAGGTGCCCACCCCGCATCCCAGGTACACCCATCCATCTGATCTGCACCACCGTGGTACTAACAGCAGAGGTGCCCACCCCGCATCCCAGCTACACCCATCCATCAGATCTGCACCACCGTGGTACTAACAGCAGAGGTGCCCACCCCGCATCCCAGCTACACCCATCCATCTGATCTGCACCACCGTGGTACTAACAGCAGAGGTGCCCACCCCGCATCCCAGCTACACCCATCCATCTGATCTGCACCACCGTGGTACTAACAGGAGAGGTGCCCACCCCGCATCCCAGCTACACCCATCCATCTGATCTGCACCACCGTGGTATTAACAGCAGAGGTGCCCACCCCGCATCCCAGCTACACCCATCCATCTGATCTGCACCACCGTGGTACTAACAGCAGAGGTGCCCACCCCGCATCCCAGCTACACCCATCCATCTGATCTGCACCACCGTGGTACTAACAGGAGAGGTGCCCACCCCGCATCCCAGCTACACCCATCCATCTGATCTGCACCACCGTGGTATTAACAGCAGAGGTGCCCACCCCGCATCCCAGCTACACCCATCCATCTGATCTGCACCACCGTGGTACTAACAGCAGAGGTGCCCACCCCGCATCCCAGCTACACCCATCCATCAGATCTGCACCACCGTGGTACTAACAGCAGAGGTGCCCACCCCGCATCCCAGCTACACCCATCCATCTGATCTGCACCACCGTGGTACTAACAGCAGAGGTGCCCACCCCGCATCCCAGCTACACCCATCCATCTGATCTGCACCACCGTGGTATTAACAGCAGAGGTGCCCACCCCGCATCCCAGCTACACCCATCCATCTGATCTGCACCACCGTGGTACTAACAGCAGAGGTGCCCACCCCGCATCCCAGCTACACCCATCCATCTGATCTGCACCACCGTGGTACTAACAGGAGAGGTGCCCACCCCGCATCCCAGCTACACCCATCCATCTGATCTGCACCACCGTGGTATTAACAGCAGAGGTGCCCACCCCGCATCCCAGCTACACCCATCCATCTGATCTGCACCACCGTGGTACTAACAGCAGAGGTGCCCACCCCGCATCCCAGCTACACCCATCCATCTGATCTGCACCACCGTGGTACTAACAGCAGAGGTGCCCACCCCGCATCCCAGCTACACTCATCCATCTGATCTGCACCACCGTGGTACTAACAGCAGAGGTGCCCACCCCGCATCCCAGCTACACTCATCCATCTGATCTGCACCACCGTGGTACTAACAGCAGAGGTGCCCACCCCGCATCCCAGCTACACCCATCCATCTGATCTGCACCACCGTGGTACTAACAGCAGAGGTGCCCACCCCGCATCCCAGCTACACTCATCCATCTGATCTGCACCACCGTGGTACTAACAGCAGAGGTGCCCACCCCGCATCCCAGCTACACTCATCCATCTGATCTGCACCACCGTGGTACTAACAGCAGAGGTGCCCACCCCGCATCCCAGCTACACCCATCCATCTGATCTGCACCACCGTGGTACTAACAGCAGAGGTGCCCACCCCGCATCCCAGCTACACTCATCCATCTGATCTGCACCACCGTGGTACTAACAGCAGAGGTGCCCACCCCGCATCCCAGCTACACCCATCCATCTGATCTGCACCACCGTGGTATTAACAGTAGAGGTGCCCACCCCGCATCCCAGCTACACTCATCCATCTGATCTGCACCACCGTGGTACTAACAGGAGAGGTGCCCACCCCGCATCCCAGCTACACCCATCCATCTGATCTGCACCACCGTGGTATTAACAGTAGAGGTGCCCACCCCGCATCCCAGCTACACCCATCCATCTGATCTGCACCACCGTGGTACTAACAGCAGAGGTGCCCACCCCGCATCCCAGCTACACTCATCCATCTGATCTGCACCACCGTGGTACTAACAGTAGAGGTGCCCACCCCGCATCCCAGCTACACCCATCCATCAGATCTGCACCACCGTGGTACTAACAGCAGAGGTGCCCACCCCGCATCCCAGCTACACCCATCCATCAGATCTGCACCACCGTGGTACTAACAGCAGAGGTGCCCACCCCGCATCCCAGCTACACTCATCCATCTGATCTGCACCACCGTGGTACTAACAGGAGAGGCGCCCACCCCGCATCCCAGCTACACCCTTCCATCTGATCCACACCACCGTGGTATTAACAGGAGAGGTGCCCACCACGCACCCCAGCTACAGCCATCCATCTGATCTGCACCACCGTGGTACTAACAGCAGAGGTGCCCACCCCGCATCCCAGCTACACCCATCCATCTGATCTGCACCACCGTGGTACTAACAGCAGAGGTGCCCACCCCGCATCCCAGCTACACCCATCCATCTGATCTGCACCACCGTGGTACTAACAGCAGAGGTGCCCACCCCGCATCCCAGCTACACTCATCCATCTGATCCACACCACCGTGGTATTAACAGGAGAGGTGCCCACCACGCACCCCAGCTACACCCATCCATCTGATCTGCACCACCGTGGTACTAACAGCAGAGGTGCCCACCCCGCATCCCAGCTACACCCATCCATCTGATCTGCACCACCGTGGTACTAACAGCAGAGGTGCCCACCCCGCATCCCAGCTACACCCATCCATCTGATCTGCACCACCGTGGTATTAACAGTAGAGGCGCCCACCCCGCATCCCAGCTACACCCATCCATCTGATCTGCACCACCGTGGTATTAACAGTAGAGGCACCCACCACGCACCCCAGCTACACCCATCCATCTGATCTGCACCACCGTGGTACTAACAGTAGAGGCGCCCACCCCGCATCCCAGCTACACCCATCCATCTGATCCACACCACTGTGGTACTAACAGGAGAGGCTACCAACCCGCATCCCAGCTACACCCATCCATCTGATCTGCACCACTGTGGTATTAACAGTAGAGGCGCCCACCACGCACCCCAGCTACACCCATCCATCTGATCTGCACCACCGTGGTACTAACAGCAGAGGTGCCCACCACGCACCCCAGCTACACCCATCCATCTGATCTGCACCACCGTGGTACTAACAGGAGAGGTGCCCACCCCGCATCCCAGCTACACCCATCCATCTGATCTGCACCACCGTGGTACTAACAGCAGAGGTGCCCACCCCGCATCCCAGCTACACTCATCCATCTGATCTGCACCACCGTGGTATTAACAGTAGAGGCGCCCACCCCGCATCCCAGCTACACCCATCCATCTGATCCACACCACCGTGGTATTAACAGGAGAGGCGCCCACCCCGCACCACAGCTACAGCCATCCATCTGATCCAC
This sequence comes from Anomaloglossus baeobatrachus, assembly GCF_048569485.1. Taxonomy (NCBI): domain Eukaryota; kingdom Metazoa; phylum Chordata; class Amphibia; order Anura; family Aromobatidae; genus Anomaloglossus; species Anomaloglossus baeobatrachus. Next base: position 2,581,717 of record NC_134361.1, read on the forward strand.
ACTACCGTGGTATTAACAGTAGAGGCGCCCACCCCGCACCACAGCTACACCCATCCATCTGATCCACACTACTGTGGTATTAACAGTAGAGGCGCCCACCCCGCACCACAGCTACACCCATCCATCTGATCCACACTACCGTGGTATTAACAGGAGAGGCGCCCACCCCGCACCACAGCTACACCCATCCATCTGATCCACACTACCGTGGTATTAACAGGAGAGGTGCCCACCCCGCACCACAGCTACACCCATCCATCTGATCCACACCACCGTGGTATTAACAGGAGAGGTGCCCACCACGCACCCCAGCTACACCCATCCATCTGATCTGCACCACCGTGGTACTAACAGCAGAGGTGCCCACCCCGCATCCCAGCTACACTCATCCATCTGATCTGCACCACCGTGGTACTAACAGCAGAGGTGCCCACCCCGCATCCCAGCTACACCCATCCATCTGATCCACACCACCGTGGTATTAACAGGAGAGGTGCCCACCACGCACCCCAGCTACACCCATCCATCTGATCTGCACCACCGTGGTATTAACAGTAGAGGCGCCCACCCCGCATCCCAGCTACACCCATCCATCTGATCTGCACCACCGTGGTATTAACAGTAGAGGTGCCCACCACACACCCCAGCTACACCCATCCATCTGATCCACACCACTGTGGTACTAACAGGAGAGGTGCCCACCACGCACCCCAGCTACACCCATCCATCTGATCTGCACCACCGTGGTATTAACAGGAGAGGCGCCCACCCCGCACCACAGCTACAGCCATCCATCTGATCCACACTACCGTGGTATTAACAGTAGAGGCGCCCACCCCGCACCACAGCTACACCCATCCATCTGATCCACACTACCGTGGTATTAACAGTAGAGGCGCCCACCCCACACCACAGCTACACCCATCCATCTGATCCACACTACCGTGGTATTAACAGGAGAGGCGCCCACCCCGCACCACAGCTACACCCATCCATCTGATCCACACTACCGTGGTATTAACAGGAGAGGTGCCCACCCCGCACCACAGCTACACCCATCCATCTGATCCACACCACCGTGGTATTAACAGGAGAGGTGCCCACCACGCACCCCAGCTACACCCATCCATCTGATCTGCACCACCGTGGTACTAACAGCAGAGGTGCCCACCCCGCATCCCAGCTACACTCATCCATCTGATCTGCACCACCGTGGTACTAACAGCAGAGGTGCCCACCCCGCATCCCAGCTACACCCATCCATCTGATCTGCACCACCGTGGTATTAACAGTAGAGGCGCCCACCCCGCATCCCAGCTACACCCATCCATCTGATTTGCACCACCGTGGTATTAACAGTAGAGGCGCCCACCCCGCATCCCAGCTACACCCATCCATCTGATCCACACCACTGTGGTACTAACAGGAGAGGCTACCAACCCGCATCCCAGCTACACCCATCCATCTGATCTGCACCACCGTGGTATTAACATTAGAGGCGCCCACCACGCATCCCAGCTACACCCATCCATCTGATCCACACCACCGTGGTACTAACAGCAGAGGTGCCCACCACGCACCCCAGCTACACCCATCCATCTGATCTGCACCACCGTGGTACTAACAGGAGAGGTGCCCACCCCGCATCCCAGCTACACCCATCCATCTGATCTGCACCACCGTGGTACTAACAGCAGAGGTGCCCACCCCACATCCCAGCTACACTCATCCATCTGATCTGCACCACCGTGGCATTAACAGTAGAAGCGCCCACCCCGCATCCCAGCTACACCCATCCATCTGATCCACACCACCGTGGTATTAACAGGAGAGGCGCCCACCCCGCACCACAGCTACAGCCATCCATCTGATCTGCACCACCGTGGTATTAACAGTAGAGGCGCCCACCCCGCACCACAGCTACACTCATCCATCAGATCTGCACCACCGTGGTACTAACAGGAGAGGTGCCCACCCCGCATCCCAGCTACACCCATCCATCTGATCCACACTACCGTGGTATTAACAGTAGAGGCGCCCACCCCGCACCACAGCTACAGCCATCCATCTGATCCACACTACCGTGGTATTAACAGTAGAGGCGCCCACCCCGCACCACAGCTACACCCATCCATCTGATCCACACTACCGTGGTATTAACAGTAGAGGCGCCCACCCCGCACCACAGCTACACCCATCCATCTGATCCACATTACCGTGGTATTAACAGGAGAGGCGCCCACCCCGCACCACAGCTACACCCATCCATCTGATCCACACTACCGTGGTATTAACAGGAGAGGTGTCCACCCCGCACCACAGCTACACCCATCCATCTGATCCACACCACCGTGGTATTAACAGTAGAGGCGCCCACCCCGCATCCCAGCTACACCCATCCATCTGATCTGCACCACCGTGGTACTAACAGGAGAGGTGCCCACCACACACCCCAGCTACACCCATCCATCTGATCCACACCACTGTGGTACTAACAGGAGAGGCGCCCACCCCGCACCCCAGCTACACCCATCCATCTGATCTGCACCACCGTGGTACTAACAGGAGAGGTGCCCACCACGCACCCCAGCTACACCCATCCATCTGATCTGCACCACCGTGGTATTAACAGTAGAGGTGCCCACCACACACCCCAGCTACACCCATCCATCTGATCCACACCACTGTGGTACTAACGGGAGAGGCGCCCACCCCGCATCCCAGCTACACCCATCCATCTGATCCACACCACCGTGGTATTAACAGTAGAGGCACCCACCACGCACCCCAGCTACACCCATCCATCTGATCCACACCACCGTGGTATTAACAGGAGAGGTGCCCACCCCGCATCCCAGCTACACCCATCCATCTGATCCACACCACCGTGGTATTAACAGTAGAGGCGCCCACCCTGCATCCCAGCTACACTCATCCATCTGATCTGCACCACCGTGGTACTAACAGGAGAGGTGCCCACCACGCACCCCAGCTACACCCATCCATCTGATCCACACCACCGTGGTATTAACAGGAGAGGTGCCCACCCCGCATCCCAGCTACACCCATCCATCTGATCTGCACCACCGTGGTACTAACAGGAGAGGTGCCCACCACACACCCCAGCTACACCCATCCATCTGATCCACACCACCGTGGTATTAACAGGAGAGGTGCCCACCACGCACCCCAGCTACACCCATCCATCTGATCTGCACTACCGTGGTACTAACAGAAGAGGTGCCCACCACACACCCCAGCTACACCCATCCATCTGATCCACACCACCGTGGTATTAACAGGAGAGGTGCCCACCCCGCATCCCAGCTACACCCATCCATCTGATCTGCACCACTGTGGTATTAACAGGAGAGGTGCCCACCACACACCCCAGCTACACCCATCCATCTGATCCACACCACCGTGGTACTAACAGGAGAGGCGCCCACCCCAGCTACACCCATCCATGTGATCTGCACCACCGTGGTACTAACAGGAGAGGTGCCCACCACACACCCCAGCTACACCCATCCATCTGATCCACACCACTGTGGTACTAACAGGAGAGGTGCCCACCCCGCATCCCAGCTACACCCATCCATCTGATCCGCACCACCATGGTATTAACTAGACAGGCGCCCCTCCACCCCCCAGCTACACCCGTCCGACCGATCCACACCACCGTTGTAATAACACCGACTTCGAACCACACATTCCAAAAGACACAGATTCTTGTGTATAGGATTAACCTCTGGTCAGCGACTACCCAGCTTTCCCAGTTTCAGCAGGATATACCTATAGTGAATGATTACCTACTGTCATCAGGGTACACCTATAGTCAGCAATTACCCAGCTTTCCCAGTGTTAGCAGGATATACCTATAGTCAGCGATTACCCAGCTTATCCAGGGTCAGTAGCAGTCTCAGAGCTGAACCTGTGATCATTCCGCTATAATCCAGCTTTCCCACAATCACCATCCCCAGCTTTCCCAGTATCAGCAGGATACACCTATAATTAGCGATTACCGAGCTTTCACAGTATCAGCAGGATACACCTATAGTCAGCGACTACCCAGCTTTCCCAGTGTCAGCAGGATACACGTATAGTCAGCTATTGCCCAGCTTATCAGGGGTCAGCAGGATACACCTATAGTCAGCGACTACCCAGCTTTCCCAGTGCCAGAAGGATACACATATAGTCAGCGATTGCCCAGCTTATCCGGGGGTCAGCAGAATACACCTATAGTCAGTGATTGCCCAGCTTTCCCAGTGTCAGCAGGATACACCTATAGTCAGCAATTGCCCAGCTTTCCCAGTGTCAGCGGGATACACCTATAGTCAGTCCTTGCCCAGCTTTCCCAGTGTCAGCAGGCTACACCTATAGTCAGTGATTGCCCAGCTTATCTGGGGTCAGCAGGATACACCTATAGTCAGTGATTGCCCAGCCTATCCGGGGTCAGCAGGATACACCTATAGTCAGTGATTGCCCAGCTTTCCCAGTGTCAGCAGGCTACACCTATAGTCATTGATTGTCCAGCTTATCTGGGGTCAGCAGGATACACCTATAGTCAGTGATTGTCCAGCTTATCTGGGGTCAGCAGGATACACCTATAGTCAGTGATTGCCCAGCTTATCTGGGGTCAGCAGGATACACCTATAGTCAGTGATTGCCCAGCTTATCTGGGGTCAGCAGGATACACCTATAGTCAGTGATTGCTCAGCTTATCTGGGGTCAGCAGGATACACCTATAGTCAGCGAGTGCCCAGCTTATCTGGGGTCAGCAGGATACACCTATAGTCAGTGATTGCCCAGCTTACCCGGGGTCAGCAGGATACACCTATAGTCAGCGATTGCCCAGCTTATCTGGGGTCAGCGGGATACACCTATAGTCAGTGATTGCCCAGCTTACCCGGGGTCAGCAGGATACACCTATAGTCAGCGATTGCCCAGCTTATCTGGGGTCAGCGGGATACACCTATAGTCAGTGATTGCCCAGCTTATCTGGGGTCAGCGGGATACACCTATAGTCAGTGATTGCCCAGCTTATCTGGGGTCAGCAGGATACACTTTTAGTCAGTGATTGCCCAGCTTATCTGGGGTCAGCAGGATACACCTATAGTCAGTGATTGCCCAGCTTATCTGGGGTCAGCAGGATACACCTATAGTCAGTGATTGCCCAGCTTATCTGGGGTCAGCAGGATACACCTATAGTCAGTGATTGCCCAGCTTATCTGGGGTCAGCAGGATACACCTATAGTCAGTGATTGCCCAGCTTACCCGGGGTCAGCAGGATACACCTATAGTCAGCGATTGCCCAGCTTATCTGGGGTCAGCGGGATACACCTATAGTCAGTGATTGCCCAGCTTACCCGGGGTCAGCAGGATACACCTATAGTCAGCGATTGCCCAGCTTATCTGGGGTCAGCAGGATACACCTATAGTCAGTGATTGCCCAGCTTACCCGGGGTCAGCAGGATACACCTATAGTCAGTGATTGCCCAGCCTATCTGGGGTCAGCAGGATACACCTATAGTCAGTGATTGCCCAGCTTATCTGAGGTCAGCAGGATACACCTATAGTCAGTGATTGCCCAGCTTATCTGGGGTCAGCAGGATACACCTATAGTCAGTGATTGCCCAGCTTATCTGAGGTCAGCAGGATACACCTATAGTCAGCGATTGCCCAGCTTATCTGGGGTCAGCAGGATACACCTATAGTCAGTGATTGCCCAGCTTATCTGGGGTCAGCAGGATACACTTATAGTCAGTGATTGCCCAGCTTATCTGGGGTCAGCAGGATACACCTATAGTCAGTGATTGCTCAGCTTATCTGGGGTCAGCAGGATACACCTATAGTCAGTGATTGCCCAGCTTATCTGGGGTCAGCAGGATACACCTATAGTCAGTGATTGCCCAGCTTATCTGGGGTCAGCAGGATACACCTATAGTCAGCGACTGCCCATCTTATCCGGGGTCAGCAGGATACACCTATAGTCAGTGATTGCCCAGCTTATCTGGGGTCAGCAGGATACACCTATAGTCAGTGATTGCCCAGCTTATCTGGGGTCAGCAGGATACACCTATAGTCAGTGATTGCTCAGCTTATCTGAGGTCAGCAGGATACACCTATAGTCAGTGATTGCCCAGCTTATCTGGGGTCAGCAGGATACACCTATAGTCAGTGATTGCCCATCTTATCTGGGGTCAGCAGGATACACCTATAGTCAGCGATTGCCCAGCTTATCTGGGGTCAGCGGGATACACCTATAGTCAGTGATTGCCCAGCTTACCCGGGGTCAGCAGGATACACCTATAGTCAGTGATTGCCCAGCTTATCTGGGGTCAGCAGGATACACCTATAGTCAGTGATTGCCCAGCTTATCTGGGGTCAGCAGGATACACCTATAGTCAGCGATTGCCCAGCTTATCTGGGGTCAGCGGGATACACCTATAGTCAGTGATTGCCCAGCTTACCCGGGGTCAGCAGGATACACCTATAGTCAGTGATTGCCCAGCTTATCTGGGGTCAGCAGGATACACCTATAGTCAGTGATTGCCCAGCTTATCTGGGGTCAGCAGGATACACCTATAGTCAGTGATTGCCCAGCTTATCTGGGGTCAGCAGGATACACCTATAGTCAGTGATTGCCCATCTTTTCTGAGGTCAGCAGGATACACCTATAGTCAGCGATTGCCCAGCTTATCTGGGGTCAGCAGGATACACCTATAGTCAGTGATTGCCCAGCTTATCTGGGGTAAGTAGGATACACTTATAGTCAGTGATTGCCCAGCTTATCCGGGGTCAGCAGGATACACCTATAGTCAGTCAGTGATTGCCCAGCCTATCCGGGGTCAGCAGGATACACCTATAGTCAGTGATTGCCCAGCCTATCTGGGGTCAGCAGGATACACCTATAGTCAGTGATTGCCCATCTTATCTGGGGTCAGCAGGATACACCTATAGTCAGTGATTGCCCATCTTATCTGGGGTCAGCAGGATACACCTATAGTCAGCGACTGCCCATCTTATCCGGGGTCAGCAGGATACACCTATAGTCAGTGATTGCCCAGCCTATCCGGGGTCAGCAGGATACACCTATAGTCAGTGATTGCCCATCTTATCTGGGGTCAGCAGGATACACCTATAGTCAGTGATTGCCCAGCTTATCTGAGGTCAGCAGGATACACCTATAGTCAGCGATTGCCCAGCTTATCTGGGGTCAGCAGGATACACCTATAGTCAGTGATTGCTCAACTTATCTGGGGTCAGCAGGATACACTTATAGTCAGTGATTGCCCAGCTTATCTGGGGTCAGCAGGATACACCTATAGTCAGTGATTGCCCAGCCTATCCGGGGTCAGCAGGATACACCTATAGTCAGTGATTGCCCATCTTATCTGGGGTCAGCAGGATACACCTATAGTCAGCGACTGCCCATCTTATCCGGGGTCAGCAGGATACACCTATAGTCAGTGATTGCCCAGCCTATCCGGGGTCAGCAGGATACACATATAGTCAGTGATTGCCCATCTTATCCGGGGTCAGCAGGATACACCTATAGTCAGTGATTGCTCAGCTTATCTGGGGTCAGCAGGATACAGTTATAATCAGTGATTGCTCAGCTTATCTTGGGTCAGCAGGATACACCTATAGTCAGTGATTGCCCAGCTTATCTGGGGTCAGCAGGATACACCTATAGTCAGTGATTGCCCATCTTATCCGGGGTCAGCAGGATACACCTATAGTCAGTGATTGCCCAGCTTATCTGGGGTCAGCAGGATACACCTATAGTCAGCGATTGCCCAGCTTATCTGGGGTCAGCAGGATACACCTATAGTCAGTGATTGCTCAGCTTATCTGGGGTCAGCAGGATACACCTATAGTCAGTGATTGCTCAGCTTATCTGGGGTCAGCAGGATACACCTATAGTCAGTGATTGCCCAGCTTATCTGGGGTCAGCAATATACACCTATAGTCAGTGATTGCCCAGCTTACCCGGGGTCAGCAGGATACACCTATAGTCAGTGATTGCCCAGCTTATCCGGGGTCAGCAGGATACACTTATAGTCAGTGATTGCCCATCTTACCCGGGGTCAGCAGGATACACCTATAGTCAGCGATTGCCCAGCTTATCTGGGGTCAGCAGGATACACCTATAGTCAGTGATTGCCCAGCTTATCTGGGGTCAGCAGGATACACCTATAGTCAGTGATTGCTCAGCTTATCTGGGGTCAGAAGGATACACTTATAGTCAGTGATTGCCCAGCCTATCCGGGGTCAGCAGGATACACCTATAGTCAGTGATTGCCCAGCCTATCCGGGGTCAGCAGGATACACCTATAGTCAGTGATTGCCCAGCTTATCTGGGGTCAGCAGGATACACCTATAGTCAGTGATTGCCCAGCTTATCCGGGGTCAGCAGGATACACCTATAGTCAGTGATTGCTCAGCTTATCTGGGGTCAGCAGGATACACTTATAGTCAGTGATTGCCCAGCTTACCCGGGGTCAGCAGGATACACCTATAGTCAGTGATTGCTCAGCTTATCTGGGGTCAGCAGGATACACTTATAGTCAGTGATTGCCCAGCTTATCTGGGGTCAGCAGGATACACCTATAGTCAGTGATTGCCCAGCTTATCTGGGGTCAGCAGGATACACCTATAGTCAGTGATTGCCCAGCTTATCTGGGGTAAGCAGGATACACTTATAGTCAGTGATTGCCCAGCTTATCCGGGGTCAGCAGGATACACCTATAGTCAGTGATTGCCCAGCTTATCTGGGGTAAGCAGGATACACTTATAGTCAGTGATTGCCCAGCTTATCTGGGGTAAGCAGGATACACCTATAGTCAGTGATTGCCCAGCTTATCCGGGGTCAGCAGGATACACCTATAGTCAGTGATTGCCCAGCTTATCTGGGGTAAGCAGGATACACTTATAGTCAGTGATTGCCCAGCTTATCCGGGGTCAGCAGGATACACCTATAGTCAGTCAGTGATTGCCCAGCCTATCCGGGGTCAGCAGGATACACCTATAGTCAGTGATTGCCCATCTTATCTGGGGTCAGCAGGATACACCTATAGTCAGCGACTGCCCATCTTATCCGGGGTCAGCAGGATACACCTATAGCCAGTGATTGCCCAGCTTATCTGGGGTCAGCAGGATACACCTATAGTCAGTGATTGCCCAGCCTATCCGGGGTCAGCAGGATACACCTATAGTCAGTGATTGCCCATCTTATCCGGGGTCAGCAGGATACACCTATAGTCAGTGATTGCTCAGCTTATCTGGGGTCAGCAGGATACACCTATAGTCAGTGATTGCCCAGCTTATCTGGGGTCAGCAATATACACCTATAGTCAGTGATTGCCCAGCTTACCCGGGGTCAGCAGGATACACCTATAGTCAGTGATTGCCCAGCTTATCTGGGGTCAGCAGGATACACTTATAGTCAGTGATTGCCCATCTTACCCGGGGTCAGCAGGATACACCTATAGTCAGTGATTGCCCATCTTATCCGGGGTCAGCAGGATACACCTATAGTCAGTGATTGCCCAGCCTATCCGGGGTCAGCAGGATACACCTATAGTCAGTGATTGCCCATCTTATCCGGGGTCAGCAGGATACACCTATAGTCAGTGATTGCTCAGCTTATCTGGGGTCAGCAGGATACACCTATAGTCAGTGATTGCCCAGCTTATCTGGGGTCAGCAATATACACCTATAGTCAGTGATTGCCCAGCTTACCCGGGGTCAGCAGGATACACCTATAGTCAGCGATTGCCCAGCTTATCTGGGGTCAGCAGGATACACCTATAGTCAGTGATTGCCCAGCTTATCTGGGGTCAGCAGGATACACTTATAGTAAGTGATTGCCCATCTTACCCGGGGTCAGCAGGATACACTTATAGTCAGTGATTGCCCAGCTTATCTGAGGTCAGCAGGATACACCTATAGTCAGCGATTGCCCAGCTTATCTGGGGTCAGCAGGATACACCTATAGTCAGTGATTGCCCAGCTTATCTGGGGTCAGCAGGATACACTTATAGTAAGTGATTGCCCATCTTACCCGGGGTCAGCAGGATACACTTATAGTCAGTGATTGCCCAGCTTATCTGAGGTCAGCAGGATACACCTATAGTCAGCGATTGCCCAGCTTATCTGGGGTCAGCAGGATACACTTATAGTCAGTGATTGCCCAGCTTATCCGGGGTCAGCAGGATACACCTATAGTCAGTCAGTGATTGCCCAGCCTATCCGGGGTCAGCAGGATACACCTATAGTCAGTGATTGCCCATCTTATCTGGGGTCAGCAGGATACACTTATAGTCAGTGATTGCCCAGCTTATCCGGGGTCAGCAGGATACACCTATAGTCAGTGATTGCTCAACTTATCCGGGGTCAGCAGGATACACCTATAGTCAGTGATTGCTCAGCTTATCTGGGGTAAGCAGGATACACTTATAGTCAGTGATTGCCCAGCTTATCCGGGGTCAGCAGGATACACCTATAGTCAGTGATTGCCCAGCTTATCTGGGGTAAGCAGGATACACTTATAGTCAGTGATTGCCCAGCTTATCCGGGGTCAGCAGGATACACCTATAGTCAGTCAGTGATTGCCCAGCCTATCCGGGGTCAGCAGGATACACCTATAGTCAGTGATTGCCCATCTTATCTGGGGTCAGCAGGATACACCTATAGTCAGCGACTGCCCATCTTATCCGGGGTCAGCAGGATACACCTATAGTCAGTGATTGCCCAGCCTATCCGGGGTCAGCAGGATACACCTATAGTCAGTGATTGCCCATCTTATCCGGGGTCAGCAGGATACACCTATAGTCAGTGATTGCCCAGCTTATCTGGGGTCAGCAGGATACACCTATAGTCAGTGATTGCCCAGCTTATCTGGGGTCAGCAGGATACACCTATAGTCAGTGATTGCCCAGCTTATCTGAGGTCAGCAGGATACACCTATAGTCAGTGATTGCCCATCTTATCTGGGGTCAGCAGGATACACCTATAGTCAGTGATTGCCCAGCTTATCTGGGGTCAGCAGGATACACCTATAGTCAGTGATTGCCCATCTTATCTGGGGTCAGCAGGATACACCTATAGTCAGTGATTGCCCAGCTTATCTGAGGTCAGCAGGATACACCTATAGTCAGCGATTGCCCAGCTTATCTGGGGTCAGCAGGATACACTTATAGTCAGTGATTGCTCAACTTATCTGGGGTCAGCAGGATACACTTATAGTCAGTGATTGCCCAGCCTATCCGGGGTCAGCAGGATACACTTATAGTCAGTGATTGCTCAGCTTATCTGGGGTAAGCAGGATACACTTATAGTCAGTGATTGCCCAGCTTATCTGGGGTCAGCAGGATACACCTATAGTCAGTGATTGCCCAGCCTATCCGGGGTCAGCAGGATACACCTATAGTCAGTGATTGCCCAGCCTATCCGGGGTCAGCAGGATACACCTATAGTCAGTGATTGCTCAGCTTATCTGGGGTAAGCAGGATACACTTATAGTCAGTGATTGCCCAGCTTATCCGGGGTCAGCAGGATACACCTATAGTCAGTGATTGCCCAGCCTATCCGGGGTCAGCAGGATACACCTATAGTCAGTGATTGCCCATCTTATCTGGGGTCAGCAGGATACACCTATAGTCAGCGACTGCCCATCTTATCCGGGGTCAGCAGGATACACCTATAGTCAGTGATTGCCCAGCTTATCCGGGGTCAGCAGGATACACCTATAGTCAGTGATTGCTCAGCTTATCTGGGGTCAGCAGGATACACCTATAGTCAGTGATTGCCCAGCTTATCTGGGGTCAGCAGGATACACCTATAGTCAGTGATTGCCCAGCTTATCTGGGGTCAGCAGGATACACCTATAGTCAGTGATTGCCCAGCTTATCTGGGGTCAGCAGGATACATCTATAGTCAGTGATTGCCCAGCTTATCTGGGGTAAGCAGGATACACTTATAGTCAGTGATTGCCCAGCTTATCCGGGGTCAGCAGGATACACCTATAGTCAGTGATTGCCCAGCCTATCCGGGGTCAGCAGGATACACCTATAGTCAGTGATTGCCCATCTTATCTGGGGTCAGCAGGATACACCTATAGTCAGCGACTGCCCATCTTATCCGGGGTCAGCAGGATACACCTATAGTCAGTGATTGCCCAGCTTATCCGGGGTCAGCAGGATACACCTATAGTCAGTGATTGCTCAGCTTATCTGGGGTCAGCAGGATACACCTATAGTCAGTGATTGCCCAGCTTATCTGGGGTCAGCAGGATACACATATAGTCAGTGATTGCCCATCTTATCCGGGGTCAGCAGGATACACCTATAGTCAGTGATTGCTCAGCTTATCTGGGGTCAGCAGGATACACCTATAGTCAGTGATTGCCCAGCTTATCTGGGGTCAGCAGGATACACTTATAGTCAGTGATTGCCCAGCTTATCTGGGGTCAGCAGGATACACCTATAGTCAGTGATTGCTCAGCTTATCTGGGGTCAGCAGGATACACCTATAGTCAGTGATTGCTCAGCTTATCTGGGGTCAGCAGGATACACCTATAGTCAGTGATTGCCCATCTTTTCCGGGGTCAGCAGGATACACCTATAGTCAGTGATTGCCCAGCTTATCTGGGGTCAGCAATATACACCTATAGTCAGTGATTGCCCAGCTTACCCGGGGTCAGCAGGATACACCTATAGTCAGTGATTGCCCAGCTTACCCGGGGTCAGCAGGATACACCTATAGTCAGTGATTGCCCAGCTTATCTGGGGTCAGCAGGATACACTTATAGTCAGTGATTGCCCATCTTACCCGGGGTCAGCAGGATACACCTATAGTCAGCGATTGCCCAGCTTATCTGGGGTCAGCAGGATACACCTATAGTCAGTGATTGCCCAGCTTATCTGGGGTCAGTAGGATACACCTATAGTCAGTGATTGCTCAGCTTATCTGGGGTCAGCGGGATACACCTATAGTCAGTGATTGCCCAGCTTATCTGGGTTCAGCAGGATACACCTATAGTCAGTGATTGCCCAGCTTATCTGGGGTCAGCAATATACACCTATAGTCAGTGATTGCCCAGCTTACCCGGGGTCAGCAGGATACACCTATAGTCAGTGATTGCTCAGCTTATCTGGGGTCAGCAGGATATACCTATAGTCAGTGATTGCCCAGCTTATCTGGGGTCAGCAGGATACACTTATAGTCAGTGATTGCTCAGCTTATCCGGGGTCAGCAGGATACACCTATAGTCAGTGATTGCCCATCTTATCCGGGGTCAGCAGGATACACCTATAGTCAGTGATTGCTCAGCTTACCCGGGGTCAGCAGGATACACCTATAGTCAGTGATTGCCCATCTTATCCGGGGTCAGCAGGATACACCTATAGTCAGTGATTGCCCATCTTATCTGGGGTCAGCAGGATACACCTATAGTCAGTGATTGCCCAGCTTATCTGGGGTCAGCAGGATACACCTATAGTCAGTGATTGCTCAGCTTATCTGGGGTCAGCAGGATACACCTATAGTCAGTGATTGCCCAGCTTACCCGGGGTCAGCAGGATACACCTATAGTCAGTGATTGCTCAGCTTATCTGGGGTCAGCAGGATACATCTCTAGTCAGTGATTGCCCAGCTTATCTGGGGTCAGCAGGATACACCTATAGTCAGTGATTGCTCAGCTTATCTGGGGTCAGCAGGATACACCTATAGTCAGTGATTGCCCAGCTTATCTGGGGTCAGCAGGATACACCTATAGTCAGTGATTGCCCATCTTATCTGGGGTCAGCAGGATACACCTATAGTCAGTGATTGCCCAGCTTATCTGGGGTCAGCAGGATACACCTATAGTCAGTGATTGCCCAGCTTATCTGGGGTCAGCAGGATACACCTATAGTCAGTGATTGCCCAGCTTATCTGGGGTCAGCAGGATACACCTATAGTCAGTGATTGCCCAGCTTATCTGGGGTCAGCAGGATACACCTATAGTCAGTGATTGCCCAGCTTATCTGGGGTCAGCAGGATACACCTATAGTCAGTGATTGCCCAGCTTATCTGGGGTCAGCAGGATACACCTATAGTCAGTGATTGCTCAGCTTATCTGGGGTCAGCAGGATACACCTATAGTCAGTGATTGCCCAGCTTATCTGGGGTCAGCAGGATACACCTATAGTCAGTGATTGCCCAGCTTACCCGGGGTCAGCAGGATACACTTATAGTCAGCGATTGCCCAGCTTACCTGGGGTCAGCAGGATGCACCTATAGTCAGTGATTGCCCAGCTTATCTGGGCTCAGCAGGATACACTTATAGTCAGCGATTGCCCAGCTTACCTGGGGTCAGCAGGATGCACCTATAGTCAGTGATTGCCCAGCTTACCCGGGGTCAGCAGGATACACTTATAGTCAGCGATTGCCCAGCTTACCTGGGGTCAGCAGGATGCACCTATAGTCAGTGATTGCCCAGCTTATCTGGGCTCAGCAGGATACACTTATAGTCAGTGATTGCCCAGCTTATCTGGGCTCAGCAGGATACACTTATAGTCAGCGATTGCCCAGCTTACACGGGGTCAGCAGGATACACCTATAGTCAGTGATTGCCCAGCTTACCCGGGGTCAGCAGGATACACCTATAGTCAGTGATTGCCCAGCTTACCCGGGGTCAGCAGGATACACCTATAGTCAATGATTGCCCAGCTTACACGGGGTCAGCAGGATACACTTATAGTCAGTGATTGCCCAGCTTACACGGGGTCAGCAGGATACACCTATAGTCAGTGATTGCCCAGCTTACCCGGGGTCAGCAGGATACACTTATAGTCAGCGATTGCCCAGCTTATCTGGGGTCAGCAGGATGCACCTATAGTCAGTGATTGCCCAGCTTACCCGGGGTCAGCAGGATACACTTATAGTCAGCGATTGCCCAGCTTATCTGGGGTCAGCAGGATGCACCTATAGTCAGTGATTGCCCAGCTTACCCGGGGTCAGCAGGATACACTTATAGTCAGTGATTGCCCAGCTTACCCGGGGTCAGCAGGATACACCTATAGTCAGTGATTGCCCAGCTTTCCCAGTGTCAGCAGGATACACCTATAGTCAGTGATTGCCCAGCTTATCTGGGGTCAGCAGGATACACCTATAGTCAGTGATTGCCCAGCTTACCCGGGGTCAGCAGGATACACTTATAGTCAGCGATTGCCCAGCTTATCTGGGGTCAGCAGGATGCACCTATAGTCAGTGATTGCCCAGCTTACACGGGGTCAGCAGGATACACTTATAGTCAGTGATTGCCCAGCTTATCTGGGGTCAGCAGGATACACTTATAATCAGTGATTGCCCAGCTTACCCGGGGTCAGCAGGATACACCTATAGTCAGTGATTGCCCAGCTTATCTGGGGTCAGCAGGATACACCTATAGCCAGTGATTGCTCAGCTTATCTGGGATCAACAGGATACACTTATAGTCAGTGATTGCCCAGCTTACCCGGGGTCAGCAGGATACACCTATAGTCAGTGATTTCCCAGCTTATCTGGGGTCAGCAGGATACACCTATAGTCAGCGATTGCCCAGCTTATCTGGGGTCAGCAGGATACACCTATAGCCAGTGATTGCTCAGTTTATCTGGGATCAACAGGATACACTTATAGTCAGTGATTGCCCAGCTTACCCGGGGTCAGCAGGATACACCTATAGTCAGTGATTTCCCAGCTTATCTGGGGTCAGCAGGATACACCTATAGTCAGTGATTGCCCATCTTATCTGGGGTCAGCAGGATACACCTATAGTCAGCGATTGCCCATCTTATCTGGGATCAACAGGATACACCTATAGTCAGTGATTGCCCAGCTTATCTGGGGTCAGCAGGATACACTTATAGTCAGCGATTGCCCATCTTATCTGGGATCAACAGGATACACCTATAGTCAGTGATTGCCCATTTTATCTGGGATCAACAGGATAAACTTATAGTCAGTGATTGCCCATCTTATCCGGGGTCAGCAGGATACACCTATAGTCAGTGATTGCTCAGCTTACCCGGGGTCAGCAGGATACACCTATAGTCAGTGATTGCCCATCTTATCTGGGGTCAGCAGGATACACCTATAGTAAGTGATTGCCCATCTTACCCGGGGTCAGCAGGATACACCTATAGTCAGTGATTGCCCAGCTTATCTGGGGTCAGCAGGATACACCTATAGTCAGTGATTGCCCAGCTTATCTGGGGTCAGCAGGATACACCTATAGTAAGTGATTGCCCATCTTACCCGGGGTCAGCAGGATACACCTATAGTCAGTGATTGCCCAGCTTATTTGGGGGTCAGCAGGATACACTTATAGTAAGTGATTGCCCATCTTACCCGGGGTCAGCAGGATACACCTATAGTCAGTGATTGCCCAGCTTATCTGGGGTCAGCAGGATGCACCTATAGTCAGTGATTGCCCAGCTTACCCGGGGTCAGCAGGATACACTTATAGTCAGTGATTGCCCAGCTTATCTTGGGTCAACAGGATACACCTATAGTCAGTGATTGCCCAGCTTTCCCAGTGTCAGCAGGATACACCTATAGTCAGTGATTGCCCAGCTTACCCGGGGTCAGCAGGATACACCTATAGTCAGTGATTGCCCAGGTTATCTGGGGTCAGCAGGATACACCTATAGTCAGTGATTGCCCAGCTTATCTGGGGTCAGCAGGATACACCTATAGTCAGTGATTGCCCAGCTTACCCGGGGTCAGCAGGATACACCTATAGTCAGTGATTGCCCAGCTTATCTGGGGTCAGCAGGATACACCTATAGTCAGTGATTGCCCAGCTTATCTGGGGTCAGCAGGATACACCTATAGTCAGTGATTGCCCAGCTTTCCCAGTGTCAGCAGGATACACCTATAGTCAGTGATTGCCCAGCTTATCTGGGGTCAGCAGGATACACCTATAGTCAGTGATTGCCCAGCTTACCCGGGGTCAGCAGGATACACTTATAGTCAGTGATTGCCCAGCTTATCTGGGGTCAGCAGGATACACCTATAGTCAGCGATTGCCCAGCTTATCTGGGGTCAGCGGGATACACCTATAGCCAGTGATTGCCCATCTTATCTGGGGTCAGCAGGATACACCTATAGTCAGTGATTGCCCAGCTTACCCGGGGTCAGCAGGATACACCTATAGTCAGTGATTGCCCATCTTATCTGGGGTCAGCAGGATACACCTATAGCCAGTGATTGCTCAGCTTATCTGGGATCAACAGGATACACCTATAGTCAGTGATTGCCCAGCTTATCTGGGGTCAGCAGGATACACCTATAGTCAGCGATTGCCCATCTTATCTGGGGTCAGCAGGATGCACCTATAGTCAGTAATTGCCCAGCTTATCTGGGGTCAGCAGGATGCACCTATAGTCAGTGATTGCCCAGCTTATCTGGGGTCAGCAGGATACACCTATAGTCAGTGATTGCCCATCTTATCTGGGGTCAGCAGGATGCACCTATAGTCAGTGATTGCCCAGCTTACCCGGGGTCAGCAGGATACACCTATAGTCAGTGATTGCCCAGCTTACCCGGGGTCAGCAGGATACACTTATAGTCAGTGATTGCCCAGCTTATCTGGGGTCAGCAGGATACACTTATAGTCAGTGATTGCCCAGCTTATCTGGGGTCAACAGGATACACCTATAGTCAGTGATTGCCCAGCTTATCTGGGGTCAGCAGGATGCACCTATAGTCAGCGATTGCCCAGCTTATCTGGGGTCAGCAGGATGCACCTATAGTCAGTGATTGCCCAGCTTACCCGGGGTCAGCAGGATACACTTACAGTCAGTGATTGCCCAGCTTTCCCAGTGTCAGCAGGATACACCTATAGTCAGTGATTGCCCAGCTTATCTGGGGTCAGCAGGATACACTTATAGTCAGTGATTGCCCAGCTTATCTGGGGTCATCAGGATACACCTATAGTCAGTGATTGCCCAGCTTACCCGGGGTCAGCAGGATACACTTATAGTCAGTGATTGCCCAGCTTATCTGGGGTCAGCAGGATACACCTATAGTCAGTGATTGCCCAGCTTATCTGGGGTCAGCAGGATACACCTATAGTCAGTGATTGCCCAGCTTATCTGGGGTCAGCAGGATACACCTATAGTCAGTGATTGCCCAGCTTATCTGGGATCAACAGGATACACTTATAGTCAGTGATTGCCCAGCTTATCTGGGGTCAGCAGGATACACCTATAGCCAGTGATTGCCCAGCTTACCCGGGGTCAGCAGGATACACCTATAGTCAGTGATTGCCCAGCTTATCTGGGGTCAGCAGGATACACCTATAGTCAGTGATTGCCCAGCTTATCTGGGGTCAGCAGGATGCACCTATAGTCAGTGATTGCCCAGCTTATCTGGGGTCAGCAGGATTCACTTATAGTCAGTGATTGCCCAGCTTACCCGGGGTCAGCAGGATACACTTATAGTCAGTGATTGCCCAGCTTATCTGGGGTCAGCAGGATACACCTATAGTCAATGATTGCCCAGCTTACCCGGGGTCAGCAGGATACACCTATAGTCAGCAATTGCCCAGCTTACCCGGGATCAGCAGGATACACCTATAGTCAGTGATTGCCCAGCTTATCTGGGGTCAGCAGGATACACCTATAGTCAGTGATTGCCCATCTTACCCGGGGTCAGCAGGATACACCTATAGTCAGTGATTGCCCAGCTTATCTGGGGTCAGCAGGATGCACCTATAGTCAGTGATTGCCCAGCTTACCCGGGGTCAGCAGGATACACTTATAGTCAGTGATTGCCCAGCTTATCTGGGGTCAACAGGATACACCTATAGTCAGTGATTGCCCAGCTTTCCCAGTGTCAGCAGGATACACCTATAGTCAGTGATTGCCCAGCTTACCCGGGGTCAGCAGGATACACCTATAGTCAGTGATTGCCCAGGTTATCTGGGGTCAGCAGGATACACCTATAGTCAGTGATTGCCCAGCTTATCTGGGGTCAGCAGGATACACCTATAGTCAGTGATTGCCCAGCTTACCCGGGGTCAGCAGGATACACCTATAGTCAGTGATTGCCCAGCTTATCTGGGGTCAGCAGGATACACCTATAGTCAGTGATTGCCCAGCTTATCTGGGGTCAGCAGGATACACCTATAGTCAGTGATTGCCCAGCTTTCCCAGTGTCAGCAGGATACACCTATAGTCAGTGATTGCCCAGCTTATCTGGGGTCAGCAGGATACACCTATAGTCAGTGATTGCCCAGCTTACCCGGGGTCAGCAGGATACACTTATAGTCAGTGATTGCCCAGCTTATCTGGGGTCAGCAGGATACACCTATAGTCAGCGATTGCCCAGCTTATCTGGGGTCAGCGGGATACACCTATAGCCAGTGATTGCCCATCTTATCTGGGGTCAGCAGGATACACCTATAGCCAGTGATTGCTCAGCTTATCTGGGATCAACAGGATACACCTATAGTCAGTGATTGCCCAGCTTATCTGGGGTCAGCAGGATACACCTATAGTCAGCGATTGCTCATCTTATCTGGGGTCAGCAGGATGCACCTATAGTCAGTAATTGCCCAGCTTATCTGGGGTCAGCAGGATGCACCTATAGTCAGTGATTGCCCAGCTTATCTGGGGTCAGCAGGATACACCTATAGTCAGTGATTGCCCATCTTATCTGGGGTCAGCAGGATGCACCTATAGTCAGTGATTGCCCAGCTTACCCGGGGTCAGCAGGATACACCTATAGTCAGTGATTGCCCAGCTTACCCGGGGTCAGCAGGATACACTTATAGTCAGTGATTGCCCAGCTTATCTGGGGTCAGCAGGATACACTTATAGTCAGTGATTGCCCAGCTTACCCGGGGTCAACAGGATACACCTATAGTCAGTGATTGCCCAGCTTATCTGGGGTCAGCAGGATGCACCTATAGTCAGCGATTGCCCAGCTTATCTGGGGTCAGCAGGATGCACCTATAGTCAGTGATTGCCCAGCTTACCCGGGGTCAGCAGGATACACCTATAGTCAGTGATTGCCCAGCTTATCTGGGGTCAGCAGGATACACTTATAGTCAGTGATTGCCCAGCTTATCTGGGGTCATCAGGATACACCTATAGTCAGTGATTGCCCAGCTTACCCGGGGTCAGCAGGATACACTTATAGTCAGTGATTGCCCAGCTTATCTGGGGTCAGCAGGATACACCTATAGTCAGTGATTGCCCAGCTTATCTGGGGTCAGCAGGATACACCTATAGTCAGTGATTGCCCAGCTTATCTGGGGTCAGCAGGATACACCTATAGTCAGTGATTGCCCAGCTTATCTGGGATCAACAGGATACACTTATAGTCAGTGATTGCCCAGCTTATCTGGGGTCAGCAGGATACACTTATAGTCAGTGATTGCCCAGCTTATCTGGGATCAACAGGATACACTTATAGTCAGTGATTGCTCAGCTTATCTGGGGTCAGCAGGATACACCTATAGTCAGTGATTGCCCAGCTTATCTGGGGTCAGCAGGATACACCTATAGTCAGTGATTGCCCAGCTTACCCGGGGTCAGCAGGATACACCTATAGTCAGTGATTGCCCAGCTTATCTGGGGTCAGCAGGATACACCTATAGTCAGTGATTGCCCAGCTTATCTGGGGTCAGCAGGATGCACCTATAGTCAGTGATTGCCTAGCTTACCCGGGGTCAGCAGGATACACTTATAGTCAGTGATTGCCCAGCTTATCTGGGGTCAGCAGGATACACCTATAGTCAGTGATTGCCCAGCTTATCTGGGGTCAGCAGGATACACCTATAGTCAGTGATTGCCCAGCTTACCCGGGATCAGCAGGATACACCTATAGTCAGTGATTGCCCAGCTTATCTGGGGTCAACAGGATACACCTATAGTCAGTGATTGCCCATTTTATCTGGGATCAACAGGATACACTTATAGTCAGTGATTGCCCAGCTTACCCGGGGTCAGCAGGATACACTTATAGTCAGTGATTGCCCAGCTTATCTGGGGTCAGCAGGATACACCTATAGTCAGTGATTTCCCAGCTTATCTGGGGTCAGCAGGATACACCTATAGTCAGCGATTGCCCATCTTATCTGGGATCAACAGGATACACTTATAGTCAGTGATTGCCCATTTTATCTGGGATCAACAGGATAAACTTATAGTCAGTGATTGCCCAGCTTATCTGGGGTCAGCAGGATGCACTTATAGTCAGTGATTGCTCAGCTTATCTGGGGTCAGCAGGATGCACCTATAGTCAGTGATTGCCCAGCTTATCTGGGGTCAGCAGGATACACCTTCAGTCAGTGATTGCCCAGCTTATCTGGGGTCAGCAGGATACACCTGTAGTCAGTGATTGCCCAGCTTATCTGGGGTCAGCAGGATACACCTATAGTCAGTGATTGCCCAGCTTATCTGGGGTCAGCAGGATGCACCTATAGTCAGTGATTGCCCAGCTTATCTGGGGTCAGCAGGATACACCTATAGTCAGTGATTGCCCAGCTTATCTGGGGTCAGCAGGATACACCTATAGTCAGCGATTGCCCAGCTTATCTGGGGTCAGCAGGATACACCTATAGTCAGTGATTGCTCAGCTTATCTTGGGTCAGCAGGATACACCTATAGTCAGTGATTGCCCAGCTTTTCTGGGGTCAGCAGGATACACCTATAGTCAGTGATTGCTCAGCTTATCCGGGGTCAGCAGGATGCACCTATAGTCAGTGATTGCCCATCTTATCTGGGGTCAGCAGAATACACCTATAGTCAGTGATTGCCCAGCTTATCTGGGGTCAGCAGGATGCACCTATAGTCAGTGATTGCCCATCTTATCTGGGGTCAGCAGGATACACCTATAGTCAGCGATTGCTCAGCTTACCTGGGGTCAGCAGGATACACCTATAGTCAGTGATTGCTCAGCTTATCTTGGGTCAGCAGGATGCACCTATAGTCAGTGATTGCCCATCTTATCTGGGGTCAGCAGGATACACCTATAGTCAGCGATTGCTCAGCTTACCTGGGGTCAGCAGGATACACCTATAGTCAGTGATTGCTCAGCTTATCTTGGGTCAGCAGGATGCACCTATAGTCAGTGATTGCCCAGCTTATCTGGGGTCAGCAGGATACACCTATAGTCAGCGATTGCTCAGCTTACCTGGGGTCAGCAGGATACACCTATAGTCAGTGATTGCTCAGCTTATCTTGGGTCAGCAGGATGCACCTATAGTCAGTGATTGCCCAGCTTTTCTGGGGTCAGCAGGATACACCTATAGTCAGTGATTGCTCAGCTTATCTTGGGTCAGCAGGATACACCTATAGTCAGTGATTGCCCAGCTTTTCTGGGGTCAGCAGGATACACCTATAGTCAGTGATTGCTCAGCTTATCTTGGGTCAGCAGGATGCACCTATAGTCAGTGATTGCTCAGCTTATCTGGGGTCAGCGGGATACACCTATAGTCAGTGATTGCTCAGCTTATCTGGGGTCAGCAGGATACACCTATAGTCAGTGATTGCTCAGCTTATCTGGGGTCAGCAGGATACACCTATAGTCAGTGATTGCTCAGCTTATCTTGGGTCAGCAGGATACACCTATAGTCAGTGATTGCTCAGCTTATCTTGGGTCAGCAGGATACACCTATAGTCAGCGATTGCCCAGCTTATCTGGGGTCAGCAGGATACACCTATAGTCAGTGATTGCTCAGCTTATCTGGGGTCAGCAGGATACACCTATAGTCAGTGATTGCCCAGCTTATCTGGGGTCAGCAGGATACACCTATAGTCAGCGATTGCTCAGCTTACCTGGGGTCAGCAGGATACACCTATAGTCAGTGATTGCCCAGCTTATCTGGGTTCAGCAGGATACACCTATAGTCAGCGATTGCTCAGCTTATCTGGGGTCAGCAGGATACACCTATAGTCAGCGATTTCCCAGCTTATCTGGGGTCAGCAGGATACACCTATAGTCAGTGATTGCTCAGCTTATCTGGGGTCAGCAGGATACACCTATAGTCAGCGATTTCCCAGCTTATCTGGGGTCAGCAGGATACATCTATAGTCAGTGATTGCTTAGCTTATCTGGGGTCAGCAGGATACACCTATAGTCAGCGATTGCTCAGCTTATCTGGGGTCAGCAGGATACACCTATAGTCAGCGATTTCCCAGCTTATCTGGGGTCAGCAGGATACACCTATAGTCAGCGATTGCCCAGCTTATCTGGGATCAACAGGATACACCTATAGTCAGCGATTTCCCAGCTTATCTGGGGTCAGCAGGATACACCTATAGTCAGCGATTGCCCAGCTTATCTGGGGTCAGCAGGATACATCTATAGTCAGTGATTGCCCAGCTTATCTGGGGTCAGCAGGATACATCTATAGTCAGTGATTGCTTAGCTTATCTGGGGTCAGCAGGATACACCTATAGTCAGCGATTGCCCAGCTTATCTGGGGTCAGCAGAATACACCTATAGTCAGTGATTGCCCAGCTTATCTTGGGTCAGCAGGATACACCTATAGTCAGTGATTGCCCAGCTTATCTGGGGTCAGCAGGATACATCTATAGTCAGTGATTGCCCAGCTTATCTGGGGTCAGCAGGATACACCTATAGTCAGTGATTGCCCAGCTTATCTGGGGTCAGCAGGATACACTTATAGTCAGTGATTGCCCAGCTTATCTGGGGTCAGCAGGATACACCTATAGTCAGCGACTGCCCATCTTATCTGGGGTCAGCAGGATACACTTATAGTCAGTGATTGCCCAGCTTATCTGGGGTCAGCAGGCTACACCTATAGTCAGTGATTGCCCAGCTTATCTGGGGTCAGCAGGATACACCTATAGTCAGTGATTGCCCAGCTTATCTGGGGTCAGCAGGATACACCTATAGTCAGTGATTGCCCAGCTTATCTGGGGTCAGCAGGATACACCTATAGTCAGCGATTGCCCAGCTTATCTGGGGTCAGCAGGATACACCTATAGTCAGTGATTGCCCAGCTTACCCGGGGTCAGCAGGATACACCTATAGTCAGTGATTGCCCAGCTTTCCCAGTGTCAGCAGGATACACCTATAGTCAGTGATTGCCCAGCTTATCTGGGGTCAGCAGCATACACCTATAGTCAGTGATTGCCCAGCTTATCTGGGGTCAGCAGGATGCACCTATAGTCAGTGATTTCCCAGCTTATCTGGGGTCAGCAGGATACACCTATAGTCAGCGATTGCCCTGCTTACCCGGGGTCAGCAGGATACACCTATAGTCAGTGATTGCCCAGCTTATCTGGGGTCAGCAGGATACACCTATAGTCAGCGATTGCCCAGCTTATCTGGGGTCAGCAGGATACACCTATAGTCAGTGATTGCCCAGCTTATCTGGGGTCAGCAGGATACACCTATAGTCAGCGATTGCCCAGCTTATCTGGGGTCAGCAGGATACACCTATAGTCAGCGACTGCCCATCTTATCCGGGGTCAGCAGGATACACCTATTGTCAGTGATTGCCCAGCTTTCCCAGTGTCAGCAGGATACACCTATAGTCAGTGATTGCCCAGCTTTCCCAGTGTCAGCAGGATACACCTATAGTTAGTGATTGCCCAGCTTATCTGGGGTCAGCAGGATACACCTATAGTCAGCGATTTCCCAGCTTATCTGGGGTCAGCAGGATACATCTATAGTCAGTGATTGCTCAGCTTATCTGGGGTCAGCAGGATACACCTATAGTCAGTGATTGCCCAGCTTATCTGGGGTCAGCAGGATATACCTATAGTCAGTGATTGCCCAGCTTATCTGAGGTCAGCAGGATACACTTATAGTCAGTGATTGCCCAGCTTATCTGGGGTCAGCAGGATATACCTATAGTCAGTGATTGCCCAGCTTATCTGGGGTCAGCAGGATACACCTATAGTCAGTGATTGCCCAGCTTATCTGGGGTCAGCAGGATACACCTATAGTCAGCGATTGCCCAGCTTATCTGGGGTCAGCAGGATACACCTATAGTCAGTGATTGCCCAGCTTATCTTGGGTCAGCAGGATACACCTATAGTCAGTGATTGCCCAGCTTATCTGGGGTCAGCAGGATACATCTATAGTCAGTGATTGCCCAGCTTATCTGGGGTCAGCAGGATACACCTATAGTCAGTGATTGCCCAGCTTATCTGGGGTCAGCAGGATACACTTATAGTCAGTGATTGCCCAGCTTATCTGGGGTCAGCAGGATACACCTATAGTCAGCGACTGCCCATCTTATCTGGGGTCAGCAGGATACACTTATAGTCAGTGATTGCCCAGCTTATCTGGGGTCAGCAGGCTACACCTATAGTCAGTGATTGCCCAGCTTATCTGGGGTCAGCAGGATACACCTATAGTCAGTGATTGCCCAGCTTATCTGGGGTCAGCAGGATACACCTATAGTCAGCGATTGCCCAGCTTATCTGGGGTCAGCAGGATACACCTATAGTCAGTGATTGCCCAGCTTTCCCAGTGTCAGCAGGATACACCTATAGTCAGTGATTGCCCAGCTTATCTGGGGTCAGCAGGATACACCTATAGTCAGTGATTGCCCAGCTTATCTGGGGTCAGCAGCATACACCTATAGTCAGTGATTGCCCAGCTTATCTGGGGTCAGCAGGATGCACCTATAGTCAGTGATTTCCCAGCTTATCTGGGGTCAGCAGGATACACCTATAGTCAGCGATTGCCCTGCTTACCCGGGGTCAGCAGGATACACCTATAGTCAGTGATTGCCCAGCTTATCTGGGGTCAGCAGGATACACCTATAGTCAGCGATTGCCCAGCTTATCTGGGGTCAGCAGGATACACCTATAGTCAGCGATTGCCCAGCTTATCTGGGGTCAGCAGGATACACCTATAGTCAGCGACTGCCCATCTTATCCGGGGTCAGCAGGATACACCTATAGTCAGTGATTGCCCAGCTTTCCCAGTGTCAGCAGGATACACCTATAGTCAGTGATTGCCCAGCTTTCCCAGTGTCAGCAGGATACACCTATAGTCAGTGATTGCCCAGCTTTCCCAGTGTCAGCAGGATACACTTATAGTTAGTGATTGCCCAGCTTATCTGGGGTCAGCAGGATACACCTATAGTCAGTGATTGCCCAGCTTATCTGGGGTCAGCAGGATACACCTATAGTCAGTGATTGCCCAGCTTATCAGGGGTCAGCAGGATACACCTATAGTCAGTGATTGCCCAGCTTTCCCAGTGTCAGCAGGATACACCTATAGTCAGTGATTGCCCAGCTTTCCCAGTGTCAGCAGGATACACTTATAGTCAGTGATTGCCCAGCTTATCTGGGGTCAGCAGGATACACCTATAGTCAGTGATTGCCCAGCTTATCTGGGGTCAGCAGGATACACCTATAGTCAGTGATTGCCCAGCTTATCTGGGGTCAGCAGGATGCACCTATAGTCAGTGATTGCCCAGCTTTCCCAGTGTCAGCAGGATGCACCTATAGTCAGTGATTGCCCAGCTTATCCGGGGTCAGCAGGATACACCTATAGTCAGTGATTGCCCAGCTTATCTGGGGTCAGCAGGATACACCTATAGTCAGTGATTGCCCAGCTTATCTGGGGTCAGCAGGATACACCTATAGTCAGTGATTGCCCAGCTTATCTGGGGTCAGCAGGATGCACCTATAGTCAGCGATTGCCCAGCTTACCCGGGGTCAGCAGGATACACCTATAGTCAGCGATTGCCCAGCTTACCCGGGGTCAGCAGGATACACCTATAGTCAGCGATTGCCCAGCTTACCCGGGGTCAGCAGGATACACCTATAGTCAGTGATTGCCCAGCTTATCCGGGGTCAGCAGGATACACCTATAGTCAGTGATTGCCCAGCTTATCTGGGGTCAGCAGGATACACCTATAGTCAGTGATTGCCCAGCTTATCTGGGGTCAGCAGGATACACCTATAGTCAGTGATTGCCCAGCTTATCTGGGGTCAGCAGGATACACCTATAGTCAGCGATTGCCCAGCTTACCCGGGGTCAGCAGGATACACCTATAGTCAGTGATTGCCCAGCTTTCCCAGTGTCAGCAGGATACACCTATAGTCAGTGATTGCCCAGCTTTCCCAGTGTCAGCAGGATACACCTATAGTCAGTGATTGCCCAGCTTTCCCAGTGTCAGCAGGATACACCTATAGTTAGTGATTGCCCAGCTTATCTGGGGTCAGCAGGATACACCTATAGTCAGTGATTGCCCAGCTTATCTGGGGTCAGCAGGATACACCTATAGTCAGTGATTGCCCAGCTTATCAGGGGTCAGCAGGATACACCTATAGTCAGTGATTGCCCAGCTTTCCCAGTGTCAGCAGGATACACCTATAGTCAGTGATTGCCCAGCTTATCCGGGGTCAGCAGGATACACCTATAGTCAGTGATTGCCCATCTTATCTGGGGTCAGCAGGATACACTTATAGTCAGTGATTGCCCAGCTTATCTGGGGTCAGCAGGATACACCTATAGTCAATGATTGCCCAGCTTATCTGGGGTCAGCAGGATGCACCTATAGTCAGTGATTGCCCAGCTTTCCCAGTGTCAGCAGGATGCACCTATAGTCAGTGATTGCCCAGCTTTCCCAGTGTCAGCAGGATACACCTATAGTCAGTGATTGCCCAGCTTTCCCAGTGTCAGCAGGATACACTTATAGTCAGTGATTGCCCAGCTTATCTGGGGTCAGCAGGATACACCTATAGTCAGTGATTGCCCATCTTATCTGGGGTCAGCAGGATGCACCTATAGTCAGTGATTGCTCAGCTTATCTGGGGTCAGCAGGATGCACCTATAGTCAGTGATTGCCCAGCTTATCTGGGGTCAGCAGGATACACCTATAGTCAGTGATTGCCCAGCTTATCTGGGGTCAGCAGGATGCACCTATAGTCAGTGATTGCCCAGCTTTCCCAGTGTCAGCAGGATACACCTATAGTCAGTGATTGCCCAGCTTTCCCAGTGTCAGCAGGATACACTTATAGTCAGTGATTGCCCAGCTTATCTGGGGTCAGCAGGATACACCTATAGTCAGTGATTGCCCAGCTTATCTGGGGTCAGCAGGATACACCTATAGTCAGTGATTGCCCAGCTTATCTGGGGTCAGCAGGATGCACCTATAGTCAGTGATTGCCCAGCTTTCCCAGTGTCAGCAGGATGCACCTATAGTCAGTGATTGCCCAGCTTATCCGGGGTCAGCAGGATACACCTATAGTCAGTGATTGCCCAGCTTATCTGGGGTCAGCAGGATGCACCTATAGTCAGTGATTGCCCAGCTTTCCCAGTGTCAGCAGGATGCACCTATAGTCAGTGATTGCCCAGCTTATCTGGGGTCAGCAGGATACACCTATAGTCAGTGATTTCCCAGCTTATCTGGGGTCAGCAGGATACACCTATAGTCAGCGATTGCCCAGCTTATCTGGGGTCAGCAGGATACACCTATAGTCAGTGATTGCCCAGCTTATCTGGGGTCAGCAGGATACACCTATAGTCAGTGATTTCCCAGCTTACCCGGGGTCAGCAGGATGCACCTATAGTCAGTGATTGCCCAGCTTACCCGGGGTCAGCAGGATACACCTATAGTCAGCGATTGCCCAGCTTATCTGGGGTCAGCAGGATGCACCTATAGTCAGTGATTGCCCAGCTTACCCGGGGTCAGCAGGATACACCTATAGTCAGCGATTGCCCAGCTTACCCGGGGTCAGCAGGATACACCTATAGTTAGTGATTGCCCAGCTTACCCGGGGTCAGCAGGATACACCTATAGTCAGCGATTGCCCAGCTTACCCGGGGTCAGCAGCAGTTTCCGAGCTGACCTATCATCCTTCCGCTATAGTCCAGCTTTCCCATGGTCCAGCTTTCTCTCCCTCTGATGGCTCATCCATGTGTTACATTAGTGACCGGTTATCGGTGTGACATGTCGGTTTGTTCGGCCGGTGCTTGTTGTGGACTTTGCATTCAGACTTATATAAATCCCATAATATCCCATGTACTGTTCTTACATGGGGCTGACCCTGCGATACCCGCTGTGTTATGGGATTAAGCAGACATGGATTGTGCCCGTACTTGTGGCCGTTTCCATCCCGTTGGACCCCGCACAGTATGGGATCGCCAGCGGCTGCGGAGCGTCACGTCCCACGTGCACTGCACCTCGTGGACTTTCCACGTCTTCATTCCTCTTCTTGTCACTTTCCAGTAAATGAATTCAGCTTTAGAGAAATATTACCATTGCCGTCGTCTTTCCAGCAGAATCTTTTCTTCTCTTGGTGGCCGATGCTCAGGGGATAAATTAAAGCTCATTCAGGCAGATACGTGGTGAGGACAGATGACAGCCCGGGGTCAGATCCCGGCTGAGACTTTCATGGCCGCCGCCGCGCTGAGTTCACTGCACATTTTCCTTTACCATTATTGTTTTAGCAGCGAGCGCGACGAGACGACAATCTGAATTGCGTTGACCATAAAATGCTCGGTTTCCTTAATTGAATAACTTGGGGATATATTTATGCCTAATGTGTTCGGTGTCATACAGACTCTGCTCATGTGTAACGGCTGTGCCGCTCGCTCAGATACATGGAGGCAATAACACGGACTTACCGCAGATGATCGGCGCCGGCTTATTTTATAATATGAAGACAATATCTTACGGCTTCACCATCAAGGTTCTGCGCCATTTTATCAGCTGAACTATGATACTGTTGTAAGTAAATACCCAAGTCCAATCCCCATCCACCAACAAGAGAACGTGTAAGGGGTGCAGAGCATTAACCCCCGGGGTGCTGATGTCTGAAGACCCCTCTGCCACATGAAGTCCACCAGTGTTGTCATTAGGACCCAGAAGATGATATGAGCCTCTGGCCACCATCTGGACTGGCGATGTGGGCAAACCTTCTCTGGAGTCGTCAGCCCACGTTTGGGGTGGGTCGGGGTTCGCATACCCTGGAGCCAGTCTGACATCCAGACCTCGATAGAAGATATCCAGGGCACACGTATGACTTGGGGCCGATATTTTCTACCGTACTATGTGACCACAGCAGCAAGGACGGTTTTACAGCCTCTTCCTGATTGACGCCAAGGCTATATACGCACGCTGCATCTTTGTGGTCACCATGCAGCCTATGGTCACAGAAACACATCCCAGGCAAAAACACGCATCCAAAAACACATGCATTTTATATGCGTTTTGATATGCTTTGATGCATTTTTTTGCATTTTTTATGCATTTTTTATATGTTTTGATGCATTTTTTTAATGCATTTTTGATGCATTTTTTATGCATTTTTGAGATGAAATCTATGCCTGGAAAAGCTCAAAAAATGCTGAACAAATTGAGCCAAAGATGCAGCCAAAAAAACTGCAATGTGCAAAAATGAAATGTCCTAGACTTTGCTGGAGAAGGAAACGCATGGAGTGTGTTTTACCAAATCTGCACCCGAAAAACGCAGCAAAAATGGGGCAAAAAATGCAGCTTGCGCATGAGGCCTTACTGTTCTCCATTATATGTGCTGATAACACGCTTCATCCACCATTACCCCAGAATACAGGGCGACATCGCAGCGGCCGCTCTACCGACCAGACCTGACTTGATACGTTGTTACATGATGTGAGGGGGATTCTGGTCTCCCTGTGGCTCGGTGAAGACCATGGAGCCATGCCGGCCGGCCGGCAGCAGATGCCGGGCTTCACACTGGAGACCTCTGATCTCTAGGATGTGACACTTTCTGGTGGTGGCCTCCTATTTCATGCTTTCATCTCCCCTTGGAAGAGGCCATGGTGGGAGCACAGGCGGTGATATATGGCAGTGCGGCTCAGTGCCACTCATGGGATACATCAATGTGCGCGAATAGAGAAGACCAGTTCCAGAGTGCTGAGAGAAAATCTTCCCTTTAGTTCTGAACATTGTTCATTAACACCCGGAGAAGCCACCGGAGCCCATGAGATACTAAAGTGGCTATCGCTGACGCCCCGGAAAGCAGCAGCAAAGCTCCGGTCTGCTCACAATGCTAATGTAGGGATTGAGGAATCTCACCACATTGCAGAAGTTGGTTCCTCCACTAACGTCCCCGATATTCCGGTGTGGATAATTGCACCGCATCCATTACATCCTCAAAGACGTGGGTCACATTGATCCTTTCAGCAGTTGACACTTTATTGCAGTGAATGTAAAAAATAGTTAAAAAAATTGAATTCAGCCACGATTCTATATGTGAACGGATAGTGGAAATGGAGATTCCCTAGAAAACAATGAAAACTGCAGCTTTTAAAGGGAAAACAGCGCAGGAGCCCAAAGTATGCAGAAGGTGTTTATTGTTCCTGTAGAAATTACCGGTAAGTGTCTGCTTCTCCATTCGTGTTGAAGGGAGAAAAGTGCATTTTAAAGAGGGTGCCTGAATTTCGCTTTGCTTTTCAGACGCCGTGAGTCACTACCAGTATAGAAGAGTCACTGCTAGATATATACAAGTATAGGAGAGTCACTGCTAGAAATATACAAGTATAGGAGAGTCACTGCTAGATATATACAAGTATAGGAGAGTCACTGCTAGAAATATACAAGTATAGGAGAGTCACTGCTAGAAATATACAAGTATAGGAGAGTCACTGCTAGATATATACAAGTATAGGAGAGTCACTGCTAGATATATACAAGTATAGGAGAGTCACTGCTAGATATATACAAGTATAGGAGAGTCCCTGCTAGATATACACAAGTATAGGAGAGTCACTGCTAGATATATACAAGTATAGGAGAGTTCCTGCTAGATATATACAAGTATAGGAGAGTCACTGCTAGATATATACAAGTATAGGAGAGTCACTGCTAGAAATATACAAGTATAGGAGAGTCACTGCTAGATATATACAAGTATAGGAGAGTCACTGCTAGATATATACAAGTATAGGAGAGTCACTGCTAGATATATACAAGTATAGGAG
The DNA here is from genome assembly GCF_048569485.1 of Anomaloglossus baeobatrachus. NCBI lineage: Eukaryota > Metazoa > Chordata > Amphibia > Anura > Aromobatidae > Anomaloglossus > Anomaloglossus baeobatrachus. The sequence goes on from NC_134361.1 coordinate 2,613,661, forward strand.
AGTCACTGCTAGAAATATACAAGTATAGGAGAGTCACTGCTAGAAATATACAAGTATAGGAGAGTCACTGCTAGAAATATACAAGTATAGGAGAGTCACTGCTAGATATATACAAGTATAGGAGAGTCACTGCTAGAAATATACAAGTATAGGAGAGTCACTGTTAGATATATACAAGTATAGGAGAGTCACTGCTAGAAATATACAAGTATAGGAGAGTCACTGCTAGATATATACAAGTATAGGAGAGTCACTGCTAGAAATATACAAGTATAGGAGAGTCACTGTTAGATATATAAAAGTATAGGAGAGTCACTGCTAGAAATATACAAGTATAGGAGAGTCACTGCTAGAAATATACAAGTATAGGAGAGTCACTGCTAGAAATATACAAGTATAGGAGAGTCACTGCTAGAAATATACAAGTATAGGAGAGTAACTGCTAGAAATATACAAGTATAGGAGAGTCACTGCTACATATATACAAGTATAGGAGAGTCACTGCTAGAAATATACAAGTATAGGAGAGTCACTGCTAGAAATATACAAGTATAGGAGAGTCACTGCTAGATATATACAAGTATAGGAGAGTCACTGCTAGATATATTCAAGTATAAGAGTCACTGCCAGAAATATACAAGTATATGAGAGTCACTGCTAGAAATATACAAGTATAGGAGAGTCACTGTTAGATATATAAAAGTATAGGAGAGTCACTGCTAGATATATACAAGTATAGGAGAGTCACTGCTAGAAATATACAAGTATAGGAGAGTCACTGCTAGAAATATGCAAGTATAGGAGAGTCACTGCTAGAAATATACAAGTATAGGAGAGTCACTGCTACATATATACAAGTATAGGAGAGTCACTGCTAGAAATATACAAGTATAGGAGAGTCACTGCTAGAAATATACAAGTATAGGAGAGTCACTGCTAGAAATATACCAGTATAGGAGAGTCACTGCTAGAAATATACAAGTATAGGAGAGTCACTGCTAGATATATACAAGTATAGGAGAGTCACTGCTAGAAATATACAAGTATAGGAGAGTCACTGCTAGAAATATACAAGTATAGAAGAATCACTGCTAGATATATACAAGTATAGGAGAGTCACTTCTAGATATATACAAGTATAGGAGAGTCACTGCTAGAAATATACAAGTATAGGAGAGTCACTGCTAGATATATACAAGTATAGGAGAGTCACTGCTAGAAATATACAAGTATAGGAGAGTCACTGCTAGATATATACAAGTATAGGAGAGTCACTGCTAGAAATATACAAGTATAGAAGAATCACTGCTAGATATATACAAGTATAGGAGAGTCACTGCTAGATATATACAAGTATAGGAAAGTCACTGCTAGAAATATACAAGTATAGAAGAATCACTGCTAGAAATATACAAGTATAGAAGAATCACTGCTAGATATATACAAGTATAGGAGAGTCACTGCTAGATATATACAAGTATAGGAGAGTCACTGCTAGAAATATACAAGTATAGAATAATCACTGCTAGAAATATACAAGTATAGGAGAGTCACTGCTAGATATATACAAGTATAGGAGAGTCACTGCTAGATATATACAAGTATAGGAGAGTCACTGCTAGATATATACAAGTATAGGAGAGTCACTGCTAGAAATATACAAGTATAGGAGAGTCACTGCTAGATATATACAAGTATAGGAGAGTCACTGCTAGATATATACAAGTATAGGAGAGTCACTGCTAGAAATATACAAGTATAGGAGAGTCACTGCTAGAAATATACAAGTATAGGAGAGTCACTGCTAGATATGTACAAGTATAGGAGAGTCACTGATATAAGTATAGAAGTATAGGAGAGTCACTGCTAGAAATGTACAAGTATAGGAGAGTCACTGATATAAATATACAAGTATAGGAGAGTCACTGATATAAATATACAAGTATAGGAGAGTCACTGATATAAGTATAGAAGTATAGGAGAGTCACTGATATAAATATACAAGTATAGGAGAGTCACTGATATAAATATACAAGTATAGGATAGTCACTGATATAAATATACAAGTATAGGAGAGTCACTGCTAGATATATACAAGTATAGGAGAGTCACTGCTAGATATATACAAGTATAGGAGAGTCACTGCTAGAAATATACAAGTATAGGAGAGTCACTGCTAGAAATATACAAGTATAGGAGAGTCACTGCTAGATATGTACAAGTATAGGAGAGTCACTGATATAAGTATAGAAGTATAGGAGAGTCACTGCTAGATATGTACAAGTATAGGAGAGTCACTGATATAAATATACAAGTATAGGAGAGTCACTGATATAAATATACAAGTATAGGAGAGTCACTGATATAAGTATAGAAGTATAGGAGAGTCACTGATATAAATATACAAGTATAGGAGAGTCACTGATATAAATATACAAGTATAGGAGAGTCACTGATATAAATATACAAGTATAGGAGAGTCACTGATATAAGTATAGAAGTATAGGAGAGTCACTGCTAGATATGTACAAGTATAGGAGAGTCACTGATATAAGTATAGAAGTATAGGAGAGTCACTGCTAGATATGTACAAGTATAGGAGAGTCACTGCTAGATATATACAAGTATAGGAGAGTCACTGCTAGATATATACAAGTATAGGAGAGTCACTGCTAGATATATACAAGTATAGGAGAGTCACTGCTAGATATATACAAGTATAGGAGAGTCCCTGCTAGATATACACAAGTATAGGAGAGTCACTGATATAAATATACAAGTATAGGAGAGTCACTGCTAGATATATACAAGTATAGGAGAGTCACTGCTAGATATATACAAGTATAGGAGAGTCACTGCCAGAAATATACAAGTATAGGAGAGTCACTGCTAGATATATACAAGTATAGGAGAGTCACTGCTAGAAATATACAAGTATAGGAGAGTCACTGCTAGATATATACAAGTATAGGAGAGTCACTGCTAGATATATACAAGTATAGGAGAGTCACTGCTAGATATATACAAGTATAGGAGAGTCACTGCCAGAAATATACAAGTATAGGAGAGTCACTGCTAGATATATACAAGTATAGGAGAGTCACTGATATAAATATACAAGTATAGGAGAGTCACTGATATAAATATACAAGTATAGGAGAGTCACTGATATAAATATACAAGTATAGGAGAGTCACTGATATAAATATATGTCGGGGACATTGCTGTCGTACTTTTTTAAGCTATGATGAATATGTAGGGCGTGCTTAGCCACACCCCATCTTACTCAAGCTCCACCACTTTTAAAAACTCATAAGCAGATGACTTGGATTGGAGTAAAACTTTAAGTCTCGCAATTATTTTGCGATATTTCAATCAGTTTTACGTCAGAAAAGTGCTTGATGAATCTTCTTAATACACTTGGACATTTAAGACGTGGGAAAAAATGAAATGACTGTAGAAGGAAACGCAGAGACGCTGCAGTCGTCCGTGTAATATCAGACTAATATGATTGTAATGTTTTAAAATTTGTAATTTACAAAAACTTGTAAAAATGTAAGTGAAACCTCCGGTATTTGGGAAGGTTTCTGAGAACGGAGTGATGAATTCTCACGTCCAGACCTCTGGGATTTCATTTAATGCAGAACTAGAACTGTGTGTAATAGAAGGCGTGCGCGGATGCAGCAGGACCCCGGCTTCTGTTGGTGCCATATTACGGTTCCCTACATCTTGCAGCGTTTCGGAGCTGTCTGAGTCCTCACGGTCGCACATCGTTGTCTGCATTGTTCGGCTTTTACCCCGTAACGTCTTGCCTAATCCGATCCTTCTACGAGGCGCCGCTGATGATGGTTTTGTGTTTTTCCTTTTATGTTTGGGCCTCGTGGGTTTTGTGTCACTTTGGTCATCATACAATTTTTTGTTTGATTTTCAGCATCTAAAGGAAAAGGAAAACGATGAGCTTGATATCCAGTTAAAAGTATTTGATGAGAACAAAGAAGACGACCTCCTGGAACTTTCCCACCGCCTCAGGGACATCCGTGCCGAGATGGAATATCCTTCTGATGTTTGTCACTTTATCACCTTCCACTCATTACATTGTTATCTTTTCTTTTTAGGGAAAGTCGCCCTCTTTTGGGGACTGTATCTATAGGCTGTGAGGACCCCCGCTCACAGATGAAGCCAGCCACAAATCAGCGCTCTCAGCTTCTCCTGTAATGATTAGTATGTTGTCAGGAAGGGTGGGGTGGATGGAAGGTGCAGTGTGGCGGGCACTGCCGGATGGTAGACAGTCCCTGATGTTCTTCCATTACCCGTCTGTTCTCTATTCTCATAAAAACACCTAAAGAGTCTGATGAGAGGCGTCCATTTATTGAGCCCCTTGTTCAAATTGCAGGTCCTGCCCCAACCACACCTCAATCATCAGGCCCAACATCAGCCAAGGTAACGCCCTTCAATCCCATGAATCCCCGGCCTGCACCCCACACCCAAATACTAAATCGTCGATGGGTGCCCATAAGACAATATACGTGGAGGCCATTAGTACACCACTTGGGTCACATTAAGACCACATGCATTGGTCCTGAGATGGAGGATGTGACACAGATTCCAGCAGACATCCTATCTTCTGCGGTCTGTAGACAATGGAGAAAGTGTGAGAACTTTCTGTGTCTTGGATAGCTGCTTCGTATTTTGGATGATAGTCATATGAGCAGTACTTCTCCAAGTCCATGTGGGGTTGTCTTCTGCTGGACCATATGGACCATGTTCTGAAGATGGCCCTTTTTCTGAGTTATTCCAGGAGAGGGTATTTGGTGGGCTTGGACCTCAGTTCTCCAGGAGCAGGATTTGCTGTTTGGACCTTCCTGGACCAGTGATGCGGCAGCAATGCTCGAGGCAATGTCTGCCCCTGTGAGGCTCAGTCTGGTATTAGGGCTGAGCCCGGTCCAGTGAGGCTGAGTCCGGTATTAGGGCTGAGCCCAGTCCAATGAGGCTGAGTCTGGTATTAGGGCTGAGCCCGATCCAGTGAGGCTGAGTCTGGTATTAGGGCTGAGCCCCGTCCAGAGAGCCTGAGTCTGGTATTAGGGCTGAGCCCCGTCCAGAGAGCCTGAGTCCGGTATTAGGGCTGAGCCCGGTCCAGTGAGGCTGAGTCCGGTATTAGGGCTGAGCCCAGTCCAATGAGGCTGAGTCTGGTATTAGGGCCGAGCCCGGTCCAGTGAGGCTGAGTCTGGTATTAGGGCTGAGCCCCGTCCAGAGAGCCTGAGTCTGGTATTAGGGCCGAGCCCGGTCCAGTGAGGCTGAGTCTGGTATTAGGGCCGAGCCCGATCCAGTGAGGCTGAGTCTGGTATTAGGGCTGAGCCCGGTCCAGAGAGCCTGAGTCTGGTATTAGGGCTGAGCCCGGTCCAGAGAGCCTGAGTCTGGTATTAGAGCCGAGCCCGGTCCAGTGAGTGCCACGGCCCCTTCTGACTTTGGGGCATGTGGAGCAGCTTTGGGGCATGGCAGCGGCTTTGGTCTGGGGTCCCCTTGATCCGCAGCGTCTCCTCGTTGCAGCCTTGCGTTCAGCTGCTTTTATTTTAGCTTTGCCTTCCTGTCTCCAGCAGATCAGAGATTTCACGCTGTTCCCACTATTTGGCGATAATCTGTTATTTTCAGGATAGTGTCGGCACAAATCTGAAAACCTGAAAACAAAAACCCGGCACAGTGAATAATCTTAGAAACGCAATCACCAGTGGATAGACGACTGTGAAGGAAATCAATTTAGATTGTATCCTGTCTATGTAAACAGGACGAGCTGATAAGTGTGGAGGAAGGTTTGGCGCACACTCCATCCGCAGGTTACATTGTGCCACCGCCGCCGCTCAGTGTGAGGCGCGGGATGGAAGGAAAGCCGCCGCGTTATCCACTTTACCCTAATGAAAGAGCTATCGAGGCTTCACAATGTAGACTGCAGTAAGCCAGGTAATCCGGGGAGCACACGATGAGGAGACCTCCAGGACCACGGATCACATATTGTAATGCAGATTGTAGGACGCCGGGGATTAGGGAGGGCGACTCGTGCGTATGAAATTCAGAGAGAAAACCATCTACATAGGATAAAAGAAATGCTCCAAAAATAAGTCCTGAGTGACCCGAAATACAAGAGATGCTCCAAAATAAATCCAGAGTGACCCTAAATACAAGAAATGCTCCAAAATAAATCCAGAGTGACCCGAAATACAAGAAATGCTCCAAAATAAATCCAGAGTGACCCGAAATACAAGAAAATGCTCCAAAATGAATCTGGAGTGACCCGAAATACAAGAAATGCTCCAAAATAAATCCAGAGTGACCCGAAATACAAGAAATGCTCCAAAATGAATCTGGAGTGACCCGAAATACAAAAAAATGCTCCAAAATAAATCCAGAGTGACCCGAAATACAAAAAATGCTCCAAAATAAATCTGGAGTGACCCGCAATACAAAAAATGCTCCAAAATAAATCCAGAGTGACCCGAAATACAAAAAATGCTCCAAAATAAATCCAGAGTGACCCGAAATACAAGAAATGCTCCAAAATAAATCCAGAGTGACCCGAAATACAAGAAATGCTCCAAAATAAATCCAAAGTGACCCGAAATACAAAAAATGCTCCAAAATAAATCTGGAGTGACCCGCAATACAAAAAATGCTCCAAAATAAATCTGGAGTGACCCGCAATACAAAAAATGCTCCAAAATAAATCTGGAGTGACTCAAAATATAAAAAGAAATAAGTACGAACTACCCAAACAGCAGAGGCGCACATGGAAATCATGGGGCCCCATAGCAAAATTTCTAATTGCCCCCCCCCCCCAAAAAAAAGGATTAATAATACTTTTTGTCTTGTTTACATGAGAACATTTTACAACAAGGAATTTTCCTCCTATTGAACCCCTAGATTCTCCTTTTATTGCGGCCATAAAGTATGATGACAACAAAAGTGCCCCCAAACACTGTATGACTCCCCACAGTGAATCCCTCCACAGTGAATACCCTTCGCTGTACCCCCAACTACCCTGACAATGAATGATGACCCCAACACAGTGTGACCCCCAACTGTGATCCCCACACAGCCCTCCATGCAGTATAATGGCCCTTTCTATCCCTCCAAATAGTATAATGCCCCCCACACAGAATTCACACCTTATAATGGGCCCTACGCAATCCTTCACACTATATAATTGCTTGCATACAGTAAAATGGGCCTCCATAAAGTATAAAGTCTCCCTCATAGCTCTCCAAATATTATAATGGCCTCCACATAGCCTTCCTTATAATATAATGGGTCCCACATAACCCTTCATATATTAGAATGCACCTCCATAGTCCTCCAGTTATTATAATACACTCCCCATAGTCCTCCATATATTATACTGCACCCCATAATCCTCCATATATTATACTGCACCACATAGTCCTCCATATATTATACTATACCCCATAATCCTCCATATATTATACTGCACCCCATAGTCCTCCATATATTATACTGCACCCCATAGTCCTCCATATATTATACTACACCCCATAATCCTCCAGTTATTATAATACACTCCCCATAGTCCTCCATATATTATACTGCACCCCATAGTCCTCCATATATTATACTGCACCCCATAATCCTCCAGTTATTATAATACACTCCCCATAGTCCTCCATATATTATACTGCACCCCATAATCCTCCATATATTATACTGCACCACATAATCCTCCATATATTATACTATACCCCATAATCCTCCATATATTATACTGCACCCCATAGTCCTCCATATATTATACTGCACCCCATAGTCCTCCATATATTATACTGCACCCCATAATCCTCCATATATTATACTGCACCCCATAGTCCTCCATATATTATACTGCACCCCATAGTCCTCCATATATTATACTGCACCCCATAGTCCTCCATATATTATACTGCACCCCATAGTCCTCCATATATTATACTGCACCCCATAGTCCTCCATATATTATACTGCACCCCATAGTCCTCCATATATTATACTGCACCCCATAGTCCTCCATATATTATACTGCACCCCATAGTCCTCCATATATTATACTGCACCACATAGTCCTCCATATATTATACTGCACCCCATAGTCCTCCATATATTATACTGCACCCCATAATCCTCCATATATTATACTGCACCACATAGTCCTCCATATATTATACTATACCCCATAATCCTCCATATATTATACTGCACCCCATAGTCCTCCATATATTATACTGCACCACATAGTCCTCCATATATTATACTGCACCCCATAGTCCTCCATATTTTATACTGCACCCCATAGTCCTCCATATATTATACTGCACCCCGTAGTCCTCCATATATTATACTGCACCCCATAGTCCTCCATATATTATACTGCACCCCATAGTCCTCCATATATTATACTGCACCCCATAGTCCTCCATATATTACACTGCATCACATAGTCCTCCATATATTATACTACACCACATAGTCCTCCATATATTATACTGCACCACATAGTCCTCCATATATTATGATGCACCCCATAGTCCTCCATATATTATACTGCACCCCATAGTCCTCCATATATTATACTGCACCCCATAGTCCTCCATATATTATACTGCACCCCATAGTCCTCCATATATTACACTGCATCACATAGTCCTCCATATATTATACCACACCACATAGTCCTTCATATATTATACTGCACCCCATAGTCCTCCATATATTATGATGCACCTCCCATAGTCCTTCATGGATAAGGTAGCCCTCTTAGTCCTCCAGTTATTATAATGCACCTCCCATAGTCATCCATGTGCAATAATTCACCCCAGAGTCCTCCATACATTATACTGCACCCTGAATATATTATAATGCAGCCCATAGCTCTCCATGTATTATAATGCACTAAATAGTCCTCCATGTATTTTAATGCATTCCCCATAGTCCTCCATATAATATAATGCAGCCCCCATAGTCCTTCATATAGTATAATGCAGCCCCCATAGTCCTTCATGTATAAGGTAGCCCCCTTAGTCCTACATGTATAAGGTGGCCCCCACATTCCTCCATGTATAAGGTAGCCCCCATAGTCCTTCATGTATAAGGTAGCCCCCACAGTCCTCCATGTATAAGGTAGCCCCCACAGTCCTCCATGTATAAGGTAGCCCCCTTAGTCCTCCATGTATAAGGTAGCCCCCATAGTCCTCCATGTATAAGGTAGCCCCCACAGTCCTCCATGTAGAAGATAGCCCCCTTAGTCCTCTATGTATAAGGTAGCCCCCTTAGTCCTCTATGTATAAGGTAGCCCCCATAGTCCTCCATGTATAAGGTAGCCCCCACAGTCCTCCATGTATAAGGTAGCCCCCACAGTCCTCCATGTATAAGGTAGCCCCCATAGTCCTCCATGTATAAGGTAGCCCCCATAGTCCTTAATGTATAAGGTGTCCCCCATAGTCCTTCATATTGTATTATGCACCCCATAGTCTTCTGGTCATCGTGTACTCACTGATTAATAAATAAACAAGTACTTACATCTCCTCGTTCTCCCGCTGCTCCGGTCACAGCGCCCTGCATGTGTGTCGCCCAAGGGATACCGATCCAGCTTCAGGGACGCCACAAGGTCTTCTTGTAATATGGCAAACAGGTAGGTCAGATTTTGTATGTGTGTCGTGACGCCACTCACGGCTTGCGGTCAGGGATATAGATGACCGCCACTGCAGATTTTATGAGCGTCTGGGGCTGATGGGGTCTGCAGTCAGATGTTGTGGCCTCCCGTGAGTGAGACAGGCCCCAGGGGCTCAGCTGTGTAGAATAACGGGTTCAGAATAACTCAGGCAGAGTCCAAAAGTCATTTAACTGATTTTTACTCACAGATGTTGCTGTGAGCTGACCCAGGTGTTGTGAGATGAACCAGGTAGGACCAGGGGCTCCTTCGGGCCAGTCTGAGGGTTATCTGTTAGCTCGCCTTGCTAGCACTTCTGTGTTCGGATAACCCCCTGACTTGAAGTACCATGGGGGTCTATCCAGGGAGCCGCTACTGCCTTTTCTCCCCTTTTTGGCCCGTTTGCCGGCAGCATGGACCAGGTGAGAAGGCTTCTGGCTCTATCTCCTTATGGGTCCCTGCGTTGCTGCTGAGGCTCGGACTCTGTGTGGTTGGTGAGGTACTTGTAGTTCCCCTCACTGGCAGGTTTAGCAGATAGCTAAATTTGAGTCTACTCTAGGGACCTATACCCCGTACGTGCCTAGTCACCAGGAGCACCTTTTCTTCTGGCTCCTCGGTAACCGTTCTCCCTTGCCAACTGTCACTACACCGCGCAGGGTCTGACTAGTGTGAGTGTGCGTATCCCTTAGCAACCGCCGCTCACCACTACCAGACTGGCTCACTCCACTCCTTTCCTGACAACCTCTGCACTTTAGCTCCCAGCCCCTCCACTACACCTCTTGATGAGATTTGAAAGCTAGCCCCCTCTGGAGACTGCCCCAGGGTCCCCTCTAAAGGTGTGGGAGACCTGGTTGCTATGTGTCTGTGCGTACTGTGAGGTATCAACCGGCTGTATTACAAAGGGCCGGTATGTTTTGCAGAAGCGTGGGTGCTCTGCAATGTGAAGCTGGCTGGGACCTGTGGTTCCACAGGATTGCATTACATGTAGAGCCATGGAAGGGTGTGTGATGCTGATTACACACTCCTTACCATCTGTGGGGGTGGCTCCAGGGGTTAAAGCAATCCTGTCTCTGAACCTGGGAGAGTGTGTCTAGGGCAGTCTAGATAGAGACTGGCTCTAGATGTCCAGTGTGTGGACTGGAAACAAGTGAGAGCAGAGCTGGGAGCTCTGGGTGTATCAGCCTGTGTGGAGTGTGTCTAGGGCAGTCTAGAGAGAGACTGGCTCTAGATGTCCAGTGTGTGGACTGGAAACAAGTGAGAGCAGAGCTGGGAGCTCTGGGTGTATCAGCCTGTGCGGAGGCTGAACACAAGGCTCTGATATTGAGTCTGAGGTGAGTGCGGCCAGGCCAGGGCTGTAGGGCCGAATCTCTCCAGGAGGAGACACAGACAGGGGTCTGCAGAGGGCCCTGGGGGCTGGAAGGAACCTTGGCTAGAGTTGTACGCTGGCAGGAGCCAGAGAGTGGGGAAGTTGCTAAACTTCCATTATGGACTTATTGTTTATGTTTGAGGGCAGTTTATGCTGAGTGTTTTTAATAAACTGCCAGAATTTCTATGAAGAGACTGTGTACGTGTGTTGCTGAAGCTACCTCACACCGCTGCAAGCGAGTGAAACCCCCACGTTGCAGGGCGCAACGTTACATATGGTGTCTCGAATGCGGGCATGCGGTCTGGTTGCTAGGGGCAACGCAGCCTGGTTGCTAGGGGCAACGGCCTAGGACATATTCCTGTGGATACGGACTGCTTGCGGTGGGTCGGCGGGTCCACGAAAATTTTTTGAAGCGGTTTGCGGTGGATCGGCGGGTCCACGAAAATTGTCTGCGCACTCAAGCAGCTGGCGGTGGATCGGCGGGTCCACGAACAGGGACAGCGCTCTCAAGCACCTGGTGGTGAATCAGCCGGTCGTTGGGGACCCGTGCTGCAGTGGCGAGAGTCCATCGACTGGAGGTTCCAGGCCAGCCGGAATTGCAAGGCCCTGCTTGGTGAGCAGTGATACACCACAGGCTGGAGATCCTGGTTGTACGGGCGGTACAACCCGGAAAGGTTAGTGGTTCTCTAACCCCCCCTGTCTTTGACCACCGGGTATTACCCATTGGAGCGCCCCTCCTGTGCCTCTTTTTCGTTACAGCATGGAGGATCTCCTGAACCAGCTGCTGCAGAGCCAGCAGCACCAACAGCATGTGCCTGGAGGTCCAGTGACAGCAGTGGGGGCTAAAAGCCAAAAAGAGGGAATGGTCCCTGCGGACGTTGTGGAGGAGCTGTACCAGTTCCTGGTCCAGGGACAGCAGGAGCTGTCGGTGTGTAGCGATGTCACAGCCATGGACCAGTTTGAGCGTTCCCTTCAGGGGCCAGTATGGACACTGGGTGCCCAGGGAGACAAGGGCAAACGGTGTGAACTGGGGGCTAAGGACATTGCATGGAAACCGCAAAAGGGGGCGGAGTCCCAGAAGGGAATAGTTGCCCATAAGGGGGTGGTTGCCCATAAGGGGGTGGAGTCCCATAAAGGGGTGGTTGCCCATAAGGGGGTGGAGTCCCATAAAGGGGTGGTTGCCCAAAAGGGTGCGGAGCATCCCAAATCCAAGGGTGAAGTGGCACAGATGGACTGTAGCCAGGGACAACAGTGTTCATGCCACAAGTGTCCTGTTTGCAATATAGACCACCCATCCGACGAGAAGCCATGTCTGTGTTCCGTGGAAGTGGATGGGGAATCTGTAACAGGGGTCGTAGACTCAAGGAGCTTGGTGACCCTGGTGAGGGCCACTTCTGATGTCAACTTGATTCCTGGAAGGAAGATCCACTTCGGCTGCACCCACAATAATGAGACAGAATACCCGGTCTCCAGCGTGGTCATTAAGACAGCCTGGGACAGTGGTTCTCATGATGTTGGAGTAGTCTCAGATTTACTGCACCCAATTATTATAGGTTGGGACTCTAAATTATTTGTGCACTTGTGGAAGCAGGGGGACGTATACGGTTGCTTGTGTAAGAGCCGGAACAGCCCAAAGGAAACCCCACCACATTGGGAGGTGAAAAGGGGTCCTTGTTGTGCAGTTATGTGTGGTAAGGAGGAGATAGCACCTCCTAAAATTGACTGTCCTAAGTTAGGGGTGACCAAAGAAAATGATGGACGGACCCAACTTAGTGACATAAGGACTAAGGGAATAACCGATAGTGTGACCGTTAAAAACGGGGTAGCTCCAGAAAGGGAGGCAGATATCTGGTTAAGTGGGGACATGATAGTCCAGGACGCCAGCGGGAGTGATGATGACTCCAGTAAAGACACTGACTCTAGTAAGGTGACAAACGAGTACAGTGTGGTACAGATGGGCGAGAAGGGCAAAACTTCCTCCCGACGCCGAAGACGTAATAAGCGCCGAGAGGGGGCACAGTGTAGGCCGTCTGAGGGTGCAGAGAAAGTGACATGCCTGGTTAATGAAGACATGGTGCTAATAACACCTGCTACGGTGGAGTCAGACGGTGATATCCTACAAAAGACTGAGGAATCAGAGATTGAACTGACACATTGTGACGACAGAAATCAGCGGGCTGCAAGTGCAGAGAAGGAGCCAACCAAGGACGTAATGGTGTTGGTCCCCGTGATTTCAAAGTGTGAAGTTGATAGTCTGTCAGGCGAGAGTGGTATAGGAAATGGAATCCTAGAGAGTGTGGGGGAAGGAATAATCCCCAACAGTCGTGGTGAGCAGACTGGTGAACTACCAAGTGCTGGGGTGGATGACAGCGAATTTAGCCCCAAATCTCTAAAAGGAACAGAGTGCCATGTTGAAGGGTGTGACACCCAGGCTGAGGGTGACACGGCAGAGACCCCAGAGGAAGTGGAAGATAATGCAGTGAAGAAACATGAAACAGCTGGCGCTGAAGTGAAGAGAGCCTCTGAGGAGGTGAAGTCTGGACCAGAGGTCTCATCCAGGACTGGGAGCCTGCCTGACCTGCTTGGTAAAACTACGATGGAGGATATAGAGAAAGTCGTGGGTAAGGAGTGTAAGAAACCCAAACGTTCTGAAGCTGAGATGGAAGAAGCCTCAGAAATAGTGTGTCGTAGACCAGAGAGGTCCGCAAGTGAAGACTCATTCAAGAGGATGAGCAAAGACCATCTGCAACAAGAGATACGTCTTAGGCAGGCTACTGAGAGTCGAGTAAGGGAGCTGGAGAAAGAAGTGGCTGAGCTCCGAAATCGCTTGGCAGAGTACCAGTCCAAGTCCCAGGGAGCCTTGGAGCAGATGGAGCAGCGAGTGTAAGTCCTGACCAAACATGTTGAAGCAGGGGAGGCCCAAAGAGAGCTGACTTTGGAAGCTAAACTTGACAAGCATGTGGCAGGGATGAATGAGACTTCTGTAGTCAAGTGCATGGTGGATATACCTAAGGACTTAAGAGAAGCGTGTGCCACCGAGTGCATGCATGACGAATTTAAGAGAGCTGTGGAAGCGTGTGAGGTCTACTGTACCCCAGGGGCTGAACAGTTAGTGATATTGTCCACCAGTGAAATTACTGGGCAGCCGGTGGCTATTCTAAAGGACATGCACTTCAGATGTGTTCGTATGAAGTGGAAGCTCCAGCTGTGAAATGAGTTAGCCACTAGACAGCTAGAGTATAAAAGGAAAGCGCAGAGTCTGGCGGAAGATATCGTCCAAGTACCCTGCGCTCTGGTGGGGAGAGTCATTGGAAAAACCGGACGAGTCATGCAAGACATGGTGAATAAGTCGGGATTGGTGAGATTAAGAATCCCTGCTGCTAATGAGAGCAAGATACCCAGGGAAGCTGGTATGGTTCCGTTCGTCTGTGTCGGGACTGTAGAGAGTCTTGGAAACATTCGAAGCCTTATTGAATATCGGGTACACCATGTACGTGACATGGAGCGGTTGTGGCAAGAAAACCTGAAAATTAAGGAGCAGCTTCGCCAACTATGTGGGGGACAGCAGCCGTCTTCCACCCGTTGTTCAGGGGAAAGAAGTGGAAGATGGCGTGTCGGTCCAGTAGTTCAGACGCGCGATAAAAGGAATCGCCGACAGAGTGGTAACCTACGATGTACTGTAGATAGTGGCCGCTATGAACTTAGAGTTCCCGACAGTAGCCTTGGGGGTACTCGAGAAAGCCTAGGTTCGGACAAGACTGTAGGTTTGACTGGGGACATGTCTCTCTACTACGGTGACCCTGGGAGGGGGTCAGGGAGAGAACGGTCTGGAAATGGGACGTCCTTTAACCCTAGGTTGACCAGACAGGGTTTGGTGACAGTGTCGGGCGATGTCTCAGGGACTACTGCTCTTGGACGGCCCTCTCGACTGGTGGGGCATGGCAGCGGGAATGCCCTGTCTCGCGGCCCCAGGTCATTGGCAAGTGTTCTCCCCTACGGGTTTGAACAGAGGGGGATGGTATGTGAGGTATCAACCGGCTGTATTACAAAGGGCCGGTATGTTTTGCAGAAGCGTGGGTGCTCTGCAATGTGAAGCTGGCTGGGACCTGTGGTTCCACAGGATTGCATTACATGCAGAGCCATGGAAGGGTGTGTGATGCTGATTACACACTCCTTACCACCTGTGGGTGTGGCTCCAGGGGTTAAAAGCAATCCTGTCTCTGAACCTGGGAGAAGTGTGTCTAGGGCAGTCTAGAGAGAGACTGGCTCTAGATGTCCAGTGTGTGGACTGGAAACAACTGAGAGCAGAGCCGGGAGCTCTGGGTGTATCAGCCTGTGCGGAGGCTGATCACAAGGCTCTGATATTGAGTCTGAGGTGAGTGCGGCCAGGCCAGGGCTGTAGGGCCGAATCTCTCCAGGAGGAGACACAGACAGGGGTCTGCAGAGGGCCCTGGGTGCTGGAAGGAACCTTGGCTAGAGTTGTACGCTGGCAGGAGCCAGAGAGTGGGGAAGTTGCTAAACTTCCATTATGGACTTATTATTTATGTTTGAGGGCAGTTTATGCTGAGTGTTTTTAATAAACTGCCAGAATTTCTATGGAGAGACTGTGTACGTGTGTTGCTGAAGCTACCTCACACCGCTGCAAGCGAGTGAAACCCCCACGTTGCAGGGCGCAACGTTACAGTACACACCTCATTCTGGCCCTTAGGATTACCTGGAAGCACTGTCCCAGCATGGGTGCAGTACTCTGTGGTGCCTGACCAGGTCAGGGGCGCCACACATGCCTCAGCATAGCGGTGCGCAGTAGTGACGTCACCACCCTCTGCTGATATATCAAGTGCAGGCACAAGGGGAGAATGATGAAGGATGGAGCGGCTCCCTCTCATCATTGCTTTGTGTGATGATGGACGGGGGCCCACAAGTGAGGGGGCCTGGTGCTGGCACTGCCACTGAGACCCCCTGACTCAGGGCTCCATAGCGGCCGCGTGGCCTGCCACCATTGTTAGTACACCACTACCAAACAGTAAAAAATACTTCAAAAATAAATCCTGTGACCTGAAATATAAGAAATACTCCAAAAGTACGTCGAGAAGACTGGAAATATAAAACAAATCCTCCAAAATACGCACAGAATACTCAAAATATAAAAAAATACTCCAAAATTAGTGCAAACGACCTGAATTATAAAACATACTCAAACAATAAGTCACGTGACATGAAATATAACAAATACTGTACAGATAAGTACGTAATAATGTAAATAACAATAAAACAAGTACAGAATGCAGAAATTGTAAGATACTACAAACATAAATCCAGATTAGATTAAGTACATTCTCCAAATATAAATAGTACATGAAAAAAATGTCCAAACTTGACTCCTGAGCCCCCGAAATGTAACTAATTCTCCATTAATAAGGTCAGTCATGCAAGTGATGCTCCAGATATGAGTGCGGGGCTGATCGCCGATCTTCTGGGAGACCATTCCAAGCGCTGGCCTGTCATTTATAAAATATTAGATAATTCCCCTCTTTACCCCAATCCCCCTATTTACCTCCGTCATCTCCACATGGGCTATCGTCTACTGGACCCCGTGTTCTGGCAGGAGCCCCATGAGAATCAGACCTGTGTCGTTCCTTGCCCTCCTATGGGCCGGCTGGCTCTGTACCTGGTCAGTGGGCTCTTGTCCCGGGGGCTGTTGGACATATGAGCAGGAGCGTATTTGCTGGGTTACAAGTCTTTATATCCGCTCCAGGTGCTCACAGCTCCGGTCCTTTTACACCTTCCATGTGTGCGATCTCCAGCATTTTGTTGGACATAATCACTAATGACGTCTCCTGCATCATGCGCAGAAGCTTTGCCTAAAGCTGGTAAAGGAACAGTTGTCTTTTCAGGACACTCGGGTGATGACTCCTGTGGACACTGTAACTGGATCATATAGGTCTTTCCCCAGTTTACGGCGTCACACATGACTCGGCTCCCAGGTGAAGCACATGGTCACTCCATGCCAGTGATAGATCTTCTATACTGACCACTTGTAAGCGCTCGTCTCTGGAGAAGCTGAGGTGTAATTTCTGTTGCAGCTGTTAGCTTCCTGCCCAAGAAACTAAGGAGGGTTGTTTGTTTAGTCTTTCCCCACGCGATTGTCTTACCTTCCTTCTGTTGTTTTGTTGTAGTAGTGGGACTAGTGTTTCTCTGACCTTCTCACTAGTCAGGGTAAGTTCAGGGTCAGCGAGGGCCTAGGCATGTGATGGCAAAGGGGGGAAAGACTCATCCAGAGATGTTAGGGAGCTCAGGCATCAGTCACAGGTCAGTGTGAGGTGGTGACCCTCTCCTCTCTCCCTAGCGCCAGGGCCTTCTACATCTTCCCTGCTTTTTCCCTCCATGTTGAGCGGCACGCTGAGTGTTTCCTCATCCTGGTGTGAGAATTATATACGGTCTTACACCAGAGCCTGGGAGGGTGTACAGCATCAAAGAAAAGGTCCCTGGGTCACATCCTGACATCTGTGACTGTGCTGTGGGTATGGCACAATGTATCAGCTTCGTTATGTAAGGAAATGTTTTGGAACCTTTCATAATATTCAAGATCTCTGTTAATTTCTCCAGTGGAGTAAAAGGCTTAGCTAAAATGATGGTCGTCCTGACGGAACACGGCAAACCCACCCCCTTATTAGTCAAAAAACACAAAAACCTGAGCTGAAACAATGTTCAGTAAACATGCAACATTAAGCATGTGAATTGCAGCCTTAAGACTAGAAAAAACCAAGGAGAAAAATTGTATGAAAAATACCCTGACTATAAATAAATAAATTGCAAGTGCTTAATAACAGGGTACTTAGTGTATACATTTTTGCAAAAAGGTAAAAAGCTGTCTCACCTCGTCACGGTGTACCCATCTGAGACAGTCCCTAACCTACTGAAGTTAAAAACATTATCAATACCTGACTTGTGTCATGTCAGAACTCCAATATGGATGGTGGCAAGTGGTTAGCTGTGTCCCAGATAAAATACACAGCAAAGTGAGACGCAATCAGCTGTTCAGTCTCAGTACTAGGAGGGCTGCACCCCCAACTTGCAACCAAGCAAGAAAACATACAAAAAACACTTATTAGTCAGCAGGGTCCATTGGACATCTTTGGTTTTTACTCTGTGGCAAATCTATTATATTTGATTTCCAGTTTTCTGCTGATATAAAAAAAACAACAAAAAATAAAATTCAGAAAGTGATGTGAACTTCTGTAGCCCGCTCAGGCATAGATGGACCCCCAGTGTAGAGCGGTAGTGGTTGTCCTGCTGACCGAACTGAATATTTTGTAGAAACCTTTGTTTGCAGTTACAGAGATCGCACGTTTCTGGTAGATCTTGACCAGGTTTGCACACACTGCAGCAGGAGTTTTGGCTCACTCCTCCATACAGATCTCCAGATCTTCTGGTCACTCCTCCTTCAGGTCACTCCTCCGTACAGATATTCTCCAGATCTTTCAGGTCACTCCTCCATACAGATCTTCTTCAGATCTTTCAGGTCACTCCTCCATACAGATCTTCTTCAGATCTTTCAGGTCACTCCTCCATACAGATCTTCTGGTCACTCCTCCTTCAGGTCACTCCTCCGTACAGATATTCTCCAGATCTTTCAGGTCACTCCTCCATACAGATCTTCAGATTTTTCAGGTCACTCCTCCATACAGATCTTCTTCAGGTCTTTCAGGTCACTCCTCCATACAGATCTTCTCCAGATCTTTCAGGTCACTCTTCCATACAGATCTTTTCCAGATCTTTCAGGTCACTCTTCCATACAGATCTTTTCCAGATCTTTCAGGTCACTCCACCATACAGAGCTACAGATCTTCTCCAGATCTTTCAGGTCACTCCTCCATACAGATCTACAGATCTTCTCCAGATCTTTCAGGTCACTCCTCCATACAGATCTACAGATCTTTCAGGTCGCTCCTCCATACAGATCTCCAGATCTTTTAGGTCACTCCTCCATACAGATCTTTTCCAGATTTTTCTGGTCACTCTTCCATACAGATCTTTTCCAGATCTTTCAGGTCACTGCACCATACAGAGCCACAGATCTTCTCCAGATCTTTCAGGTCACTCCTCCATACAGATCTACAGATCTTCTCCAGATCTTTCAGGTCACTCCTCCATACAGATCTACAGATCTTTCAGGTCACTCCTCCGTACAGATTTTCTCCAGATCTTTCAGGTCACTCCTCCATACAGATCTTCTCCAGATCTTTCAGGTTTCGAACTGTCATCAGAGTTTCAGCTCCTCCAAAGATTTTCTATTGGGTTAAGGTCTGGAGACCTGCTAGGCCACTCGAGGATCTTGAAGTGCTTATTACAGATCTGCTCCTTAGTTGCCCTGGCTGTTTGTTTCGGGTCTTTGTCATGCTGGAAGACCCAGCCACAATCCATCTTCAGTGCTCTTACTGAGGGAAGGATATTGTTGGCTAAAATCTTGCAATACTTGATCCCATCCTCCCTTCAATAAGGTGCAGTCATCCTGTCCCCTTTACAGAAAAGCCCCCCAAAGTATGATGTTTCTTCCCCCATGCTTCACCATTAGGACAGTGTTCTTGGGGTTGTACTTATCCTTCTTCTTCCTCTAAATATGGCAATTGGAGTTGATACCAAAAAGTTCTATTTTGGTCTCATCTAAACATATGACCTTTTCCCATGCTTCCTCAGGATCATTCAGATGGTCATTGGTGAACTTCAAACAGGACTATCCTGGTGTGATCAGGGGGACCTTACATGCCCTGCAGGATTTTAATCCATGACAGCGTAGTGTCTTACTAGCAGTAATCTTTAAGACTGTGGTCCCAGCTCTCTTCAGGTCATTGACCAGGTCCTCCCATGTAGTTCTGGGCTGATTCCTGCCCTTTCTCAGTATAATCCTTGCACCACAAGGCGAGATCTTGCATGGAGTCCCAGACCGAGTAAGATTGACAGTCATCTTGTGTTTCTTCCATTTTCTAATAATTGTGCCACAGTTGTTGCCTTCTCACCAAGCTGCTTGTCTATTGTCCCGTAGCCCTCCCCAGCCTTGTGCAAGTCTACAATGTTGTCCCTGATGTTTTCAGACAGCTCTTTGGTCTTAGCCATAGTGGAGAGGTTGGAGTGTGATTGAGTCTGTGGACAGGTGTCTCTTATACAGGTAACGAGGTCAGAGAGGTGCAATTAATCCAGGTAATGAGTGCAGAGTAGAAAAAAAATAAAAAGTCTGTGAGCTGAATTCCTGCTGGTCGGTCGGTGATGAAATACTTATTTCATGCAATAAAGTGGAAATTAATTGTTTATAAATCATACAATGGGATTTTCTGGATTTTTTTATTCTGTCACAGGTGAAGTTACCTGCGATACACATTACAGATCGCTCCATTCTGTGTAGGGGGGAAACTGCAAAATTGGCAAGACATGGTCAGGATTCAATGATCTATGAATCAAGTAGAGATTTAGAAAATGATGTGAAATTGAAAGAAAAAGTTTTTAAGAAAGTTTCAGAACTTTCTGATATATAATGATTGTGTCTTAATGGGTGATAGGACATAGATCTTGAAGGCAATAATCCGATATCTGTTTGTCACGGGGTCGTTCTCCGGTATCACACAATCAACAGAGCGAGAGATGAGTAAACAATCCAAAGAACATTTATTCCATGCAATTCAGAAGGTCCATAAAGTAATCCACCACACGGAGGGTAAAGTAGCCCCAGCTTCACCCACAGAGGATAACTCTTCCTGTTTGTCTCTTGTCCTCAGACAAACTGAATAATCCCCCAGGTAAGCAGAGAGGTTGAGTGGATTCCAGGCCCCCCTCCCCCAGAATTAAGAACAAAACTGCAGGGGTTGATTAACCTGCAGACAGGACAACGTCCACACAAGGAAACAATCCCAACATCTGAACATACACAACCCACCATCACATTGTTGTCTTCCCTTACACGGTTCCTGTAGATGAAGGACACTGTAGTGTGGATGAGACTCTCCAACTAGACTCTTGGTGCATCTGCGACCAACGATAACTGTTCAATAGTATGAATCAGCTCACCGTGGAAAAAGCTCAGTCTTGATTTCGTCCTGGAGCACGGACAGGCACTGCCACAGCCCAAAATAATGCAAAAGATGAGGATGTCCAGCTCTTCAGGCAAAAAAAAATCACGTCTTTATTTTATCATGCAGATAAAAAGAATGACATGACCAGCACAACGCGTTTCAGGTGAAAGCACTCACCCTTAATCATGATGCATTAAGGGTGAATGCTTTCACCTGAAACGCGTTGTGCTGGTCATGTCATTCTTTAGATCTGCATGATAAAATAAAGACGTGATTTTTTTGCCTGAAGAGCTGGACATCCTCATCTTTTGCAACGATAACTGTACTGTGAATAGAAAAGTGTGGACAGTGTTTCCTCTCGCAGTCTGCGATCTGCACTCTGAACTCTGCACTCTGCTCTCTGCGATCTGCACTCTGCTCTGCACTCTGCTTCCTATTCTCTGCACTCTCCTCTCTGCACTCTCCTCTCTGCACTCTCCTCTCTGCACTCTCCTCTCTGCACTCTCCTCTCTGCACTCTCCTCTCTGCACCCTCCTCTCTGCACCCTGCACTCTCCTCTCTGCACTTTCCTCTCTGCACTCTCCTCCCTGCACTCTCCTCCCTGCACTCTGCTCTCTGCACTCTCCTCTCTGCACTCTGCTCTCTGCTTCCTAATCTCGGATCTCTCCTCTCTGCACTCTCCTCTCTGCACTCTGCTTCCTATTCTCTGCTCCCTAATCTCTGCACTCTCCTCTCTGCACTCTCCTCTCTGCACTCTCCTCTCTGCACTCTCCTCTCTGCACTCTGCTCTCTGCTCCCTAATCTCTGCACTCTCCTCTCTGCACTCTCCTCTCTGCTCCTTAATCTCTGCACTCTCCTCTCTGCGCTCTCCTCTCTGCACTCTGCTCCCTGCACGCTCCTCTCTGCTCTCTGCACTCTGCTCTCTGCTCTCTGCACTCTGCTCTCTGCACTCTCCTCTCTGCTCTCTGCACGCTCCTCTCTGCTCTCTGCACTTTCCTCTCTGCACTCTCCTCTCTGCACTCTGCTCTCTGCACTCTCCTCTCTGCACTCTGCTCTCTGCACTTTCCTCTCTGCACTTTCCTCTCTGCACTTTCCTCTCTGCACTTTCCTCTCTGCACTTTCCTCTCTGCACTCTGCTCTCTGCACTCTGCTCTCTGCATTCTGCTCCCGGATCTCTCCTCTCTGCACTCTCCTCTCTGCTCTCTCCTCTCTGCACTCTCCTCTTTGCACTCTCCTCTCTGCACTCTCCTCTCTGCACTCTTCTCCCTGCTCTCTCCTCTCTGCTCTCTGCTCTCTCCTCTCTGCTCTCTCCTCTCTGCACTCTCCTCTCTGCACTCTGCTCTCTGCATTCTCCTGTCTGCTCTCTCCTCTCTGCGATCTGCACTTTTCTCTCTGCGATCTGCACTCTGCGATCTGCACTCTCCTCTCTGCACTCTCCTCTCTGCACTCTCCTCTCTGCACTCTCCTCTCTGCTCTCTCCTCTCTGCTCTCTCCTCTCTGCTCTCTCCTCTCTGCTCTCTCCTCCCTGCACTCTGCTCTCTGCTTCCTATTCTCTGCTCCCTAATCTCTGCACTCTCCTCTCTGCATTCTCCTCTCTGCACTCTGCTCTCTGCACTCTCCTTTCCGCACTCTCCTTTCTGCACTCTCCTCTCTGCACTTTGCTCCCTGATCTCTCCTCTCTGCACGCTCCTCTCTGCTCTCTGCACTCTCCTCTCTGCACTCTGCTCCCTGATCTCTCCTCTCTGCTCTCTCCTCTCTGCTCTCTCCTCTCTGCTCTCTCCTCTCTGCTCTCTCCTCTCTGCACTCTCCTCTCTGCACTCTCCTCTCTGCACTTTGCTCCCTGATCTCTCCTCTCTGCACGCTCCTCTCTGCTCTCTGCACTCTCCTCTCTGCACTCTGCTCCCTGATCTCTCCTCTCTGCTCTCTCCTCTCTGCTCTCTCCTCTCTGCACTCTCCTCTCTGCACTCTCCTCTCTGCACTCTCCTCTCTGCACTCTGCTCTCTGCTCTCTGCACTCTGCTCTCTGCACTCTGCTCTCTCCTCTCTGCACTCTCCTCTCTGCTCTCTGCACTCTGCTCTCTGCTCTCTCCTCTCTGCACTCTCCTCTCTGCACTCTCCTCTCTGCGATCTGCACTCTGCTCTCTGCACTCTCCTCTCTGCACTCTCCTCTCTGCTCTCCTCTCTGCACTCTCCTCTTTGCACTCTCCTCTCTGCACTCTCCTCTCTGCACTCTCCTCCCTGCACTCTTCTCCCTGCTCTCTCCTCTCTGCTCTCTGCACTCTCCTCTCTGCTCTCTCCTCTCTGCACTCTCCTCTCTGCACTCTCCTCTCTGCACTCTCCTCTCTGCACTCTCCTGTCTGCTCTCTCCTCTCTGCGATCTGCACTTTTCTCTCTGCGATCTGCACTCTCCTCTCTGCACTCTCCTCTCTGCACTCTCCTCTCTGCTCTCTCCTCCCTGCACTCTGCTCTCTGCTTCCTATTCTCTGCTCCCTAATCTCTGCACTCTCCTCTCTGCATTCTCCTCTCTGCACTCTGCTCTCTGCACTCTGCTCTCTGCACTCTCCTCTCTGCACTTTGCTCCCTGATCTCTCCTCTCTGCACGCTCCTCTCTGCTCTCTGCACTCTCCTCTCTGCACTCTGCTCCCTGATCTCTCCTCTCTGCTCTCTCCTCTCTGCACTCTCCTCTCTGCACTCTCCTCTCTGCACTCTCCTCTCTGCTCTCTGCACTCTGCTCTCTCCTCTCTGCTCTCTCCTCTCTGCTCTCTCCTCTCTGCACTCTCCTCTCTGCACTCTCCTCTCTGCGATCTGCACTCTGCTCCCTGCACTCTCCTCTCTGCACTCTCCTCTCTGCACTCTGCTCTCTGCTCTCTCCTCTCTGCTCTTTGCACTCTCCTCTTTGCACTCTCCTCTCTGCACTCTCCTCTCTGCACTCTCCTCTCTGCACTCTCCTCTTTGCACTCTCCTCTCTGCACTCTCCTGTCTGCTCTCTCCTCTCTTCTCTCTGCGATCTGCACTCTCCTCTCTGCACTCTCCTTTCTGCTCTCTGCACTCTGCTCTCTCCTCTCTGCACTTTCCTCTCTGCTCTCTCCTGTCTGCTCTCTCCTCTCTGCTCTCTCCTCTTTGCACTCTCCTCTCTGCTCTCTCCTCCCTACTCTCTGCTCCCTGCACTCTGCTCTCTGCTTCCTATTCTCTGCTCCCTAATCTCTGCACTCTCCTCTCTGCATTCTCCTCTCTGCATTCTCCTCTCTGCACTCTCCTCTCTGCATTCTCCTCTCTGCACTCTCCTCTCTGCACTCTCCTCTTTGCACTCTCCTCTTTGCAGTCTCCTCTCTGCACTCTCCTCTTTGCACTCTCCTCTCTGCACTCTCCTCTCTGCACTCTCCTCTCTGCACTCTCCTCTCTGCACTCTCCTCTCTGCACTCTGCTCCCTGATCTCTCCTCTCTGCACTCTGCTCCCTGATCTCTCCTCTCTGCACCCTCCTCTCTGCACCCTGCACTCTCCTCTCTGCACTTTCCTCTCTGCACTCTCCTCCCTGCACTCTCCTCCCTGCACTCTCCTCCCTGCACTCTGCTCTCTGCACTCTCCTCTCTGCACTCTGCTCTCTGCTTCCTAATCTCGGATCTCTCCTCTCTGCACTCTCCTCTCTGCACTCTGCTTCCTATTCTCTGCTCCCTAATCTCTGCACTCTCCTCTCTGCACTCTCCTCTCTGCACTCTCCTCTCTGCACTCTCCTCTCTGCACTCTCCTCTCTGCACTCTGCTCCCTAATCTCTGCACTCTCCTCTCTGCACTCTCCTCTCTGCTCCTTAATCTCTGCACTCTCCTCTCTGCGCTCTCCTCTCTGCACTCTGCTCCCTGCACGCTCCTCTCTGCTCTCTGCACTCTGCTCTCTGCTCTCTGCACTCTGCTCTCTGCACTCTCCTCTCTGCTCTCTGCACGCTCCTCTCTGCTCTCTGCACTTTCCTCTCTGCACTCTCCTCTCTGCACTCTGCACTCTCCTCTCTGCACTCTGCTCTCTGCACTTTCCTCTCTGCACTTTCCTCTCTGCACTTTCCTCTCTGCACTTTCCTCTCTGCACTTTCCTCTCTGCACTCTGCTCTCTCCTCTCTGCTCTCTCCTCTCTGCTCTCTCCTCTCTGCACTCTCCTCTCTGCACTCTCCTCTCTGCGATCTGCACTCTGCTCCCTGCACTCTCCTCTCTGCACTCTCCTCTCTGCACTCTGCTCTCTGCTCTCTCCTCTCTGCTCTTTGCACTCTCCTCTTTGCACTCTCCTCTCTGCACTCTCCTCTCTGCACTCTCCTCTCTGCACTCTCCTCTTTGCACTCTCCTCTCTGCACTCTCCTGTCTGCTCTCTCCTCTCTTCTCTCTGCGATCTGCACTCTCCTCTCTGCACTCTCCTTTCTGCTCTCTGCACTCTGCTCTCTCCTCTCTGCACTTTCCTCTCTGCTCTCTCCTGTCTGCTCTCTCCTCTCTGCTCTCTCCTCTTTGCACTCTCCTCTCTGCTCTCTCCTCCCTACTCTCTGCTCCCTGCACTCTGCTCTCTGCTTCCTATTCTCTGCTCCCTAATCTCTGCACTCTCCTCTCTGCATTCTCCTCTCTGCATTCTCCTCTCTGCACTCTCCTCTCTGCATTCTCCTCTCTGCACTCTCCTCTCTGCACTCTCCTCTTTGCACTCTCCTCTTTGCAGTCTCCTCTCTGCACTCTCCTCTTTGCACTCTCCTCTCTGCACTCTCCTCTCTGCACTCTCCTCTCTGCACTCTCCTCTCTGCACTCTCCTCTCTGCACTCTGCTCCCTGATCTCTCCTCTCTGCACTCTGCTCCCTGATCTCTCCTCTCTGCACCCTCCTCTCTGCACCCTGCACTCTCCTCTCTGCACTTTCCTCTCTGCACTCTCCTCCCTGCACTCTCCTCCCTGCACTCTCCTCCCTGCACTCTGCTCTCTGCACTCTCCTCTCTGCACTCTGCTCTCTGCTTCCTAATCTCGGATCTCTCCTCTCTGCACTCTCCTCTCTGCACTCTGCTTCCTATTCTCTGCTCCCTAATCTCTGCACTCTCCTCTCTGCACTCTCCTCTCTGCACTCTCCTCTCTGCACTCTCCTCTCTGCACTCTGCTCTCTGCTCCCTAATCTCTGCACTCTCCTCTCTGCACTCTCCTCTCTGCTCCTTAATCTCTGCACTCTCCTCTCTGCGCTCTCCTCTCTGCACTCTGCTCCCTGCACGCTCCTCTCTGCTCTCTGCACTCTGCTCTCTGCTCTCTGCACTCTGCTCTCTGCACTCTCCTCTCTGCTCTCTGCACGCTCCTCTCTGCTCTCTGCACTTTCCTCTCTGCACTCTCCTCTCTGCACTCTGCACTCTCCTCTCTGCACTCTGCTCTCTGCACTTTCCTCTCTGCACTTTCCTCTCTGCACTTTCCTCTCTGCACTTTCCTCTCTGCACTCTGCTCTCTGCACTCTGCTCTCTGCATTCTGCTCCCGGATCTCTCCTCTCTGCACTCTCCTCTCTGCTCTCTCCTCTCTGCACTCTCCTCTTTGCACTCTCCTCTCTGCACTCTCCTCTCTGCACTCTTCTCCCTGCTCTCTCCTCTCTGCTCTCTGCTCTCTCCTCTCTCCTCTCTGCACTCTCCTCTCTGCACTCTGCTCTCTGCATTCTCCTGTCTGCTCTCTCCTCTCTGCGATCTGCACTTTTCTCTCTGCGATCTGCACTCTGCGATCTGCACTCTCCTCTCTGCACTCTCCTCTCTGCACTCTACTCTCTGCACTCTCCTCTCTGCTCTCTCCTCTCTGCTCTCTCCTCTCTGCTCTCTCCTCCCTGCACTCTGCTCTCTGCTTCCTATTCTCTGCTCCCTAATCTCTGCACTCTCCTCTCTGCATTCTCCTCTCTGCACTCTGCTCTCTGCACTCTGCTTTCCGCACTCTCCTTTCTGCACTCTCCTCTCTGCACTTTGCTCCCTGATCTCTCCTCTCTGCACGCTCCTCTCTGCTCTCTGCACTCTCCTCTCTGCACTCTGCTCCCTGATCTCTCCTCTCTGCTCTCTCCTCTCTGCTCTCTCCTCTCTGCTCTCTCCTCTCTGCACTCTCCTCTCTGCACTCTCCTCTCTGCACTTTGCTCCCTGATCTCTCCTCTCTGCACGCTCCTCTCTGCTCTCTGCACTCTCCTCTCTGCACTCTGCTCCCTGATCTCTCCTCTCTGCTCTCTCCTCTCTGCTCTCTCCTCTCTGCACTCTCCTCTCTGCACTCTCCTCTCTGCACTCTGCTCTCTGCTCTCTGCACTCTGCTCTCTGCACTCTGCTCTCTCCTCTCTGCACTCTCCTCTCTGCACTCTGCACTCTCCTCTCTGCTCTCTCCTCTCTGCACTCTCCTCTCTGCACTCTCCTCTCTGCACTCTCCTCTCTGCACTCTCCTCTCTGCACTCTCCTGTCTGCTCTCTCCTCTCTGCGATCTGCACTTTTCTCTCTGCGATCTGCACTCTCCTCTCTGCACTCTCCTCTCTGCACTCTCCTCTCTGCTCTCTCCTCCCTGCACTCTGCTCTCTGCTTCCTATTCTCTGCTCCCTAATCTCTGCACTCTCCTCTCTGCATTCTCCTCTCTGCACTCTGCTCTCTGCACTCTGCTCTCTGCACTCTCCTCTCTGCACTTTGCTCCCTGATCTCTCCTCTCTGCACGCTCCTCTCTGCTCTCTGCACTCTCCTCTCTGCACTCTGCTCCCTGATCTCTCCTCTCTGCTCTCTCCTCTCTGCACTCTCCTCTCTGCACTCTCCTCTCTGCACTCTCCTCTCTGCTCTCTGCACTCTGCTCTCTCCTCTCTGCTCTCTCCTCTCTGCTCTCTCCTCTCTGCACTCTCCTCTCTGCACTCTCCTCTCTGCGATCTGCACTCTGCTCCCTGCACTCTCCTCTCTGCACTCTCCTCTCTGCACTCTGCTCTCTGCTCTCTCCTCTCTGCTCTTTGCACTCTCCTCTTTGCACTCTCCTCTCTGCACTCTCCTCTCTGCACTCTCCTCTCTGCACTCTCCTCTTTGCACTCTCCTCTCTGCACTCTCCTGTCTGCTCTCTCCTCTCTTCTCTCTGCGATCTGCACTCTCCTCTCTGCACTCTCCTTTCTGCTCTCTGCACTCTGCTCTCTCCTCTCTGCACTTTCCTCTCTGCTCTCTCCTGTCTGCTCTCTCCTCTGTGCTCTCTCCTCTTTGCACTCTCCTCTCTGCTCTCTCCTCCCTACTCTCTGCTCCCTGCACTCTGCTCTCTGCTTCCTATTCTCTGCTCCCTAATCTCTGCACTCTCCTCTCTGCATTCTCCTCTCTGCATTCT
Organism: Anomaloglossus baeobatrachus; assembly: GCF_048569485.1. Classification (NCBI taxonomy): domain Eukaryota; kingdom Metazoa; phylum Chordata; class Amphibia; order Anura; family Aromobatidae; genus Anomaloglossus; species Anomaloglossus baeobatrachus. Next base: position 2,642,076 of record NC_134361.1, read on the forward strand.
CCTCTCTGCACTCTCCTCTCTGCATTCTTCTCTCTGCACTCTCCTCTCTGCACTCTCCTCTCTGCACTCTCCTCTTTGCACTCTCCTCTTTGCAGTCTCCTCTCTGCACTCTCCTCTTTGCACTCTCCTCTTTGCACTCTCCTCTCTGCACTCTCCTCTCTGCACTCTCCTCTCTGCACTCTCCTCTCTGCACTCTCCTCTCTGCACTCTGCTCCCTGATCTCTCCTCTCTGCACTCTGCTCCCTGATCTCTCCTCTCTGCACTCTCCTCTCTGCACTCTCTGCTCTCTCCTCTCTCCTCTCTGCACTCTCCTCTCTGCACTCTCCTCTCTGCACTCTCCTCTCTGCACTCTCCTTTCTGCTCTCTGCTCTCTCCTCTCTGCACTCTCCTCTCTGCTCTCTCCTGTCTGCTCTCTCCTCTCTGCGATCTGCACTTTTCTCTCTGCGATCTGCACTCTGCTCCCTGCACTCTCCTCTCTGCACTCTCCTGTCTGCTCTCTCCTGTCTGCACTCTCCTGTCTGCACTCTGCTCCCTGCACTCTCCTCTCTGCACTCTGCTCCCTGCACTCTCCTCTCTGCACTCTGCTCCCTGCACTCTCCTCTCTGCTCTCTCCTCCCTGCACTCTCCTCTCTGCACTCTCCTCTCTGCTCTTTGCTCCCTGCACTCTCTTCCCTGCACTCTCCTCTCTGCTCTCTGCTCCCTGCACTCTCCTCTCTGCTCCCTGCACTCTGCTCTCTCCTCCCTGCTCTCTCCTCCCTGCTCTCTCCTCCCTGCACTCTCCTCCCTGCACTCTCCTCCCTGCACTCTCCTCCCTGCACTCTGCACTCTGCTCCCTGCACTCTGCTCCCTGCAATCTCCTCTCTGCACTCTCCTCTGCACTCTGCTCCCTGCTCTTTCCTCCCTGCACTCTCCTCCCTGCACTCTCCTCCCTGCACTCTCCTCCCTGCACTCTCCTCCCTGCACTCACCTCTCTGCTCTCTGCACTCTCCTCCCTGCTCTCTCCTCTCTGCACTCTCCTCCTTTCACTCCCCTCCCTGCACTCTCTTCTCTGCACTCTCTTCTCTGCACTCTCTTCTCTGCACTCTCTTCTCTGCACTCTCTTCTCTGCTCTCTCTTCTCTGCACTCTCCTCTCTGCACTCTCCTCCCTGCTCTCTCCTCTCTGCTTTTTGCTCTCTGCACTCTGCTCTCTGCACTCTGCTCCCTGGAGTCTCCTCTCTGCACTCTCTTCTCTGCACTCTCTTCTCTGAACTCCCTTCTCTGCACTCTCCTCTCTGCACTCTCCTCTCTCCTCTCTGCTCCCTGCACTCTCTTCTCTGCACTCTCCTCTCTGCACTCTCCTCTCTGCCCTCTCCTCTCTGCACTCTCCTCTCTGCTCCCTGCACTCTCTTCTCTGCACTCTCCTCTCTGCACTCTCCTCTCTGCTCTCTGCTCCCTGCACTCTCCTCTCTGCACTCTCCTCTCTGCACTCTCCTCTCTGCACTCTCCTCTCTACACTCTCCTCTCTGCTCTCTCCTCTCTGCACTCTCCTCCCTGCTCGCTGCACTCTCCTCTCTGCACTCTCCTCTCTGCACTCTCCTCTCTGCACTCTCCTCTCTGCACTCTCCTCTCTGCACTCTCCTCTCTGCACTCTCCTCTCTGCACTCTCCTCTCTGCTCCCTGCACTCTCCTCCCTGCTCTCTGCACTCTCCTCTCTGCACTCTCCTCTCTGCTCCCTGCACTCTCCTCCCTGCACTCTCCTCTCTGCTCCCTGCACTCTCCTCCCTGCACTCTCCTCCCTGCACTCTCCTCTCTGCTCTTTGCTCCCTGCACTCTCCTCTCTGCACTCTCCTCTGTGCACTCTCCTCTCTGCTCTCTGCACTCTCCTCTCTGCACTCTCCTCTCTGCACTCTCCTCTCTGCACTCTCCTCCCTGCACTCTCCTCCCTGCACTCTCCTCTCTGCATTCCCCTCTCTGCACTCCCCTCTCTGCACTCCCCTCTCTGCACTCTGCTCCCTGCACTCTGCTCCCTGCACTCTCCTCCCTGCACTCTCCTCCCTGCACTCTCCTCCCTGCACTCTCCTCTCTGCACTCTCCTCTCTGCACTCTCCTCTCTGCACTCTCCTCCCTGCACTCTCCTCTCTGCACTCTGCTCTTTGCTCCCTGCACTCTCCTCTCTGCTCTCTCCTCTCTGCTCTCTCCTCTCTGCTCTCTCCTCTCTGCACTCTCCTCTCTGCACTCTCCTCTCTGCACTCTCCTGTCTGCTCTCTCCTCTCTACACTCTCCTCTCTGCTCTCCTCTCTGCACTCTCCTCCCTGCTCTCTGCACTCTCCTCTCTGCACTCTCTTTTCTGCACTCTCTTCTCTGCACTCTCCTCTCTGCACTCTCCTCTCTGCACTCTCCTCTCTGCACTCTGCTCCCTGCACTCTCCTCCCTGCACTCTCCTCCCTGCACTCTCCTCTCTGCACTCTCCTCTCTGCACTCTCCTCTCTGCACTCTCCTCTCTGCACTCTCCTCCCTGCACTCTCCTCTCTGCACTCTGCTCTTTGCTCCCTGCACTCTCCTCTCTGCTCTCTCCTCTCTGCTCTCTACTCTCTGCTCTCTCCTCTCTGCACTCTCCTCTCTGCACTCTCCTGTCTGCTCTCTCCTCTCTACACTCTCCTCTCTGCTCTCCTCTCTGCACTCTCCTCCCTGCTCTCTGCACTCTCCTCTCTGCACTCTCCTCTCTGCACTCTCTTCTCTGCACTCTCCTCTCTGCACTCTCCTCTCTGCACTCTCCTCTCTGCACTCTCCTCTCTGCACTCTCCTCTCTGCACTCGCCTCTCTGCTCTCTCCTCTCTGCGATCTGCACTTTTCTCTCTGCGATCTGCACTCTGCTCCCTGCACTCTCCTCTCTGCACTCTCCTCTCTGCACTCTGTTCTCTGCTCTCTCCTCTCTGCACTCTCCTCCCTGCTCTCTGTACTCTCCTCTTTGCACTCTCCTCTCTGCACTCTCCTCTTTGCACTCTCCTCTTTGCACTCTCCTCTCTGCACTCTCCTCTCTGCACTCTCCTCTCTGCACTCTCCTCTCTGCACTCTGCTCCCTGCTCTTTCCTCCCTGCTCTCTCCTCTCTGCACTCTGCTCTCTCCTCTCTGCACTCTCCTCTCCACTCTCTCCTCTCTGCTCTCTCCTGTCTGCTCTCTCCTGTCTGCTCTCTCCTCTCTGCGATCTGCTCCCTGCACTCTGCTCCCTGCACTCTGCTCCCTGCACTCTCCTCTCTGCACGCTCCTCTCTGCTCTCTGCACTCTCCTCTCTGCACTCTCCTCTTTGCACTCTCCTCTTTGCACTCTCCTTTCTGCACTCTCCTCTCTGCACTCTCCTCTTTGCACTCTCCTCTTTGCACTCTCCTCTCTGCACTCTCCTCTCTGCACTCTCCTCCCTGCTCTCTGCACTCCCTTCTCTGCACTCTCCTCTCTGCTCCCTGCACTCTCCTCCCTGCTCTCTGCTCCCTGAACTCTCCTCTCTGCTCTATGCTCTCTCCTCCCTGCACTCTCCTCTCTGCTCCCTGCAATCTCTTCTCTGCACTCTCCTCTCTGCACTCTCCTCTCTCCTCTCTGCTCCCTGCACTCTCCTCTCTGCTCTCTGCACTCTGCTCCCTGCACTCTCCTCTCTGCACTCTCCTCTCTGCACTCTCCTCCCTGCACTCTGCTCCCTGCACTCTCCTCCCTGCACTCTCCTCTCTGCTCTCTCCTGTCTGCTTTCTCCTCTCTGCACTCTCCTGTCTGCTCTCTCCTCTCTGCGATCTGCACTTTTCTCTCTGAGATCTGCACTCTGCTCCCTGCACTCTCCTCTCTGCACTCTCCTCTCTGCACTCTGCTCTCTGCTCTCTCCTCTCTGCACGCTGCACTCTCCTCTCTGCACTCTCCTCTCTGCACTCTCCTCTTTGTACTCTCCTTTCTGCACTCTCCTCTCTGCACTCTTCTCCCTGCTCTCTCCTCTCTGCTCTCTCCTCTCTGCACTCTGCTCTCTCCTGTCTGCTCTCTCCTCTCTGCTCTCTCCTCTCTGCGATCTGCACTTTTCTCTCTTCGATCTGCACTCTGCTCCCTGCACTCTCCTCTCTGCACTCTCCTCTCTGCACTCTCCTCTCTGCACTCTCCTCTCTGCACTCTCCTCTCTGCACTCTCCTCCCTGCTCTCTCCTCTCTGCACTCTCCTGTCTGCTCTCTCCTCTCTGCGATCTGCACTTTTCTCTCTGCGATCTGCACTCTGCTCCCTGCACTCTCCTCTCTGCTCTCTCCTCTCTGCACTCTCCTCTCTGCACTCTCCTCTCTGAACTCTCCTCCCTGCACTCTCCTCTCTGCTCTCTGCTCCCTGCACTCTCCTCTCTTCACTCTGCACTCTCCTCCCTGCACTCTCTTCTCTGCACTCTGCTCCCTGCACTCTCCTCTCTGCACTCTCCTGTCTGCTCTCTCCTGTCTGCACTCTCCTGTCTGCACTCCCCTCCCTGCACTCTCCTCTCTGCACTCTGCTCCCTGCACTCTCCTCTCTGCACTCTGCTCCCTGCATTCTCCTCTCTGCTCTCTCCTCCCTGCACTCTCCTCTCTGCACTCTCCTCTCTGCTCTTTGCTCCCTGCACTCTCTTCCCTGCACTCTCCTCTCTGCTCTCTGCTCCCTGCACTCTCCTCTCTGCTCCCTGCACTCTGCTCTCTCCTCCCTGCTCTCTCCTCCCTGCTCTCTCCTCCCTGCTCTCTCCTCCCTGCACTCTCCTCCCTGCACTCTCCTCCCTGCACTCTGCTCCCTGCACTCTGCTCCCTGCACTCTCCTCTCTGCACTCTCCTCTGCACTCTGCTCCCTGCTCTTTCCTCCCTGCACTCTCCTCCCTGCACTCTCCTCCCTGCACTCTCCTCCCTGCACTCACCTCTCTGCTCTCTGCACTCTCCTCCCTGCTCTCTCCTCTCTGCACTCTCCTCCTTTCACTCCCCTCCCTGCACTCTCTTCTCTGCACTCTCTTCTCTGCACTCTCTTCTCTGCACTCTCTTCTCTGCACTCTCTTCTCTGCTCTCTCTTCTCTGCACTCTCCTCTCTGCACTCTCCTCCCTGCTCTCTCCTCTCTGCTTTTTGCTTTCTGCACTCTGCTCTCTGCACTCTGCTCCCTGCACTCTCCTCTCTGCACTCTCTTCTCTGCACTCTCTTCTCTGAACTCCCCTCTCTGCACTCTCCTCTCTGCACTCTCCTCTCTGCACTCTCCTCTCTCCTCTCTGCTCCCTGCACTCTCTTCTCTGCACTCTCCTCTCTGCACTCTCCTCTCTGCCCTCTCCTCTCTGCACTCTCCTCTCTGCTCCCTGCACTCTCTTCTCTGCACTCTCCTCTCTGCACTCTCCTCTCTGCTCTCTGCTCCCTGCACTCTCCTCTCTGCACTCTCCTCTCTGCACTCTCCTCTCTGCACTCTCCTCTCTACACTCTCCTCTCTGCTCTCTCCTCTCTGCACTCTCCTCCCTGCTCTCTGCACTCTCCTCTCTGCACTCTCCTCTCTGCACTCTCCTCTCTGCTCCCTACACTCTCCTCCCTGCTCTCTGCACTCTCCTCTCTGCACTCTCCTCTCTGCTCCCTGCACTCTCCTCCCTGCACTCTCCTCTCTGCTCCCTGCACTCTCCTCCCTGCACTCTCCTCCCTGCACTCTCCTCTCTGCTCTTTGCTCCCTGCACTCTCCTCTCTGCACTCTCCTCTGTGCACTCTCCTCTCTGCTCTCTGCACTCTCCTCTCTGCACTCTCCTCTCTGCTCCCTGCACTCTCATCTCTGCACTCTCCTCTCTGCACTCTCCTCTCTGCACTCTCCTCTCTGCACTCTCCTCTCTGCACTCTCCTCCCTGCACTCTCCTCTCTGCACTCTCCTCTCTGCATTCCCCTCTCTGCACTCCCCTCTCTGCACTCCCCTCTCTGCACTCTGCTCCCTGCACTCTCCTCCCTGCACTCTCCTCCCTGCACTTTCCTCTCTGCACTCTCCTCTCTGCACTCTCCTCTCTGCACTCTCCTCTCTGCACTTTCCTCCCTGCACTCTCCTCTCTGCACTCTGCTCTTTGCTCCCTGCACTCTCCTCTCTGCTCTCTCCTCTCTGCTCTCTCCTCTCTGCTCTCTCCTCTCTGCACTCTCCTCTCTGCACTCTCCTCTCTGCACTCTCCTGTCTGCTCTCTCCTCTCTACACTCTCCTCTCTGCTCTCCTCTCTGCACTCTCCTCCCTGCTCTCTGCACTCTCCTCTCTGCACTCTCCTCTCTGCACTCTCTTTTCTGCACTCTCTTCTCTGCACTCTTCTCTCTGCACTCTCCTCTCTGCACTCTCCTCTCTGCACTCTCCTCTCTGCACTCTGCTCCCTGCACTCTCCTCCCTGCACTCTCCTCCCTGCACTCTCCTCTCTGCACTCTCCTCTCTGCACTCTCCTCTCTGCACTCTCCTCTCTGCACTCTCCTCCCTGCACTCTCCTCTCTGCACTCTGCTCTTTGCTCCCTGCACTCTCCTCTCTGCTCTCTCCTCTCTGCTCTCTACTCTCTGCTCTCTCCTCTCTGCACTCTCCTCTCTGCACTCTCCTGTCTGCTCTCTCCTCTCTACACTCTCCTCTCTGCTCTCCTCTCTGCACTCTCCTGTCTGCTCTCTCCTCTCTACACTCTCCTCTCTGCTCTCCTCTCTGCACTCTCCTCCCTGCTCTCTGCACTCTCCTCTCTGCACTCTCCTCTCTGCACTCTCCTCTCTGCACTCTTCTCTCTGCACTCGCCTCTCTGCTCTCTCCTCTCTGCGATCTGCACTTTTCTCTCTGCGATCTGCACTCTGCTCCCTGCACTCTCTTCTCTGCACTCTCCTCTCTGCACTCTGTTCTCTGCTCTCTACTCTCTGCACTCTCCTCCCTGCTCTCTGTACTCTCCTCTTTGCACTCTCCTCTCTGCACTCTCCTCTTTGCACTCTCCTCTTTGCACTCTCCTCTTTGCACTCTCCTCTCTGCACTCTCCTCTCTGCACTCTCCTCTCTGCACTCTCCTCTCTGCACTCTGCTCCCTGCTCTTTCCTCCCTGCTCTCTCCTCTCTGCACTCTGCTCTCTCCTCTCTGCACTCTCCTCTCCGCTCTCTCCTCTCTGCTCTCTCCTGTCTGCTCTCTCCTGTCTGCTCTCTCCTGTCTGCTCTCTCCTCTCTGCGATCTGCTCCCTGCACTCTGCTCCCTGCACTCTGCTCCCTGCACTCTGCTCCCTGCACTCTGCTCCCTGCACTCTCCTCTCTGCACGCTCCTCTCTGCTCTCTGCACTCTCCTCTCTGCACTCTCCTCTTTGCACTCTCCTCTTTGCACTCTCCTTTCTGCACTCTCCTCTCTGCACTCTCCTCTTTGCACTCTCCTCTTTGCACTCTCCTCTCTGCACTCTCCTCTCTGCACTCTCCTCCCTGCTCTCTGCACTCCCTTCTCTGCACTCTCCTCTCTGCTCCCTGCACTCTCCTCCCTGCTCTCTGCTCCCTGAACTCTCCTCTCTGTTCTATGCTCTCTCCTCCCTGCACTCTCCTCTCTGCTCCCTGCAATCTCTTCTCTGCACTCTCCTCTCTGCACTCTCCTCTCTCCTCTCTGCTCCCTGCACTCTCCGCTCTGCTCTCTGCACTCTGCTCCCTGCACTCTCCTCTCTGCACTCTCCTCTCTGCACTCTCCTCCCTGCACTCTGCTCCCTGCACTCTCCTCCCTGCTCTCTGCTCCCTGAACTCTCCTCTCTGTTCTATGCTCTCTCCTCCCTGCACTCTCCTCTCTGCTCCCTGCAATCTCTTCTCTGCACTCTCCTCTCTGCACTCTCCTCTCTGCTCCCTGCACTCTCCGCTCTGCTCTCTGCACTCTGCTCCCTGCACTCTCCTCTCTGCACTCTCCTCTCTGCACTCTCCTCCCTGCACTCTGCTCCCTGCACTCTCCTCCCTGCACTCTCCTCTCTGCTCTCTTCTGTCTGCACTCTCCTCTCTGCACTCTCCTGTCTGCTCTCTCCTCTCTGCGATCTGCACTTTTCTCTCTGAGATCTGCACTCTGCTCCCTGCACTCTCCTCTCTGCACTCTCCTCTCTGCACTCTGCTCTCTGCTCTCTCCTCTCTGCACGCTGCACTCTCCTCTCTGCACTCTCCTCTCTGCACTCTCCTCTCTGCACTCTCCTCTCTGCACTCTCCTCTTTGTACTCTCCTTTCTGCACTCTCCTCTCTGCACTCTGCTCTCTCCTGTCTGCTCTCTCCTGTCTGCTCTCTCCTCTCTGCTCTCTCCTCTCTGCGATCTGCACTTTTCTCTCTTCGATCTGCACTCTGATCCCTGCACTCTGCTCCCTGCACTCTCCTCTCTGCACTCTCCTCTCTGCACTCTCCTCTCTGCACTCTCCTCTCTGCTCTCTCCTCTCTGCACTCTCCTCCCTGCTCTCTCCTCTCTGCACTCTCCTCTCTGCACTCTCCTGTCTGCTCTCTCCTCTCTGCGATCTGCACTTTTCTCTCTGCGATCTGCACTCTGCTCCCTGCACTCTCCTCTCTGCTCTCTCCTCTCTGCACTCTCCTCTCTGCACTCTCCTCTCTGAACTCTCCTCCCTGCACTCTCCTCTCTGCTCTCTGCTCCCTGCACTCTCCTCTCTTCACTCTGCACTCTCCTCCCTGCACTCTCTTCTCTGCACTCTCCTCCCTGCACTCTCCTCTCTGTTCTTTGCTCCCTGCACTCTCCTCTCTGCTCCCTGCACTCTGCTCTCTGCTGTCTGCACTCTCCTCCCTGCACTCTGCTCCCTGCTCTCTCCTCTCTGCACTCTCCTCTCTGCACTCTGCTCCCTGCTCTTTCCTCCCTGCTCTTTCCTCCCTTCACTCTCCTCTCTGCACTCTCCTCCCTGCACTCTCCTCTCTGCACTCTCCTCCTTTCACTCCCCTCCCTGCACTCTCTTCTCTGCACTCTCCTCTCTCCTCTCTGCACTCTCCTCTCTGCACTCTCCTCTCTGCACTCTCCTCTCTGCACTCTTCTTCCTGCTCTCTCCTCTCTGCACTCTCCTCTCTGCACTCTCCTCCTTTCACTCCCCTCCCTGCACTCTCTTCTCTGCATGCTCCTCTCTGCTCTCTGCACTCTCCTCTTTGCACTCTCCTCTCTGCACTCTCCTCTCTGCACTCTTCTTCCTGCTCTCTCCTCTCTGCTCTCTGCACTCTCCTCTCTGCTCTCTCCTCTCTGCGATCTGCACTTTTCTCTCTGCGATCTGCACTCTCCTCTCTGCACTCTCCTCTCTGCACTCTCCTCTCTGCTCTCTCCTCCCTGCACTCTGCTCTCTGCTTCCTATTCTCTGCTCCCTAATCTCTGCACTCTCCTCTCTGCATTCTCCTCTCTGCACTCTGCTCTCTGCACTCTGCTCTCTGCACTCTCCTCTCTGCACTTTGCTCCCTGATCTCTCCTCTCTGCACGCTCCTCTCTGCTCTCTGCACTCTCCTCTCTGCACTCTGCTCCCTGATCTCTCCTCTCTGCTCTCTCCTCTCTGCACTCTCCTCTCTGCACTCTCCTCTCTGCACTCTCCTCTCTGCTCTCTGCACTCTGCTCTCTCCTCTCTGCTCTCTCCTCTCTGCTCTCTCCTCTCTGCACTCTCCTCTCTGCACTCTCCTCTCTGCGATCTGCACTCTGCTCCCTGCACTCTCCTCTCTGCACTCTCCTCTCTGCACTCTGCTCTCTGCTCTCTCCTCTCTGCTCTTTGCACTCTCCTCTTTGCACTCTCCTCTCTGCACTCTCCTCTCTGCACTCTCCTCTCTGCACTCTCCTCTTTGCACTCTCCTCTCTGCACTCTCCTGTCTGCTCTCTCCTCTCTTCTCTCTGCGATCTGCACTCTCCTCTCTGCACTCTCCTTTCTGCTCTCTGCACTCTGCTCTCTCCTCTCTGCACTTTCCTCTCTGCTCTCTCCTGTCTGCTCTCTCCTCTCTGCTCTCTCCTCTTTGCACTCTCCTCTCTGCTCTCTCCTCCCTACTCTCTGCTCCCTGCACTCTGCTCTCTGCTTCCTATTCTCTGCTCCCTAATCTCTGCACTCTCCTCTCTGCATTCTCCTCTCTGCATTCTCCTCTCTGCACTCTCCTCTCTGCATTCTTCTCTCTGCACTCTCCTCTCTGCACTCTCCTCTTTGCACTCTCCTCTTTGCAGTCTCCTCTCTGCACTCTCCTCTTTGCACTCTCCTCTTTGCACTCTCCTCTCTGCACTCTCCTCTCTGCACTCTCCTCTCTGCACTCTCCTCTCTGCACTCTCCTCTCTGCACTCTGCTCCCTGATCTCTCCTCTCTGCACTCTGCTCCCTGATCTCTCCTCTCTGCACTCTCCTCTCTGCACTCTCTGCTCTCTCCTCTCTCCTCTCTGCACTCTCCTCTCTGCACTCTCCTCTCTGCACTCTCCTCTCTGCACTCTCCTTTCTGCTCTCTGCTCTCTCCTCTCTGCACTCTCCTCTCTGCTCTCTCCTGTCTGCTCTCTCCTCTCTGCGATCTGCACTTTTCTCTCTGCGATCTGCACTCTGCTCCCTGCACTCTCCTCTCTGCACTCTCCTGTCTGCTCTCTCCTGTCTGCACTCTCCTGTCTGCACTCTGCTCCCTGCACTCTCCTCTCTGCACTCTGCTCCCTGCACTCTCCTCTCTGCACTCTGCTCCCTGCACTCTCCTCTCTGCTCTCTCCTCCCTGCACTCTCCTCTCTGCACTCTCCTCTCTGCTCTTTGCTCCCTGCACTCTCTTCCCTGCACTCTCCTCTCTGCTCTCTGCTCCCTGCACTCTCCTCTCTGCTCCCTGCACTCTGCTCTCTCCTCCCTGCTCTCTCCTCCCTGCTCTCTCCTCCCTGCACTCTCCTCCCTGCACTCTCCTCCCTGCACTCTCCTCCCTGCACTCTGCACTCTGCTCCCTGCACTCTGCTCCCTGCAATCTCCTCTCTGCACTCTCCTCTGCACTCTGCTCCCTGCTCTTTCCTCCCTGCACTCTCCTCCCTGCACTCTCCTCCCTGCACTCTCCTCCCTGCACTCTCCTCCCTGCACTCACCTCTCTGCTCTCTGCACTCTCCTCCCTGCTCTCTCCTCTCTGCACTCTCCTCCTTTCACTCCCCTCCCTGCACTCTCTTCTCTGCACTCTCTTCTCTGCACTCTCTTCTCTGCACTCTCTTCTCTGCACTCTCTTCTCTGCTCTCTCTTCTCTGCACTCTCCTCTCTGCACTCTCCTCCCTGCTCTCTCCTCTCTGCTTTTTGCTCTCTGCACTCTGCTCTCTGCACTCTGCTCCCTGCAGTCTCCTCTCTGCACTCTCTTCTCTGCACTCTCTTCTCTGAACTCCCCTCTCTGCACTCTCCTCTCTGCACTCTCCTCTCTCCTCTCTGCTCCCTGCACTCTCTTCTCTGCACTCTCCTCTCTGCACTCTCCTCTCTGCCCTCTCCTCTCTGCACTCTCCTCTCTGCTCCCTGCACTCTCTTCTCTGCACTCTCCTCTCTGCACTCTCCTCTCTGCTCTCTGCTCCCTGCACTCTCCTCTCTGCACTCTCCTCTCTGCACTCTCCTCTCTGCACTCTCCTCTCTACACTCTCCTCTCTGCTCTCTCCTCTCTGCACTCTCCTCCCTGCTCGCTGCACTCTCCTCTCTGCACTCTCCTCTCTGCACTCTCCTCTCTGCACTCTCCTCTCTGCACTCTCCTCTCTGCTCCCTGCACTCTCCTCCCTGCTCTCTGCACTCTCCTCTCTGCACTCTCCTCTCTGCTCCCTGCACTCTCCTCCCTGCACTCTCCTCTCTGCTCCCTGCACTCTCCTCCCTGCACTCTCCTCCCTGCACTCTCCTCTCTGCTCTTTGCTCCCTGCACTCTCCTCTCTGCACTCTCCTCTGTGCACTCTCCTCTCTGCTCTCTGCACTCTCCTCTCTGCACTCTCCTCTCTGCACTCTCCTCTCTGCACTCTCCTCCCTGCACTCTCCTCCCTGCACTCTCCTCTCTGCATTCCCCTCTCTGCACTCCCCTCTCTGCACTCCCCTCTCTGCACTCTGCTCCCTGCACTCTGCTCCCTGCACTCTCCTCCCTGCACTCTCCTCCCTGCACTCTCCTCTCTGCACTCTCCTCTCTGCACTCTCCTCTCTGCACTCTCCTCTCTGCACTCTCCTCCCTGCACTCTCCTCTCTGCACTCTGCTCTTTGCTCCCTGCACTCTCCTCTCTGCTCTCTCCTCTCTGCTCTCTCCTCTCTGCTCTCTCCTCTCTGCACTCTCCTCTCTGCACTCTCCTCTCTGCACTCTCCTGTCTGCTCTCTCCTCTCTACACTCTCCTCTCTGCTCTCCTCTCTGCACTCTCCTCCCTGCTCTCTGCACTCTCCTCTCTGCACTCTCTTTTCTGCACTCTCTTCTCTGCACTCTCCTCTCTGCACTCTCCTCTCTGCACTCTCCTCTCTGCACTCTGCTCCCTGCACTCTCCTCCCTGCACTCTCCTCCCTGCACTCTCCTCTCTGCACTCTCCTCTCTGCACTCTCCTCTCTGCACTCTCCTCCCTGCACTCTCCTCTCTGCACTCTGCTCTTTGCTCCCTGCACTCTCCTCTCTGCTCTCTCCTCTCTGCTCTCTACTCTCTGCTCTCTCCTCTTTGCACTCTCCTCTCTGCACTCTCCTGTCTGCTCTCTCCTCTCTACACTCTCCTCTCTGCTCTCCTCTCTGCACTCTCCTCCCTGCTCTCTGCACTCTCCTCTCTGCACTCTCCTCTCTGCACTCTCTTCTCTGCACTCTCCTCTCTGCACTCTCCTCTCTGCACTCTCCTCTCTGCACTCTCCTCTCTGCACTCTCCTCTCTGCACTCGCCTCTCTGCTCTCTCCTCTCTGCGATCTGCACTTTTCTCTCTGCGATCTGCACTCTGCTCCCTGCACTCTCCTCTCTGCACTCTCCTCTCTGCACTCTGTTCTCTGCTCTCTCCTCTCTGCACTCTCCTCCCTGCTCTCTGTACTCTCCTCTTTGCACTCTCCTCTCTGCACTCTCCTCTTTGCACTCTCCTCTTTGCACTCTCCTCTCTGCACTCTCCTCTCTGCACTCTCCTCTCTGCACTCTCCTCTCTGCACTCTGCTCCCTGCTCTTTCCTCCCTGCTCTCTCCTCTCTGCACTCTGCTCTCTCCTCTCTGCACTCTCCTCTCCACTCTCTCCTCTCTGCTCTCTCCTGTCTGCTCTCTCCTGTCTGCTCTCTCCTCTCTGCGATCTGCTCCCTGCACTCTGCTCCCTGCACTCTGCTCCCTGCACTCTCCTCTCTGCACGCTCCTCTCTGCTCTCTGCACTCTCCTCTCTGCACTCTCCTCTTTGCACTCTCCTCTTTGCACTCTCCTTTCTGCACTCTCCTCTCTGCACTCTCCTCTTTGCACTCTCCTCTTTGCACTCTCCTCTCTGCACTCTCCTCTCTGCACTCTCCTCCCTGCTCTCTGCACTCCCTTCTCTGCACTCTCCTCTCTGCTCCCTGCACTCTCCTCCCTGCTCTCTGCTCCCTGAACTCTCCTCTCTGCTCTATGCTCTCTCCTCCCTGCACTCTCCTCTCTGCTCCCTGCAATCTCTTCTCTGCACTCTCCTCTCTGCACTCTCCTCTCTCCTCTCTGCTCCCTGCACTCTCCTCTCTGCTCTCTGCACTCTGCTCCCTGCACTCTCCTCTCTGCACTCTCCTCTCTGCACTCTCCTCCCTGCACTCTGCTCCCTGCACTCTCCTCCCTGCACTCTCCTCTCTGCTCTCTCCTGTCTGCTTTCTCCTCTCTGCACTCTCCTGTCTGCTCTCTCCTCTCTGCGATCTGCACTTTTCTCTCTGAGATCTGCACTCTGCTCCCTGCACTCTCCTCTCTGCACTCTCCTCTCTGCACTCTGCTCTCTGCTCTCTCCTCTCTGCACGCTGCACTCTCCTCTCTGCACTCTCCTCTCTGCACTCTCCTCTTTGTACTCTCCTTTCTGCACTCTCCTCTCTGCACTCTTCTCCCTGCTCTCTCCTCTCTGCTCTCTCCTCTCTGCACTCTGCTCTCTCCTGTCTGCTCTCTCCTCTCTGCTCTCTCCTCTCTGCGATCTGCACTTTTCTCTCTTCGATCTGCACTCTGCTCCCTGCACTCTGCTCCCTGCACTCTCCTCTCTGCACTCTCCTCTCTGCACTCTCCTCTCTGCACTCTCCTCTCTGCACTCTCCTCCCTGCTCTCTCCTCTCTGCACTCTCCTCTCTGCACTCTCCTGTCTGCTCTCTCCTCTCTGCGATCTGCACTTTTCTCTCTGCGATCTGCACTCTGCTCCCTGCACTCTCCTCTCTGCTCTCTCCTCTCTGCACTCTCCTCTCTGCACTCTCCTCTCTGAACTCTCCTCCCTGCACTCTCCTCTCTGCTCTCTGCTCCCTGCACTCTCCTCTCTTCACTCTGCACTCTCCTCCCTGCACTCTCTTCTCTGCACTCTGCTCCCTGCACTCTCCTCTCTGCACTCTCCTGTCTGCTCTCTCCTGTCTGCACTCTCCTGTCTGCACTCCCCTCCCTGCACTCTCCTCTCTGCACTCTGCTCCCTGCACTCTCCTCTCTGCACTCTGCTCCCTGCATTCTCCTCTCTGCTCTCTCCTCCCTGCACTCTCCTCTCTGCACTCTCCTCTCTGCTCTTTGCTCCCTGCACTCTCTTCCCTGCACTCTCCTCTCTGCTCTCTGCTCCCTGCACTCTCCTCTCTGCTCCCTGCACTCTGCTCTCTCCTCCCTGCTCTCTCCTCCCTGCTCTCTCCTCCCTGCTCTCTCCTCCCTGCACTCTCCTCCCTGCACTCTCCTCCCTGCACTCTGCTCCCTGCACTCTGCTCCCTGCACTCTCCTCTCTGCACTCTCCTCTGCACTCTGCTCCCTGCTCTTTCCTCCCTGCACTCTCCTCCCTGCACTCTCCTCCCTGCACTCTCCTCCCTGCACTCACCTCTCTGCTCTCTGCACTCTCCTCCCTGCTCTCTCCTCTCTGCACTCTCCTCCTTTCACTCCCCTCCCTGCACTCTCTTCTCTGCACTCTCTTCTCTGCACTCTCTTCTCTGCACTCTCTTCTCTGCACTCTCTTCTCTGCTCTCTCTTCTCTGCACTCTCCTCTCTGCACTCTCCTCCCTGCTCTCTCCTCTCTGCTTTTTGCTTTCTGCACTCTGCTCTCTGCACTCTGCTCCCTGCACTCTCCTCTCTGCACTCTCTTCTCTGCACTCTCTTCTCTGAACTCCCCTCTCTGCACTCTCCTCTCTGCACTCTCCTCTCTGCACTCTCCTCTCTCCTCTCTGCTCCCTGCACTCTCTTCTCTGCACTCTCCTCTCTGCACTCTCCTCTCTGCCCTCTCCTCTCTGCACTCTCCTCTCTGCTCCCTGCACTCTCTTCTCTGCACTCTCCTCTCTGCACTCTCCTCTCTGCTCTCTGCTCCCTGCACTCTCCTCTCTGCACTCTCCTCTCTGCACTCTCCTCTCTGCACTCTCCTCTCTACACTCTCCTCTCTGCTCTCTCCTCTCTGCACTCTCCTCCCTGCTCTCTGCACTCTCCTCTCTGCACTCTCCTCTCTGCACTCTCCTCTCTGCTCCCTGCACTCTCCTCCCTGCTCTCTGCACTCTCCTCTCTGCACTCTCCTCTCTGCTCCCTGCACTCTCCTCCCTGCACTCTCCTCTCTGCTCCCTGCACTCTCCTCCCTGCACTCTCCTCCCTGCACTCTCCTCTCTGCTCTTTGCTCCCTGCACTCTCCTCTCTGCACTCTCCTCTGTGCACTCTCCTCTCTGCTCTCTGCACTCTCCTCTCTGCACTCTCCTCTCTGCTCCCTGCACTCTCATCTCTGCACTCTCCTCTCTGCACTCTCCTCTCTGCACTCTCCTCTCTGCACTCTCCTCTCTGCACTCTCCTCCCTGCACTCTCCTCTCTGCACTCTCCTCTCTGCATTCCCCTCTCTGCACTCCCCTCTCTGCACTCCCCTCTCTGCACTCTGCTCCCTGCACTCTCCTCCCTGCACTCTCCTCCCTGCACTTTCCTCTCTGCACTCTCCTCTCTGCACTCTCCTCTCTGCACTCTCCTCTCTGCACTTTCCTCCCTGCACTCTCCTCTCTGCACTCTGCTCTTTGCTCCCTGCACTCTCCTCTCTGCTCTCTCCTCTCTGCTCTCTCCTCTCTGCTCTCTCCTCTCTGCACTCTCCTCTCTGCACTCTCCTCTCTGCACTCTCCTGTCTGCTCTCTCCTCTCTACACTCTCCTCTCTGCTCTCCTCTCTGCACTCTCCTCCCTGCTCTCTGCACTCTCCTCTCTGCACTCTCCTCTCTGCACTCTCTTTTCTGCACTCTCTTCTCTGCACTCTTCTCTCTGCACTCTCCTCTCTGCACTCTCCTCTCTGCACTCTCCTCTCTGCACTCTGCTCCCTGCACTCTCCTCCCTGCACTCTCCTCCCTGCACTCTCCTCTCTGCACTCTCCTCTCTGCACTCTCCTCTCTGCACTCTCCTCTCTGCACTCTCCTCCCTGCACTCTCCTCTCTGCACTCTGCTCTTTGCTCCCTGCACTCTCCTCTCTGCTCTCTCCTCTCTGCTCTCTACTCTCTGCTCTCTCCTCTCTGCACTCTCCTCTCTGCACTCTCCTGTCTGCTCTCTCCTCTCTACACTCTCCTCTCTGCTCTCCTCTCTGCACTCTCCTGTCTGCTCTCTCCTCTCTACACTCTCCTCTCTGCTCTCCTCTCTGCACTCTCCTCCCTGCTCTCTGCACTCTCCTCTCTGCACTCTCCTCTCTGCACTCTCCTCTCTGCACTCTTCTCTCTGCACTCGCCTCTCTGCTCTCTCCTCTCTGCGATCTGCACTTTTCTCTCTGCGATCTGCACTCTGCTCCCTGCACTCTCTTCTCTGCACTCTCCTCTCTGCACTCTGTTCTCTGCTCTCTACTCTCTGCACTCTCCTCCCTGCTCTCTGTACTCTCCTCTTTGCACTCTCCTCTCTGCACTCTCCTCTTTGCACTCTCCTCTTTGCACTCTCCTCTCTGCACTCTCCTCTCTGCACTCTCCTCTCTGCACTCTCCTCTCTGCACTCTCCTCTCTGCACTCTGCTCCCTGCTCTTTCCTCCCTGCTCTCTCCTCTCTGCACTCTGCTCTCTCCTCTCTGCACTCTCCTCTCCGCTCTCTCCTCTCTGCTCTCTCCTGTCTGCTCTCTCCTGTCTGCTCTCTCCTGTCTGCTCTCTCCTCTCTGTGATCTGCTCCCTGCACTCTGCTCCCTGCACTCTGCTCCCTGCACTCTGCTCCCTGCACTCTGCTCCCTGCACTCTCCTCTCTGCACGCTCCTCTCTGCTCTCTGCACTCTCCTCTCTGCACTCTCCTCTTTGCACTCTCCTCTTTGCACTCTCCTTTCTGCACTCTCCTCTCTGCACTCTCCTCTTTGCACTCTCCTCTTTGCACTCTCCTCTCTGCACTCTCCTCTCTGCACTCTCCTCCCTGCTCTCTGCACTCCCTTCTCTGCACTCTCCTCTCTGCTCCCTGCACTCTCCTCCCTGCTCTCTGCTCCCTGAACTCTCCTCTCTGTTCTATGCTCTCTCCTCCCTGCACTCTCCTCTCTGCTCCCTGCAATCTCTTCTCTGCACTCTCCTCTCTGCACTCTCCTCTCTCCTCTCTGCTCCCTGCACTCTCCGCTCTGCTCTCTGCACTCTGCTCCCTGCACTCTCCTCTCTGCACTCTCCTCTCTGCACTCTCCTCCCTGCACTCTGCTCCCTGCACTCTCCTCCCTGCTCTCTGCTCCCTGAACTCTCCTCTCTGTTCTATGCTCTCTCCTCCCTGCACTCTCCTCTCTGCTCCCTGCAATCTCTTCTCTGCACTCTCCTCTCTGCACTCTCCTCTCTGCTCCCTGCACTCTCCGCTCTGCTCTCTGCACTCTGCTCCCTGCACTCTCCTCTCTGCACTCTCCTCTCTGCACTCTCCTCCCTGCACTCTGCTCCCTGCACTCTCCTCCCTGCACTCTCCTCTCTGCTCTCTTCTGTCTGCACTCTCCTCTCTGCACTCTCCTGTCTGCTCTCTCCTCTCTGCGATCTGCACTTTTCTCTCTGAGATCTGCACTCTGCTCCCTGCACTCTCCTCTCTGCACTCTCCTCTCTGCACTCTGCTCTCTGCTCTCTCCTCTCTGCACGCTGCACTCTCCTCTCTGCACTCTCCTCTCTGCACTCTCCTCTCTGCACTCTCCTCTCTGCACTCTCCTCTTTGTACTCTCCTTTCTGCACTCTCCTCTCTGCACTCTGCTCTCTCCTGTCTGCTCTCTCCTGTCTGCTCTCTCCTCTCTGCTCTCTCCTCTCTGCGATCTGCACTTTTCTCTCTTCGATCTGCACTCTGATCCCTGCACTCTGCTCCCTGCACTCTCCTCTCTGCACTCTCCTCTCTGCACTCTCCTCTCTGCACTCTCCTCTCTGCTCTCTCCTCTCTGCACTCTCCTCCCTGCTCTCTCCTCTCTGCACTCTCCTCTCTGCACTCTCCTGTCTGCTCTCTCCTCTCTGCGATCTGCACTTTTCTCTCTGCGATCTGCACTCTGCTCCCTGCACTCTCCTCTCTGCTCTCTCCTCTCTGCACTCTCCTCTCTGCACTCTCCTCTCTGAACTCTCCTCCCTGCACTCTCCTCTCTGCTCTCTGCTCCCTGCACTCTCCTCTCTTCACTCTGCACTCTCCTCCCTGCACTCTCTTCTCTGCACTCTCCTCCCTGCACTCTCCTCTCTGTTCTTTGCTCCCTGCACTCTCCTCTCTGCTCCCTGCACTCTGCTCTCTGCTGTCTGCACTCTCCTCCCTGCACTCTGCTCCCTGCTCTCTCCTCTCTGCACTCTCCTCTCTGCACTCTGCTCCCTGCTCTTTCCTCCCTGCTCTTTCCTCCCTTCACTCTCCTCTCTGCACTCTCCTCCCTGCACTCTCCTCTCTGCACTCTCCTCCTTTCACTCCCCTCCCTGCACTCTCTTCTCTGCACTCTCCTCTCTCCTCTCTGCACTCTCCTCTCTGCACTCTCCTCTCTGCACTCTCCTCTCTGCACTCTTCTTCCTGCTCTCTCCTCTCTGCACTCTCCTCTCTGCACTCTCCTCCTTTCACTCCCCTCCCTGCACTCTCTTCTCTGCATGCTCCTCTCTGCTCTCTGCACTCTCCTCTTTGCACTCTCCTCTCTGCACTCTCCTCTCTGCACTCTTCTTCCTGCTCTCTCCTCTCTGCTCTCTGCACTCTCCTCTCTGCTCTCTCCTCTCTGCGATCTGCACTCTGCTCCCTCCACTCTCCTCTCGGCACTCTCCTCTTTGCACTCTCCTCTCTGCACTCTCCTCTCTGCACTCTCCTCTCTGCACTCTCCTCTCTGCACTCTTCTTCCTGCTCTCTCCTCTCTCCTCCCTGCACTCTCCTCTCTGCACTCTCCTCCCTGCACTCTCTTCTCTGCACTCTCCTCCCTGCACTCTCCTCTCTGCTCTTTGCTCCCTGCACTCTCGTCTCTGCACTCTTCTCTCTGCTCCCTGCACACTCCTCTCTGCTCCCTGCACTCTGCTCCCTCCACTCTGCTCTCTGCTGTCTGCACTCTGCTCCCTGCATTCTGCTCTCTGCTGTCTGCACTCTGCTCCCTGCACTCTCCTCCCTGCACTCTGCTCCCTGCTCTCTTCTCTCTGCACTCTCCTCTCTGCACTCTGCTCCCTGCTCTTTCCTCCCTGCACTCTCCTCCCTGCACTCACCTCTCTGCTCTCTGCACTCTCCTCTCTGCACTCTCCTCTCTGCACTCTCCTCTCTGCTCCCTAATATCTGCACTCTCCTCTCTGCACTCTCCTCTCTGTGATCTGCCCTCTGATCTCTGCACTTTTCTCTCTGCGATCTGCACTCTGCTCTCTGCACTCTGCTCCCTGAACTCTGCACTCTGCTCTCTGCACTCTCCTCTCTGCACTCTCCTCTCTGCGATCTGCACTTTTCTCTCTCCGATCTGCACTCTCCTCTCTGCACTCTCCTCTCTGCACTCTCCTCTCTGCACTCTGTTCCCTGCGCGCTCCTCTCTGCACTCTCCTCTCTGCACTCTCCTCTGCACTCTCCTCTCTGCTCTGTCCTCCCTACTCTCTCCTCCCTACTCTCTGCTCCCTGCACTCTGCTGTCTGCTTCCTATTCTCTGCTCCCTAATCTCTGCACTCTCCTCTCTGCATTTTCCTCTCTGCATTCTCCTCTCTGCACTCTCCTTTCCGCACTCTCCTTTTTGCACTCTGCTCCCTGCTCTCTGCACTCTCCTCTCTGCACTCTCCTCTCTGCACTCTCCTCTCTGCACTCTCCTCTCTGCTCTCTCCTCCCTACTCTCTGCTCCCTGCACTCTGCTCTCTGCTTCCTATTCTCTGCTCCCTAATCTCTGCACTCTCCTCTCTGCATTCTCCTCTCTGCACTCTGCTCCCTGCTTTCTCCTCTCTGCACTCTCCTCTCTGCTCTCTGCACTCTCCTCTCTGCTCTCTCCTCTCTGCTCTCTCCTCTCTGCACTCTCCTCCCTGCACTCTCCTGTCTGCTCTCTCCTCTCTGCGATCTGCACTTTTCTCTCTGCGATCTGCACTCTGCTCCCTGCACTCTCCTCTCTGCACTCTGCTCTCTGCTCTCTCCTCTCTGCATGCTCCTCTCTGCTCTCTGCACTCTCCTCTTTGCACTCTCCTCTCTGCACTCTCCTCTCTGCACTCTCCTCTCTGCACTCTCCTCTCTGCACTCTTCTTCCTGCTCTCTCCTCTCTGCTCTCTGCACTCTCCTCTCTGCTCTCTCCTCTCTGCTCTCTCCTCTCTGCTCTCTCCTCTCTGCGATCTGCACTCTGTTCCCTCCACTCTCCTCTCGGCACTCTCCTCTTTGCACTCTCCTCTCTGCTCTCTGAACTCCCCTCTCTGCACTCTCCTCTCTGCACTCTCCTCTCTGCACTCTCCTCTCTGCACTCTCCTCCCTGCACTCTCCTCCCTGCACTCTCCTCTCTGCACTCTCCTCTCTGCACTCTCTTCTCTGCACTCTCTTCTCTGCACTCTCCTCCTGCACTCTCCTCTCTGCTCTTTGCTCCCTGCACTCTCGTCTCTGCACTCTTCTCTCTGCTCCCTGCACACTCCTCTCTGCTCCCTGCACTCTGCTCTCTGCTGTCTGCACTCTGCTCCCTGCACTCTGCTCTCTGCTGTCTGCACTCTGCTCCCTGCATTCTGCTCTCTGCTGTCTGCACTCTGCTCCCTGCACTCTCCTCCCTGCACTCTGCTCCCTGCTCTCTCCTCTCTGCACTCTCCTCTCTGCACTCTGTTCCCTGCTCTTTCCTCCCTGCACTCTCCTCCCTGCACTCACCTCTCTGCACTCTCCTCCCTGCTCTCTCCTCCTTTCACTCCCCTCCCTGCACTCTCCTCTCTGCACTCTCCTCTCTGCACTCTCCTCCCTGCACTCTCCTCCCTGCACTCTCCTCCCTGCACTCTCCTCCCTGCACTCTCCTCTCTGCACTCTCCTCCCTGCACTCTCCTCTCTGCACTCTCCTCCTTTCACTTCCCTCCCTGCACTCTCTTCTCTGCACTCTCCTCTCTGCACTCTCCTCTCTGCACTCTCCTCTCTGCACTCTCCTCCCTGCTCTCTCCTCTCTGCTTTTCGCTCCCTGCACTCTGCTCCCTGCACTCTGCTCCCTGCACTCTCCTCCCTGCACTCTCCTCTCTCCTCTCTGCTTTCTGCACTCTCCTCTCTGCTCCCTGCACTCTCCTCTCTGCTCTCTCCTCTCTGCACTCTCCTCTCTGCTCCCTGCACTCTCCTCTCTGCACTCTCCTCTCTGCACTCTCCTCTCTACACTCTCCTCCCTGCACTCTCCTCCCTGCACTCTCCTCCCTGCTCTCTGCTCCCTGAACTCTCCTCTCTGCTCTATGCACTCTCCTCTCTGCACTCTCCTCTCTGCTCTTTGCTCCCTGCACTCTCCTCTCTGCACTCTCCTCTGTGCACTCTCCTCTCTGCTCTCTGCACTCTCCTCTCTGCACTCTCCTCTCTGCACTCTCCTCTCTGCACTCTCCTCTCTGCACTCTTCTCCCTGCACTCTCCTTTCTGCACTCTCCTCCTTTCACTCCCCTCCCTGCACTCTCTTCTCTGCACTCTCCTCTCTGCACTCTCCTCTCTGCACTCTCCTCTCTGCACTCTCCTCCCTGCTCTCTCCTCTCTGCTTTTCGCTCCCTGCACTCTGCTCCCTGCACTCTGCTCCCTGCACTCTCCTCCCTGCACTCTGCTCCCTGCACTCTCCTCTCTGCTCCCTGCACTCTCCTCTCTGCTCTCTCCTCTCTGCACTCTCCTCTCTGCTCCCTGCACTCTCCTCTCTGCACTCTCCTCTCTACACTCTCCTCCCTGCACTCTCCTCCCTGCACTCTCCTCCCTGCTCTCTGAACTCTCCTCTCTGCTCTATGCACTCTCCTCCCTGCACTCTCCTCTCTGCACTCTCCTCTCTGCTCTTTGCTCCCTGCACTCTCCTCTCTGCACTCTCCTCTGTGCACTCTCCTCTCTGCTCTCTGCACTCTCCTCTCTGCACTCTCCTCTCTGCACTCTCCTCTCTGCACTCTGCTCCCTGCACTCTCCTCTCTGCACTCTCCTCTCTGCACTCTGCTCCCTGCACTCTGCTCCCTGCACTCTCCTCCCTGCACTCTCCTCTCTGCACTCTGCTCCCTGCACTCTGCTCCCTGCACTCTGCTCCCTGCACTCTCCTCCCTGCACTCTCCTCTCTGCACTCTCCTCCCTGCACTCTGATCCTTGCACTCTCCTCTCTGCACTCTCCTCTCTGCACTCTCCTCTCTGCACTCTCCTCCCTGCACTCTGCTCCCTGCACTCTGCTCCCTGCACTCTGCTCCCTGCACTCTCCTCTCTGCACTCTCCTCTCTGCTCCCTGCACTCTCCTCTCTGCACTCTCCTCTCTGCACTCTGCTCTTTGCTCCCTGCACTCTCCTCTCTCCTCTCTGCTCTTTGTTCCCTGCACTCCCCTCCCTGCACTCTCTTCTCTGCACTCTCCTCTCTGCTCTTTGCTCCTAGTCCTCCGTCTTTTCCTCCTTTGTATGAGGGGTTTCTCGCCCGTCGCCCCCCATTGTACAGCGCCACTGTATGTGCATGCTGATTGTGTACAAACCTTCCTTGACTCTGCTCACCGACATTCATGAAGTCTACCATCTCCTGTACAATATGATGAAGGACACGGCCTCCGAAGCTTTCTTGCTGTCCATTTTGCAGCACTTCCTGCTCATCCGCAACGACTATTACATCAGGTAGGACTCACTGGTTCCAGGTATTCTGCTGAGATACGAGGGGTTTCTTCTGATCACACTCCTGTCCGTGGATTCCACAGGAGCATTGTCCACGGCCACGTGGAGCTCAGCCAGCGACATTACACACACATTACATGTGGCATATTCTGATAATGCACAATTTTATGGGTTTTATGTGAAGTTCTACAGAGTTCTGCTAATGACACAAAGGAACAATCATGCTGCACACAGACCTCGCCCTCTGATGATAATGAGATGACTCTGCTGACCTCGCCCTCTGATGATAATGAGATGACTCTGCTGACCTCGCCCTCTGATGATAATGAGATGACTCTGCTGACCTCGCCCTCTGATGATAATGAGATGACTCTGCTGACCTCGCCCTCTGATGATGATGAGATGACTCTGCTGACCTCGCCCAATGATGATAATGAGATGACTATGGTGACCTCGCTCTCTGATGATAATGAGATGACTCTGCTGACCTCGCCCTCTGATGATAATGAGATGACTCTGCTGACCTCGCCCTCTGATGATAATGAGATGACTCTGCTGACCTCGCCCTCTGATGATAATGAGATGACTCTGCTGACCTCGCCCTCTGATGATAATGAGATAACTCTGCTGACCTCGCCCTCTGATGATAATGAGATGACTCTGCTGACCTCGCCCTCTGATGATGATGAGATGACTCTGCTGACCTCGCCCTCTGATGATAATGAGATGACTCTGCTGACCTCGCCCTCTGATGATAATGAGATGACTCTGCTGACCTCGCCCTCTGATGATGATGAGATGACTCTGCTGACCTCGCCCAATGATGATAATGAGATGACTATGGTGACCTCACACTCTGATGATAATGAGATGACTCTGCTGACCTCGCCCTCTGATGATAATGAGATGACTCTGCTGACCTCGCCCTCTGATGATAATGAGATGACTCTGCTGACCTCGCCCTCTGATGATAATGAGATGACTCTGCTGACCTCGCCCTCTGATGATAATGAGATAACTCTGCTGACCTCGCCCTCTGATGATAATGAGATGACTCTGCTGACCTCGCCCTCTGATGATGATGAGATGACTCTGCTGACCTCGCCCTCTGATGATGATGAGATGACTGCTGACCTCGCCCAATGATGATAATGAGATGACTATGGTGACCTCGCTCTCTGATGATAATGAGATGACTCTGCTGACCTCGCCCTCTGATGATAATGAGATAACTCTGCTGACCTCGCCCTCTGATGATGATGAGATGACTCTGCTGACCTCGCCCTCTGATGATGATGACATGACTCTGCTGACCTCGCCCTCTGATGATAATGAGATGACTCTGCTGACCTCACCCTCTGATGATGATGAGATGACTCTGCTGACCTCGCACTCTGATGATAATGAGATGACTCTGGTGACCCCGCCCTCTGATGATAATGAGATGACTCTGCTTACCCTGCCCTCTGATGATAATGAGATTACTCTGCTGACCTCGCCCTCTGATGATGATGAGATGACTCTGCTGACCTCGCCCTCTGATGATAATGAGATGACTCTGCTGACCTCACCCTCTGATGATGAGATGACTCTGCTGACCTCGCCCTCTGATGATGATGAGATGACTCTGCTGACCTCGCCCTCTGATGATAATGAGATGACTCTGCTGACCTCGCCCTCTGATGATGATGAGATGACTCTGCTGACCTCGCCCTCTGATGATGATGAGATGACTCTGCTGACCTCGCCCTCTGATGATAATGAGATGACTCTGCTGACCTCACCCTCTGATGATGAGATGACTCTGCTGACCTCGCCCTCTGATGATGATGAGATGACTCTGCTGACCTCGCCCTCTGATGATAATGAGATGACTCTGCTGACCTCGCCCTCTGATGATGATGAGATGACTCTGCTGACCTCACCCTCTGATGATAATGAGATAACTCTGCTGACCTCGCCCTCTGATGATAATGAGATGACTCTGCTGACCTCGCCCTCTGATGATAATGAGATGACTCTGGTGACCCCGCCCTCTGATGATAATGAGATGACTCTGCTGACCTCACACTCTGATGATAATGAGATGACTCTGCTGACCTCACCCTCTGATGATAATGAGATGACTCTGCTGACCTCACCCTCTGATGATAATGAGATTACTCTGCTGACCTCGCCCTCTGATGATAATGAGATGACTCTGCTGACCTCGCCCTCTGATGATAATGAGATGACTCTGGTGACCCCGCCCTCTGATGATAATGAGATGACTCTGCTTACCCTGCCCTCTGATGATAATGAGATGACTCTGCTGACCCTGCCGTGTTTCCTGGTGGTCCTCCCTTTTGGCGGATTCCCATGTTTTCTGGTGGCACCTCCTCTTTGATGGATTGCTGTGTTTCCTGGTGGCCCCTCCCCTTTGGAGTATTCTCATGGTTTCTGGTGACCCCTCCCCTTTGTAGTATTCTCGTGTTTTCTGGTGGCCCCTCCCCTTTGGCGGATACCTGTGTACCCTGCAGGTAGATGATTAGTAAAGCCCTGACATGTAATGATGTCGGCTCCAGATGAGGCTCCTGGGCTCTGCTCCCATGGAGACGTCTCTGCGCTGCACTTCTCCTCTCCGCTATATTTATCCGCTCGCAGCAGCTTCCGGTCCCGGTCCCGTATGCAGATGAGGCGTCGTCTTAATGCCTGTTGTAGAGGAGCTTTCATTCCTCCCAGACATTTGCACAATAACAATAGGGACAGATGTGAATTTTGAATATTCAGATGCATTCTTCTGTAGATTCCGCATTCTGCGCAATGATTAACATTTTTTATTTGCTGCTATAAAATGCGTTTCCAGCTGTAAGTGTGGTTTTCTCCTGACTATTGTATTTCTTTATTATTTGCCGCCAGCTGATGGGTAAATGCAGCCGCCTTTCTCTCCGCTTCCAGCCCCTATGTATGGCAGATCTGCTCCCGGGGAACATATGGCTCCGCATTGTCTTATGCTGAATAGATGATGGCACTGGAGGAATCGGTGGACGGTCATTGTACAGACCTGGGAGAAGTGGGATTTAAGCAACAAATGGCCGCACCGGTGAACGCTCCTGCGATTTTGCGGACACTAATTGTTATTGTATTTTTTAATATTCTGCTTCAAAATTCAAGTTTTGTAACAAAAAGAATCCGAAAAGTCTTGAAATCCACCTTCATCCTCCTCGACTGTCCCCAACCACCTCATTACTGTCCTGAGATGACTGTGTCCTGCTTCCTCTGACGTTGCCGTGGTTACTTTACATTGAACATAATGCACAGCCATGTAAAAGCGGCACTGCTGTGCGCCAGGCTTCAGAAGCCGGGAAGACGCTAGAAGCAGGTTCATGTGATCAGGTGAAGTGACATCAGCAGCTAAAAACACGGAAAAACGCCAAGAAAACGCGCCAGAAAAAACCCAACTGCGTCATCCCAAAGCGTCTCCACCTTGAAAGACTCAGCAGGAGCCCGGCGTGTAACGGACACAAGCGCAGGCCCTCACGAGACCCCTGCTCCTCTGTAGACCCTGCATTCATAGACCTCTCCCAGGTTCTCCTATCAGTGGCTGCAGCTCAGCACTCTGCATAGCGCACGGTAAGGAAGAGCGCTGTGCAAGGAAACATTACAGCCCCTTCATTCTCAGGATAGGTCGGACCCTCATCAGTCAGAACGAGAGGGCTGCAACCCTCTGAGGTGGGAGAACTCCCTGAACAATAAGGAGGGACGTGGCTTTGTCCAATGATGGCGGACAGCAGACCATGAGAACATTGTGGCTGCGCAGAGCAAGCTGGCGGGGGGTTACAGGTTGTCATTGAGGGTACAGGGCCCTAATGAAGGGTAACCCCACCTTTCGGATTGACTGCATCCCCCCACATTGCAGTGATGTGCACAGATGGCGTCCACCAGCCAACCTTATTATGACTCCCTTTTCACCGTGATACGGAGGAATGCTGGATGATTCCACCTGTTAACCATTTCTATCTCTATGTATGACAGGCATACCGGATTATTCCACCTGTTAACTATTTCTATTCTTGTGTATGACATGCATGTTGGATTATTTTACCTGTTAACCATTTGTATTCCTGTGTATGATATGCACGCAGGATTATTCCACCTGTTAACCATTTATTTTCCTATGTATGCCATGCACACAGCAGTATTCCACCTGTCAACCATTTCTATTCTTATGTCTGACATGCACAGTATGTTGGATTATTTCACTTGTTAACCATTTGTATTCCTATGTAGATGTGCACACAGATATTATTCCATCTGTTAACCATTTATTTTCCTATGTAAAACAGGCACACTGGATTATTCCACCTGTTAACCATTTCTATTTTTATATATGACATGTATGTGGGATTATTCCACCTGTTAACCATTTCTATTCTTATATATGAAATGTATGTGGGATTATTCCACCTGTTAACCATTTCTATTCTTATATATGACATGTATGTGGGATTATTCCACCTGTTAACCATTTGTATGATATAATAATAATATGTATTCATTTTTATAGCACCATTAATGCCATAGTGCTTTTACTGTCCCCATTGGGGATCACAATCTAAAGTGGGAGGAAACCCATGCAAACATGGGAAGAACATACAATCTCCTTGCAGATGTTGTCCTTGGTGGGGTTTGAACCCAGGACCCCAGCGCTGCAAGACTGCAGTGCTAACCACTGAGCTATCGTATTCCTTTGTATGACATTCACGCATGAGTATAACCATCTGTTAATCATTTATATTTCTATATATGACGTGCACACATTGTTATTACACCTGTTAACCATTTGTATTCTTATGTATGACATGCATGCAGGAGTATTCCATCTGTTAACCATTTCTTCTCATATGCATGACATGCACACATGATTAGTCCACCTGTTAACTATTTATTTTCCTATATATGACATGTGTTGGACTATTTCACTTGTTAACCATTTATTTTCCTGTCAATGGAATGCACTCATGATTTCACCTGTTAACCATTTCTTTTCCTATATTTGACATGCATGCGTGATTATTCCTCTTGATGACCATTTTTCAATTATTTCTCAGGCCGCAGTACTATAAAGTCATAGATGAATGTGTTGGACAAATTGTGTTACAATGCGGTGGAATGGATCCCGACTTCAAATACAAGGGGCGGCTGGACGTGGATTTCACTCATTTAGTAGGTGAGAGCCGATGTCCCATGTATCACTCTGCGTTATTCGTGCTGTGGAGTCCACGGTGATCTCAGAAGAGAGATTATCAATTTGAAAAATGACCTCAAAGAGATGTAAAAGGATTTAAATATCGAAAATATCAGAATATTATTGTACTTGTCCTCAGCCTGTGGAGGTTCTGTTCATAGACATTTCACCACACTGCCCCCTGCAGGTGCCAGCAGCAGATTACAACTGCTGTCTATGGCAGCCTGTGCTCCGTGGAACAGCAGCCTTACATTGAATGAAATAATTAATTTGTGGTAATAATGGCTTAGAATTCAATTTACTTCCAAGGTGAATTTGCATGTAATCCCACAGTTTACCTATAATCCTAGAATATGTGTCTAATCCTGCGGTTTTCTTAAAATCCTGTGGTTTTCTTATAATCCTGCGTTTTGCTCATAATCCCACATTTCCCTATAATCCTGTACTTTTTGTATAATCCCACATTTCCCTATAATCCTGTGGTTTTGCCATAATCCCACATTTCTCTATAATCCTGCGGCTTGCCCATAATCCCACATTTCCCTATAATCCTGCGGTTTGGCCATAATCCCACATTTCCCTATAATCCTGCGGTTTGGCCATAATCCCACATTTCCCTATAATCCTGCGGCTTGCCCATAATCCCACATTTCCCTATAATCCTGCGGTTTGGCCATAATCCCACATTTCCCTATAATCCTGCAGTTTGGCCATAATCCCACATTTCCCTATAATCTTTGGGTGTAATCCTGGTTCGATATAACACTTTCTTTTTCTTCTCGCAGATTCCTTGGTGGATAAAGCCAGAGTTGAGGAGAGTGAGCAGAAGGCGTCTGAATTCTCTAAGAAGGTGAAGCCATTTATCACGGTCATGTAAATCCCAGACATTGGTTTTCTGTGATTAGGACGTTTTTCGAGCCTCTTTCCTCCCGGGAGGAGACGGTTATTGATTTGCTGCTGGAATCAATGTTTGGCTGCATTTGAACATGATCCTTGTCAGTATCACAAAGGTCAATATTGCTGTATCGGCGCAGCGGCTGTGGCGATGTTGGGGATCTGCTGTATTATTGTCCTAAATTTTGCATTGTTAATTCCTGGGCTTATTCAGCGCCGTCCTCCCCGGCATCGTCTGCAGCAGCGGATAAAGACGCATCGGACCGCGCCTCCACCATCAGAAAGACCCGGCATCGCGCCTCCACCATCAAAAAGACCCGGCACCGCGCCTCCACCATCAAAAAGACCCGGCACCGCACCTCCACCATCAGAAAGACCCGGCACCGCGCCTCCACCATCAAAAAGACCCGGCACCGCGCCTCCACCATCAAAAAGACCCGGCACCGCGCCTCCACCATCTGAAAGACCCAGCACCGCGCCTCCACCATCAAAAAGACCCGGCACCGCGCCTCCACCATTTGAAAGACCCGGCACCGCGCCTCCACCATCAGAGAGACCCGGCACCGCGCCTCCACCATCAGAAAGAGCCGGCACCGCGCCTCCACCATCAGAAAGAGCCGGCACTGTGCCTCCACCATCAAAAAGACCCGGCACCGCGCCTCCACCATCAGAGAGACCCGGCACCGCGCCTCCACCATCAGAAAGACCTGGAACCGCGCCTCCACCATCAGAAAGACCCAGCACCACGCCTCCACCATCTGAAAGACCCGGAACCGTGCCTCCACCATCAGAAAGACCCGGAACCGTGCCTCCACCATCAGAAAGACCCGGCACTGTGCCTCCACCATCAAAAAGACCCGGCACCGCGCCTCCACCATCAGAGAGACCCGGCACCGCGCCTCCACCATCAGAAAGACCTGGAACCGCGCCTCCACCATCAGAAAGACCCAGCACCACGCCTCCACCATCAAAAAGACTCGGCACCGCGCCTCCACCATCAGAAAGAGCCGGCACCGCGCCTCCACCATCTGAAAGACCCGGCACCGCGCCTCCACCATCTGAAAGACCCGGAACCGTGCCTCCACCATCAGAAAGACCCGGAACCGTGCCTCCACCATCAGAAAGACCCGGAACCGTGCCTCCACCATCAGAAAGACCCGGCACCGCGCCACCACCATCAGAAAGACCCGGCACCGTGCCACCACCATCAGAAAGACCCCGCACCGCGCCTCCACCATCAGAAAGACTCGGCACCGCGCCACCACCATCAGAAAGACCCGGCACCGCGCCACCACCATCAGAAAGACCCGGCACCATTCCACCACCATCAGAAAGACCCGGCACCGCGCCTCCACCATCAGAAAGACCCGGCACCATGCCTCCAC
This sequence comes from Anomaloglossus baeobatrachus, assembly GCF_048569485.1. NCBI lineage: Eukaryota > Metazoa > Chordata > Amphibia > Anura > Aromobatidae > Anomaloglossus > Anomaloglossus baeobatrachus. The sequence continues at coordinate 2,672,694 of NC_134361.1, forward strand.
CATCAGAAAGACCCGGCACCGCGCCTCCACCATCAGAAAGACCCGGCACCGCACCTCCACCATCAGATACACTGGAGGGGAAAATCAGAGCACAGTGTATGATACTGTATATACTGTGTGTGTATATGTATATATATATAGATATATAGATATATAGATATATATGCCATTAGGAGTCCAAGCATTCCAAACTCCACCGCACACATGTATACAGAGCACCTATATACAGTGGGTACTGTGAGGTAGTGTGGTCGGCTGCGCAGCAGAAGACACGGGATCCAGGCATTAAGGTTCACAGCACACGGTTTAATGTCCAAACAAAAATCCACAGCAATATACATGTGCCTCTCCGGCAGAGAACTCAGGGAGTTCTGATCACTCCCTCACACCCGGCACACCTGCCCTTGTTCCTGTTTCCATTTAACCCTTCCTTCAGCCTGTAGGGAAACAGCATTAACCCTAGAGTGGATTTACTTTCTATCATGGAGTGAGCACAACCGGGGCGAGACATACCGGCCGTCATAGATAACCCCGGTCACAGTCTCACAGTACGGAAAGTATTCAGATCCCTTTACATTTTTCACTCTCTGTTTCATTTTAGCCATTTGGTAAATTCTCATTAATGTGCACTCTACACCCCATCCCCCATCTTGTAAAAAAAAAAAAAATCAGAAATGTAGAAATTTTTGCAAATTTATTAATCAAGAAAAAATGAAATATTCGATGGTCATAAGTATTCAGTCCCTTTGCTCAGTATAACACATGGTGATAAGTATTCAGCCCCTTTGCTCAGTATAACACATGGTGATAAGTATTCAGCCCCTTTGCTTAGACACTCATATGTAAGTCACATGCTGTCCATTTCCTTGTGATCCTCCTTGAGATGGTTCTCCTCCTTTATTGGAGTCCAGCTGTGTGTAATTACACTGATAGGACATGATTTGGAAAGGCGCACACCTGTCTATATAAGACCTCACAGATCACACTGCATGTCACACCAAATGAGGATCATGAGGTCAAAGGAACTGCCCAAGGAGCTCAGAGACAGAATTGTGGCAAGGCACAGATCTGGCCAAGGTTACGAAAGAATTTCTGCAGTACTCAAGGCTCCTAAGAGCCCAGTGGCCTCCATAATCCTTAAATGGAAGAAATTTGGGACCACCAGAACTCTTCCTAGACCTGGCCGTCCAGCCAAACTGAGCAATCGTGGGAGAAGAGCCTTGGTGAAAGAGGTAAAGAAGAACCCCAAGATCACTGTGGCTGAGCTCCAGAGATGCAGCAGGGAGATGGGAGAAAGTTACACAAAGTCACCTATCACTGCAGCCTCCACCAGTCGGGTCTTTATGGCAGAGTGGCCCCACGGAAGCCTCTCCACAGTGCAAGACATATGAAAGCCGCATAGAGCTTGCAAAAAAACACATGAAGGACTCCCAAACTATGAGAAAGAAGACTCTCTGCTCTGATGAGACGAAGATACAATTATCACCAGAAAGTTCTAAGCAGCATGTGTGGATAAAACCAGGCACTGCTCATCACCTGTGTGACGACATGGACTCTCATGGGTTGAAGTTTCTTAAAATCCAGCCAGACAGCATGATAGATTGTCTATAGACGGGGGAGAAGTCCCTCATTGTTTTTACAAGACTCTTGTTGACTCAATGTAATTGTGTTGGCCACTGAAAGCTAGACGTATTGTTCTCCAGACTTTTCCAGTAACCATTGTATTGTAGTTGTGTATTGCTAATGTGATTACCTTAGTAGCCATTGTTGAGTCTGTGACTTGCCGACTCCATGTAGATATACTGAGTCTTTCTATGCACATCATTTAAATGAACATTATCCATGCAGCTTGAAATTCATCCAATGGGAGAAGCAATCTTGTCCAACCAATCGATGAGGACACAGTGTATCCTAAGGGAAGGTTATGGCTATAAAAGGGACTTCTTTAAGCCACCAGGGTTGATGAAGGTTGATGGATGCTGATGGATCCAGTCTAAGCTCTTTGGAGCTGACTAGAGGATCAGGATATCTTATGGCTTCAATCTAGGGGCTCCGGTTCCGGTTGGAGACCATATCCATAGCCTAGGGATTTCGACTCCGGCTGCCAGGATTATAACATCATACCAGGACACTCAGGTTGGGACAGTTCAGTCACCTGTTACAGACTTTGCAGACCTCTCACAGCTTCCTAAATCTGGCATTATTCTTTTCTCGGTGGGTGCCCGCCAAAAGCGGGGTGCTGCTGGACTGGAGTAAATAGCCCTGGAACTTCTGAGGCATGGACATTCTAAATCACTGGTGAGCCAGCGGAAGGGGGAGACTCTGTTGCCTGTTACATTTGTGTGTTTTGCTGGGTATGTGTTATGTGCCGTTAATTGTTTGGGGATCCAATAAAGTCTAATTATTGTGGTTCCCTCACCCTGTGTTGTCTGAGTAGTGTTACGCCCACGGTTAAGGAGGCCGGCGTTCAGTTGGGATGAGCCCTGAGCCACGCTGTCTTTCTAAAGGCGGCGGGTTTTAGTGGACGAGAGCACCCACTGAGCCTCGTGTCCCCACAACCTGCCCAATGCAATCCCCACAGTGAAACATGGTGGTGGCAGCATCATGCTATGGGGGCAGGGACAGGACGACTGGCTGCAATTGAAGGAAAGATGAATGAGGCCAAGAAAAGAGATATCCTTGAAGAAAACCTCTTCCAGATGCTCTGGACCTCAGACTTGGCTGAAGGTTCACCTTCCAACAAGACAATGACCCTAAGCACACAACTAAAATCTCAAAGGAGCGGCTTCAGAACAACTCTGTGACCATTTTTGACCAATCGGCCATGTATATTAGTGGGGTGGGTGACTTATGTACGATGTATGTGGCCTCCTGACCCCTGAGTGTGGTCTTTGGCCTCACTAATCGGACATGGATATTAGCGAGGTGGGTGACTCATGTACGGTGTACTGGGTCACCTGACCTCTGAGTGTGGTGTGCGGCCTCACTAATCGGACATGTACATTAGTGGGGTGGGTGACTCATGTACGGTGTATGGGGTCTCCTGACCCCTGAGTGTGGTCTTTGGCCTCACTAATCGGACATGTACATTAGTGGGGTGGGTGACTCATGTACGGTGTATGGGGTCTCCTGACCCCTGAGTGTGGTGTGCGGCCCCACTAATCGGACATGTATATTAGCGGGGTGGGTGACTCATGTACGGTGTATGGGGCCTCCAGACCCCTGAGTGTGGTGTGCGGCCGCACTAATCGCACATGGATATTAGCGGGGTGGGTGACTCATGTGCGGTGTATGGGGCCTCCTGACCCCTGAGTGTGGTCTTTGGCCTCACTAATCGCACATGGATATTAGCGGGGTGGGTGACTCATGTACGGTGTATGGGGCCTCCAGACCCCTGAGTGTGGTCTTTGGCCTCACTAATCGCACATGGATATTAGCGGGGTGGGTGACACATGTACAGTGTATGGGGCCTCCTGACCCCTGAGTGTGGTGTGCGGCCTCACTAATCGGACATGGATATTAGCGGGGTGGGTGACTCATGTACGGTGTATGGGGCCTCCAGACCCCTGAGTGTGGTGTGCGGCCTCACTAATCGCACATGTATATTAGCGGGGTGGGTGACTCATGTGCGGTGTATGGGGTCTCCTGACCCCTGAGTGTGGTGTGCGGCCTCACTAATCGCACATGTACATTAGCGGGGTGGGTGACTCATGTACGGTGTATGGGGTCTCCTGACCCCTGAGTGTAGTGTGCGGCCTCACTAATCGCACATGGATATTAGCGGGGTGGGTGACTCATGTACGGTGTATGGGGCCTCCAGACCCCTGAGTGTGGTGTGCGGCCTCACTAATCGCACATGGATATTAGCGGGGTGGGTGACTCATGTACGGTGTATGGGGTCTCCTGACCCCTGAGTGTAGTGTGCGGCCTCACTAATCGCACATGGATATTAGCGGGGTGGGTGACTCATGTACGGTGTATGGGGCCTCCAGACCCCTGAGTGTGGTGTGCAGCCTCACTAATCGCACATGGATATTAGCGGGGTGGGTGACTCATATACGGTGTATGGGGCCTCCTGACCCCTGAGTATGGTGTGCGGCCTCACTAATCGCACATGGATATTAGCGGGGTGGGTGACTCATGTACGGTGTATGGGGCCTCCTGACCCCTGAGTGTGGTCTTTGGCCTCACTAATCGCACATGGATATTAGCGGGGTGGGTGACTCATGTACGGTGTATGGGGCCTCCTGACCCCTGAGTGTGGTGTGCGGCCTCACTAATCGCACATGTATATTAGCGGGGTGGGTGACTCATGTACGGTGTATGGGGCCTCCTGACCCCTGAGTATGGTGTGCGGCCTCACTAATCGCACATGGATATTAGCGGGGTGGGTGACTCATGTACGGTGTATGGGGCCTCCAGACCCCTAAGTGTGGTGTGCGGCCTCACTAATCGCACATGGATATTAGCGGGGTGGGTGACTCATGTACGGTGTATGGGGCCTCCAGACCCCTGAGTGTGGTGTGCGGCCTCACTAATCGCACATGGATATTAGCCGGGTGGGTGACACATGTACAGTGTATGGGGCCTCCTGACCCCTGAGTGTGGTGTGCGGCCTCACTAATCGGACATGGATATTAGCGGGGTGGGTGACACATGTACAGTGTATGGGGTCTCCAGACCCCTGAGTGTGGTGTGCGGCCTCACTAATCGCACATGGATATTAGCGGGGTGGGTGACTCATGTACGGTGTATGGGGCCTCCAGACCCCTGAGTGTGGTGTGCGGCCTCACTAATCGCACATGGATATTAGCCGGGTGGGTGACACATGTACAGTGTATGGGGCCTCCTGACCCCTGAGTGTGGTGTGCGGCCTCACTAATCGGACATGGATATTAGCGGGGTGGGTGACACATGTACAGTGTATGGGGTCTCCAGACCCCTGAGTGTGGTGTGCGGCCTCACTAATCGGACATGGATATTAGCGGGGTGGGTGACACATGTACAGTGTATGGGGCCTCCAGACCCCTGAGTGTGGTGTGCGGCCTCACTAATCGGACATGTACATTAGTGGGGTGGGTGACACATGTACAGTGTATGGGGCCTCCAGACCCCTGAGTATGGTGTGCAGCCTCACTAATCGCACATGTACATTAGTGGGGTGGGTGACACATGTACGGTGTATGGGGTCTCCAGACCCCTGAGTGTGGTGTGCGGCCTCACTAATCGGACATGGATATTAGCGGGGTGGGTGACACATGTACGGTGTATGGGGCCTCCAGACCCCTGAGTGTGGTGTGCGGCCTCACTAATCGCACATGTATATTAGTGGGGTGGGTGACTCATGTACGGTGTATGGGTCCTCCTGACCCCTGAGTATGGTGTGCGGCCTCACTAATCGCACATGGATATTAGCGGGGTGGGTGACTCATGTACGGTGTATGGGGCCTCCAGACCCCTAAGTGTGGTGTGCGGCCTCACTAATCGGACATGGATATTAGCGGGGTGGGTGACACATGTACAGTGTATGGGGTCTCCAGACCCCTGAGTGTGGTGTGCGGCCTCACTAATCGGACATGGATATTAGCGGGGTGGGTGACTCATGTACGGTGTATGGGGCCTCCAGACCCCTGAGTGTGGTGTGCGGCCTCACTAATCGGACATGGATATTAGCGGGGTGGGTGACACATGTACAGTGTATGGGGTCTCCAGACCCCTGAGTGTGGTGTGCGGCCTCACTAATCGCACATGGATATTAGCGGGGTGGGTGACTCATGTACGGTGTATGGGGCCTCCAGACCCCTGAGTGTGGTGTGCGGCCTCACTAATCGGACATGGATATTAGCGGGGTGGGTGACACATGTACAGTGTATGGGGTCTCCAGACCCCTGAGTGTGGTGTGCGGCCTCACTAATCGGACATGGATATTAGCGGGGTGGGTGACACATGTACAGTGTATGGGGCCTCCAGACCCCTGAGTTTGGTGTGCGGCCTCACTAATCGGACATGTACATTAGTGGGGTGGGTGACACATGTACAGTGTATGGGGCCTCCAGACCCCTGAGTGTGGTGTGCGGTCGCACTAATCGGACATGTACATTAGTGGGGTGGGTGACACATGTACAGTGTATGGGGCCTCCAGACCCCTGAGTATGGTGTGCAGCCTCACTAATCGCACATGTACATTAGTGGGGTGGGTGACACATGTACGGTGTATGGGGCCTCCTGACCCCTGAGTGTGGTGTGCGGCCTCACTAATCGCACATGGATATTAGCGGGGTGGGTGACACATGTACGGTGTATGGGGTCTCCTGACCCCTGAGTGTGGTGTGCGGCCTCACTAATCGCACATGGATATTAGTGGGGTGGGTGACACATGTACGGTGTATGGGGCCTCCGGACCCCTGAGTATGGTGTGCGGCCTCACTAATCGCACATGGATATTAGCGGGGTGGGTGACACATGTACGGTGTATGGGGTCTCCAGACCCCTGAGTGTGGTGTGCGGCCTCACTAATCGCACATGGATATTAGCGGGGTGGGTGACACATGTACGGTGTATGGGGCCTCCTGACCCCTGAGTGTGGTGTGCGGCCTCACTAATCGCACATGGATATTAGTGGGGTGGGTGACACATGTACGGTGTATGGGGCCTCCGGACCCCTAAGTGTGGTGTGCGGCCTCACTAATCGCACATGGATATTAGCGGGGTGGGTGACTCATGTACGGTGTATGGGGCCTCCAGACCCCTGAGTGTGGTGTGCGGCCTCACTAATCGCACATGTACATTAGCGGGGTGGGTGACTCATGTACGGTGTATGGGGCCTCCAGACCCCTGAGTGTGGTGTGCGGCCTCACTAATCGCACATGGATATTAGCGGGGTGGGTGACTCATGTACGGTGTATGGGGCCTCCAGACCCCTGAGTGTGGTGTGCGGCCTCACTAATCGCACATGTACATTAGCGGGGTGGGTGACACATGTACGGTGTATGGGGCCTCCAGACCCCTGAGTGTGGTGTGCGGCCTCACTAATCGCACATGTACATTAGCGGGGTGGGTGACTCATGTACGGTGTATGGGGCCTCCAGACCCCTGAGTGTGGTGTGCGCTCATGGGTAATGATGTGTCCTGTAGATCTGCATCTCTCGTACCATTCTGGGGTTACTGCCCCTCATTAGCCGTGGACGTGGCCCCTCTACATGCCGGCGCTTGTTGCAGGCCTGGAGGAGACCCAGCATCTAATGAGCCTGCAGCGCACGGAATACAAACACCTCTGTGAGTGACAATCGGAAAAAGCTATTTTAAAAAGTGACATCTTTGAAGTATTTGAAAGGCGGTGAGAGGTTCAGTGGGAGCAGTGGGAATCGGGGGGGACATTAGTTTTCGGAGCGGTGCGCCGTCTTCGCACACAATGGATGACGTAAGATTTGCGGCTCTGGAGTGGTCTCCAGCTGCGGTTCTTATATCACTGCTGACACTTTCACAAGTTAAATCTTTTATTTTTTTTGTATTTGAGAATCAGATTCTGGAAGCATCAAAACATCCAAATCTCATGTTGTGTGAAGTTTGTAACGCGGGTCTCACATCGGGAGAAGATTCAGCGGCCAAAACCTGAAGAGAGAGGAGTGTGCTCTGCCGCGTCTCCGCAGCCGGTCTGCATGGATCTGAGGATGGAGATGATTTACTCTTCATACTATTATCCCGGATGACGGTGGCGGATACAGATGGGAATGAAGCAGTTACAACATTTCTATTCAATGCAGAAAAATTCAATTGAGTTTTTTGCTGGAAAGATCTTTCCTGGATCCGACACTGGACCCGTGATGACGGGGGAAGACAGGAGGAGCCGGGCTTGGGGTTGGGTTTAGTGGCTTCTCTTAGGGGTACTTTGCACGTTGCGACATTGCTACTGTGATCTCGTCGGGGTCAAATCGAACGTGACGCACATCCGGCGCCGGTAACGACGTCGCAACGTGTAAAGCCTAGAAGCACCGATAAACGATCGCAAAAGTGTCTAAAATCGGTGATCTGTGTAGTGTCGGTCATTTCCATAATTTCGCTGCAGCGACAGGTGCGATGTTGTTCCTCGTTCCTGCGGCAGCACACATCGCTGTGTATGAAGTCACAGGAGCGAGGAACATCTCCTACCTGCGTCCCGCCTGCAATGAGGAAGGAAGGAGGTGGGCGGGATGTTACGTCCCGCTCATCTCCACCCCTCTGCTTCTATTGGCCGCCTGCTGTGTGACGTCGCTGTGACGCCACACGATCCGCCCCCTTAGGAAGCAGGCGGTTCGCCGGACAGAGCGACGTCACAGGGCAGGTAAGTGCGTGTGAAGCTGACGTAGCGATAATGTTCACTACGGCAGCTATCACAAGATATCGCATTGTAGACTGTGAGCCCTCGCGGGTAGGGTCCTCTCTCCTCCTGTAGACTGTGAGCCCTCGCGGGCAGGGTCCTCTCTCCTCCTGTAGACTGTGAGCCCTCGCGGGCAAGGTCCTCCCTCCTCCTGTAGACTGTGAGCCCCCGCGGGCAGGGTCCTCTCTCCTCCTGTAGACTGTGAGCCCTCGCGGGCAGGGTCCTCTCTCCTCCTGTAGACTGTGAGCCCTCGCGGGCAGGGTCCTCTCTCCTCCTGTAGACTGTGAGCCCTCGCGGGCAGGGTCCTCTCTCCTCCTGTAGACTGTGAGCCCTCGCGGGCAGAGACCTCTGTCCTCCTGTAGACTGTGAGCCCTCGCGGGCAGGGACCTCTCTCCTTCTGTAGACTTTGAGCCCTCGCGGGCAGGGTCCTCTCTCCTCCTGTAGACTGTGAGCTCTCGCGGGCAGGGTCCTCTCTCCTCCTTTAGACTGTGAGCTCTCGCGGGCAGGGTCCTCTCTCCTCCTGTAGACTGTGAGCTCTCGCGGGCAGGGTCCTCTCTCCTCCTGTAGACTGTGAGCTCTCGCGGGCAGGGTCCTCTCTCCTCCTGTAGACTGTGAGCTCTCGCGGGCAGGGTCCTCTCTCCTCCTGTGGACTGTGAGCTCTCGCGGGCAGGGTCCTCTCTCCTCCTGTAGACTGTGATCTCTCGCGGGCAGGGACCTCTCGCCTTCTGTAGACTGTGATCCCTCACGGGCAGGGTCCTCTCTCTCCTCCTGTAGACTGTGAGCTCTCGCGGGCAGGGACCTCTCTGCTCCTGTAGACTGTGAGCCCTCGCGGGCAGGGACCTCTCTCCTCCTGTAGACTGTGAGCTCTCGCGGGCAGGGACCTCTCTGCTCCTGTAGACTGTGAGCCCTCGCGGGCAGGGACCTCTCTCCTCCTGTAGACTGTGAGCTCTCGCGGGCAGGGTCCTCTCTCCTCCTGTAGACTGTGAGCTCTCGCGGGCAGGGTCCTCTCTCCTCCTGTAGACTGTGAGCTCTCGCAGGCAGGGTCCTCTCTCCTCCTGTTCCTGTCTGTGTCTTGTATTGTTTATGATTATTGTACTTGTCCCTATTATGTACACCCCTTTCACATGTGAAGCGCCATGGAATTGATGGTGCTATAATAATAAATAATAATAATGTGCGACAGGGGCGGGGACTATCGCGCTCGGCATCGCTATCATCGGCTAGCGATGTCGCACTGTGCAAAGTACCCCTTAGGTTTACAGGACAATGATGAATGAATGTTTGTAATGATAGATTCTCCGCACAGAGATGTAGCAGAGCCGAGAAAATGCAATATATAAAAATCAAGAATCAGCAGCAGTTATATCAAAAAAGGAAAGACACTGGTGCTGGGGGGAATTGTTATCACCACATTCTGCACCTCTTCATAAATGTGGAGATTATGTTACTCCCACTGCTAGAAATTCCTTGCAAGAGAAACTGAAATGATTTTTTATTAAATCATTTATCAGACTTTAAAAATATATGAATAATTGTAATTTACTCCATTCCTTCTCTATCAAACATCATACTGAAAATGCAGCTTTAACTAACTTGTACATGCTCTTTTATAAGCTGCTTACAACTGCAGCTCCAACAACAATCTGTAGTCAAGCACAACTTCCCAATTCTGTAGCGCTCGCATGGACAGTCGGATGCTCCATAGATTACTGTAGGTGATGCCTTGGACACTTGTTTTCTGTAGATGGGGTAGATTATTATAGATGACGCCTCGGACGCTTGTTTTCTTTAGATGGGGTAGATTACTGTAGATGACGCCTCTGACGCTTGTTTTCTGTACACGGGGTAGAATATAGTGGGTGACACCTCTGACGCTTGTTTTCTGTAGATGGGGTAGATTATTATAGATGACATGTCTGACGCTTGTTTTCTGTAGATGGGATAGATTATTATAGATGACGCCTCTGCCGCTTGTTTTCTGTAGACGGGGTAGATTATTATAGATAATGCCTCTGACGCTTGTTTCTGTAGACGGGGTAGATTATTATAGATGATGCCTCGGACACTTGTTTTCTGTAGGCGGGGTAGATTACTGTAGATGACGCCTCGGACTCTTGTTTTCTGTAGACGGGGTAGATTACTGTAGATGACGCCTCGGACTCTTGTTTTCTGTAGACGGGGTAGATTATTATAGATAATGCCTCTGACACTTGTTTTCTGTAGGCGGGGTAGATTATTGTAGATGACGCCTCGGACTCTTGTTTTCTGTAGATGGGGTAGATTACTGTAGATGACGCCTCGGACTCTTGATTTCTGTAGATGGGGTAGATTACTGTAGATGACGCCTCGGACACTTGTTTTCTGTAGGCGGGGTAGATTATTGTAGATGACGCCTCGGACTCTTGTTTTCTGTAGATGGGGTAGATTACTGTAGATGACGCCTCGGACTCTTGATTTCTGTAGATGGGGTAGATTACTGTAGATGACGCCTCGGACTCTTGTTTTCTGTAGATGGGGTAGATTACTGTAGATGACGCCTCGGACTCTTGTTTTCTGTAGACGGGGTAGATTACTGTAGACGACGCCTCGGACTCTTGTTTTCTGTAGACAGGGTAGATTACTGTAGATGACGCGTAGGACTCTTGTTTTCTGTAGACGGGGTAGATTACTGTAGATGACGCCTCGGACTCTTGATTTCTGTAGACGGGGTAGATTACTGTAGACGACGCCTCGGACTCTTGTTTTCTGTAGACAGGGTATATTACTGTAGATGACGCCTCGGACTCTTGTTTTCTGTAGACGGGGTAGATTACTGTAGATGACGCCTCGGACTCTTGTTTTCTGTAGACGGGGTAGATTACTGTAGATGACGCCTCGGACTCTTGTTTTCTGTAGACGGGGTAGATTACTGTAGATGACGCCTCGGACTCTTGTTTTCTGTAGGCGGGGTAGATTACTGTAGATGACGCCTCGGACTCTTGTTTTCTGTAGACGGGGTAGATTACTGTAGATGACGCCTCGGACTCTTGTTTTCTGTAGACGGGGTAGATTACTGTAGATGACGCCTCGGACTCTTGTTTTCTGTAGACGGGGTAGATTACTGTAGACGACGCCTCGGACTCTTGTTTTCTGTAGACGGGGTAGATTACTATAGATGACGCCTCGGACTCTTGTTTTCTGTAGACGGGGTAGATTACTGTAGATGACGCCTCGGACTCTTGTTTTCTGTAGACGGGGTAGATTATTATAGATGACGCCTCGGACTCTTGTTTTCTGTAGACGGGGTAGATTACTGTAGATGACGCCTCGGACTCTTGTTTTCTGTAGATGGGATAGATTACTGTAGATGACGCCTCGGACTCTTGTTTTCTGTAGACGGGGTAGATTACTGTAGATGACGCCTCGGACGCTTGTTTTCTGTAGACGGGGTAGATTACTGTAGATGATGCCTCGGACGCTTGTTTTCTGTAGACAGGGTAGATTATTATAGATGACGCCTCGGACTCTTGATTTCTGTAGACGGGGTAGATTACTGTAGACGATGCCTCGGACTCTTGTTTTCTGTAGACGGGGTAGATTACTGTAGATGACGCCTCGGACTCTTGTTTTCTGTAGACGGGGTAGATTACTGTAGATGACGCCTCGGACGCTTGTTTTCTGTAGACGGGTTAGATTACTGTAGATGACAACTCGGACTCTTGTTTTCTGTAGACGGGGTAGATTACTGTAGATGACGCCTCGGACTCTTGTTTTCTGTAGACAGGGTAGATTACTGTAGATGACGCGTAGGACTCTTGTTTTCTGTAGACGGGGTAGATTACTGTAGATGACGCCTCGGACTCTTGATTTCTGTAGACGGGGTAGATTACTGTAGACGACGCCTCGGACTCTTGTTTTCTGTAGACAGGGTATATTACTGTAGATGACGCCTCGGACTCTTGTTTTCTGTAGACGGGGTAGATTACTGTAGATGATGCCTCGGACTCTTGTTTTCTGTAGACGGGGTAGATTACTGTAGATGACGCCTCGGACTCTTGTTTTCTGTAGACGGGGTAGATTACTGTAGATGACGCCTCGGACGCTTGTTTTCTGTAGACGGGGTAGATTACTGTAGATGACGCCTCGGACTCTTGTTTTCTGTAGATGGGGTAGATTACTGTAGACGACGCCTCAGACTCTTGTTTTCTCTACATGGGGTAGATTACTGTAGATGATGCCTCGGACTCTTGTTTTCTCTACATGGGGTAGATTACTGTAGATGATGCCTCGGACTCTTGTTTTCTGTAGATGGGGTAGATTACTGTAGATGACGCCTCGGACTCTTGTTTTCTGTAGACGGGGTAGATTACTGTAGATGACGCCTCGGACTCTTGTTTTCTGTAGACAGGGTAGATTACTGTAGATGACGCCTCGGACTCTTGTTTTCTGTAGACGGGGTAGATTACTGTAGATGACGCCTCGGACTCTTGTTTTCTGTAGACGGGGTAGATTACTGTAGATGACGCCTCGGACTCTTGTTTTCTGTAGACGGGGTAGATTACTGTAGATGACGCCTCGGACTCTTGTTTTCTGTAGACGGGGTAGATTACTGTAGATGACGCCTCGGACTCTTGTTTTCTGTAGACGGGTTAGATTACTGTAGATGACGCCTCGGACTCTTGTTTTCTGTAGACGGGGTAGATTACTGTAGATGACGCCTCGGACTCTTGTTTTCTGTAGACGGGGTAGATTACTGTAGATGACGCCTCGGACTCTTGTTTTCTGTAGACGGGGTAGATTACTGTAGATGACGCCTCGGACTCTTGTTTTCTGTAGACGGGGTAGATTACTGTAGACGACGCCTCGGACTCTTGTTTTCTGTAGATGGGTTAGATTACTGTAGATGACGCCTCGGACTCTTGTTTTCTGTAGACAGGGTAGATTACTGTAGATGACGCCTCGGACTCTTGTTTTCTGTAGACGGGGTAGATTACTGTAGACGACGCCTCGGACTCTTGTTTTCTGTAGACGGGGTAGATTAATTTACTGTGTTTCCGGTACATTGTCTTAATGAGGTTAATAAGGGCGATTTACTCTGCGGAGTAAACGCTGTGTAATATCCTTTACACCTTATGAAAGTGGCACATTTAGGGCACAGTCTATTGGAAATGATGACTTTCCGCTCTTATCCTTGCAGTTTGATGAAGAGTTCACGGCACGACAGGAGGCGCAGACCGAACTTCAGAAACGAGAGGAGAAAATCAAAGAGCTGGAAACTGAAATCCAGCAGCTGCGGACGCAGGTAATAAAGCAAAATACAGACTTCATGTCAGGAGAATTCGGCGCCAGATCATGTGTGATTCCCATAAAGTGAAAATTCTATATTTCTCTGATATTTTAACCCCTTATTGAGTACAGATAGACCCATGAAGCCCATCTCTTTTACAGAACGTCTGCTTATTGGAAGGGTTAGTCAGTGTTCTGAATTATGGGAGCAGTTCAGTGAATATAAAGCTGTATTATTCTGTATTTATGTACTATATACTTTGCGTGTGATCCATCACTGTTTTCACACCTCTCCTTGCTGTCAGTGAATGGAAGGTTGTATTGACTTATATAAATGAGGTCTTCTTAGCCCCTCCTATGGCTACACGCTGTAAACCAGACCCACAAAGCGGGATTTCAGTCAAAGCAGTGACTTTCTCTGCAGACAGCAATGTTGGGGTCTCTCTGGATCGGCTGATATTCCTAGCCATGTTTTCAGCTCCATCTATGGGTCGGACATAGTTATAGCATCGTATAGGCGGCACTAGAGGTCTTCCTTTTCGAGGGGAGATAAGTTGTATACTTTTTGCTGGTTGTCAGTCTCCATCAGCTGCCTCTCCTCAGAGAGACTTGTGCCGACCTGGTGCTATCACACGGGGGTTTAGTTCTGCAGTCTAGTTTAAAGGGTTCTTCAATAGGAACCAATGTAGTAGAAAAGCATTTTGTGGTCAAGCTCCAAGTCTTCCTAACAATCCAGGTCCTGGAGAGCATGATGGGGGCTGGTCACAGCTGTTGGAGGAAGAATCCTGTGTCTTGGGTGCATCTTGAAGAATGAATATCCCCCCAAGTCCAGTCCAAGCTTCGTGCAGGGTCCCCCCCCCCCACCATGGTTGGACTGGTCATTGTCCTGCAACTTTATCTACGACTGTGTTCAGAAATCCACAGTGAGGAGAGGACGGAGGACCCCCGGTCTTCAGCCGCTGTAATCTGTAACCTAAACCCTGAAGAACTTGGGAACAATCAGAAAGTTGCTCCATAAATCACATTACAATAATCCTGAATGCATTAGAGCTTAATGAGCCGCGGCTCTGGACATGGTGGAGCCGCGGCTCGAAATGTGCGCGGCGCTACCCGAGACGTGTAACATGAGATTGTAAAAAGGCCTCAGAGCAAAGGACTATTAGTGCGAAAGTGGAAAGTAATGTGTGTGATCCCGTATATACAAAGCGCGATCCCGTGTACACAGAGCGAGATCCCGTGTACACAGAGCGTGATCCCGTATACAGAGCGTGATCCCATATACACAGAGTGTAATCCTGTATATACAGAGCGTTATCCCGTATACACAGTGCGTGATTCTGTATACACAGAGCGTGATCCCGTATATAGAGTGTGATCCCATATACAGAGTGTAATCCTGTATATACAGAGCGTGATCCCGTATATACAGTGCGTGATCCCGTATACACAGAGCGTGATCCCGTTTACACAGTGTGATCCTGTATACACAGAGCGTGATCCCATATACACAAAGCGTGATCCCGTACACAGAGCGTGATCCCATACACACAGCGTGATTCTGTATACACAGAGCGTGATGCCATATACACAAAGCGTGATCCCGTATACAGAGCGTGATCCCATATACACAGAGAGTAATTCTGTATATACAGAGCATGATCCCGTATATACAGTGCGTGATCCCGTATACAGAGCGTGATCCCATATACACAGAGAGTAATCCTGTATATACAGAGCATGATCCCGTATATACAATGCTTGATCCCGTATACAGAGCGTGATCCCATATACACAGAGAGTAATCCTGTATATACAGAGCGTGATCCCATATATACAGTGCGTGATCCCGTGTACACAGAGCGTGATCCTGTATATAGAGCGTGATCCCATATACACAGAGTGTAATCCTGTATATACAGAGCGTGATCCCGTATATACAGTGCGTGATCCCGTATACACAGAGCGTGATCCCGTGTACACAGTGTGATCCTGTATACACAGAGCGTGATCCCATATACACAAAGCGTGATCCCGTACACAGAGCGTGATCCCATACACACAGCGTGATTCTGTATACACAGAGCGTGATGCCATATACACAAAGCGTGATCCCGTATACAGAGCGTGATCCCATGTACACAGAGAATAATCCTGTATATACAGAGCATGATCCCGTATATACAGTGCGTGATCCCGTATACAGAGCGTGATCCCATATACACAGAGAGTAATCCTGTATATACAGAGCATGATCCCGTATATACAATGCGTGATCCCATATACAGAGCGTGATCCCATATACACAGAGAGTAATCCTGTATATACAGAGCGTGATCCCGTATATACAGTGCGTGATCCCGTACACAGAGCGTGATCCCGTGGACACAGTGTGATTCTGTATACACAGAGCGTGATGCCATATACACAAAGCGTGATCCCGTATACAGAGCGTGATCCCATACACAGCGTGATTCTGTATACACAGAGCATGATGCCATATACACAAAGCGTGATCCCGTATACAGAGCGTGATCCCATATACACAGAGCGTAATCCTGTATATACAGAGCATGATCCCGTATATACAGTGCGTGATCCCGTATACACAAAGCGTGATCCCGTATACACAAAACGTGATCCCGTATAAACAGAGCATGATCCCGTATAAACAGAGCGTGACATACAGAGTGTGATCCTGTATATACAGAGCATGAGCCCATATATACAAAGCATGATCCTGTATATACAGAGCGTGATCCCGCATATACAGAGTGTAATCCCGCATATACAGAGCGTGATCCCGTATATACAGAGCATGATCTCGTATATACAGAGCGTGAACCTGTATATATAGAGCGTGATCCTGTATATACAGAGCGTGAACCTATATATACAGAGGGTGATCCCGTACATACAGAGCGTGATCCTGTACATGCAGAGCGTGATCCCTTATATACAGACTGAGATTCCTTATATATTGAGCGTGATCCCTTATATACAGAGCGTGATCCCGTATATACAGAGCGAAATCCCGTATATACAGAGTGTGATCCCGTATATACAGAGCGTGATCCCTAATATGCAGAGCATGATCCTGAATATACAGAGCGTGATTCTATACATACAAAAGGCTGCAGATCTTCTCTGTGAAGCTTCCAGCAGTCATCCCCCATCATCTTCACCTTCCATCTACCTTGGTAGTTGTGCTGTTTCTATTTGTTTTAGTTAAAACTGTTATTTAATGTTTTTCATGCTTGTCTCTGCTGCCATCTACTGGTCAGACCTTTCGGCTCCTCTGTTTCTTTTGTCCAGCCCATGGGAGTGTCTGCTGATCCTCTTACATCACTTCCTGGCATATTCAGTTCCAGCCAGAGTTTGTGAGAAAAACACCCCCTTATTGCAGCTGCTGGAAGCAAAGTCTTCTGACCTTAGTGGCTTCAGAAACAAGCATCACAAGAGAACCACAATGCCAGGTACTTGGACCGCTGTACTCTGCATGTCCTAACCTTTGGAGAAAATAAACCACCATTGTTTCATCTCAGCATGTGCATGTTTAACTCTGGATCGCTCTGGTCATGTCTGCCTCACCTATAGGAAAACGAAGGTAAGATTCTCACACCATCCCTCAACTACGCACCTTCAATCGCCTTCAAGTGGGGACAGAACAGTAGTGTCTCCCATCATCTTCACCTTCCATCTACCTTGGTATCGTCCTCCATCATCTTCACCTTCCATCTACCTTGGTGTCGTTGTTACATCATCTTCACCTTCCATCTACCTTGGCAGCGTTGGTCCATCATCTTCACCTTCCATCTACCTTGGCAGCGTTGTTCCATCATCTTCACCTTCCATCTACCTTGGCAGCGTTGGTCCATCATCTTCACCTTCCATCTACCTTGGCAGCGTTGTTCCATCATCTTCACCTTCCATCTACTTTGGTAGCGTTGTTCCATCATCTTCACCTTCCATCTACCTTGGCAGCGTTGTTCCATCATCTTCACCTTCCATCTACCTTAGCAGCGTTGTTCCATCATTTTCACCTTCCATCTACTTTGGTAGCGTTGTTCCATCATCTTCACCTTCCATCTACCTTGGCAGCGTTGTTCCATCATCTTCACCTTCCATCTACTTTCGTAGCGTTGTTCCATCATCTTCACCTTCCATCTACCTTGGCAGCGTTGTTCCATCATCTTCATCTTCCATCTACCTTGGCAGCGTTGTTCCATCATCTTCACCTTCCATCTACTTTGGTAGCGTTGTTCCATCATCTTCACCTTCCATCTACCTTGGCAGCGTTGTTCCATCATCTTCACCTTCCATCTACCTTGGCAGCGTTGTTCCATCATCTTCACCTTCCATCTACCTTGGCAGCGTTGTTCCATCATCTTCACCTTCCATCTACTTTGGTAGCGTTGTTCCATCATCTTCACCTTCCATCTACCTTGGCAGCGTTGTTCAATCATTTTCACCTTCCATCTACTTTGGTAGCGTTGTTCCATCATCTTCACCTTCCATCTACCTTGGCAGTGTTGGTCCATCATCTTCACCTTCCATCTACTTTGGTAGCGTTGTTCCATCATCTTCACCTTCCATCTACCTTGGCAGCGTTGTTCCATCATCTTCACCTTCCATCTACCTTGGCAGCGTTGTTCCATCATCTTCACCTTCCATCTACCTTGGCAGCGTTGACCATCATCTTCACCTTCCATCTACTTTCGTAGCGTTGTTCCATCATCTTTACCTTCCATCTACCTTGGTAGCGTTGTTCCATCATCTTCACCTTGCATCTACTTTGGCAGCATCCCCCAACATCTTCATCTTCCATCTATGGTACCTTGGTAACGTCTCCCAGGCTGTATGTGGGGGAGAGGTAGCGAGGCTATATACAGTTAGGTCCAGAAATCTTTGGACAGTGACACAATTTTGGCGAGTTGGGCTCTGCATGCCACCACATTGGATTTGAAATGAAACCTCTACAACAGAATTCAAGTGCAGATTGTAACGTTTAATTTGAAGGTTTGAACAAAAATATCTGATAGAAATTGTAGGAATTGTCACATTTCTTTACAAACACTCCACATTTTAGGAGGTCAAAAGTAATTGGACAAATAAACCAAACCCAAACAAAATATTTTTATTTTCAATATTTTGTTCCAAATCCTTTGGAGGCAATCACTGCCTTAAGTCTGGAACCCATGGACATCACCAAACGCTGGGTTTCCTCCTTCTTAATGCTTTGCCAGGCTTTTACAGCCGCAGCCTTCAGGCCTTGCTTGTTTGTGGGTCTTTCCGTCTTAAGTCTGGATTTGAGCAAGTGAAATGCATGCTGAATTGGGTTAAGATCTGGTGATTGACTTGGCCATTGCAGAATGTTCCACTTTTTTGCACTCATGAACTCCTGGGTAGCTTTGGCTGTATGCTTGGGGTCATTGTCCATCTGTACTATGAAGCGCCGTCCGATCAACTTTGCGGCATTTGGCTGAATCTGGGCTGAAAGTATATCCCGGTACACTTCAGAATTCATCCGGCTACTCTTGTCTGCTGTTATGTCATCAATAAACACAAGTGACCCAGTGCCATTGAAAGCCATGCATGCCCATGCCATCACGTTGCCTCCACCATGTTTTACAGAGGATGTGGTGTGCCTTGGATCATGTGCCGTTCCCTTTCTTCTCCACACTTTTTTCTTCCCATCATTCTGGTACAGGTTGATCTTGGTCTCATCTGTCCATAGAATACTTTTCCAGAACTGAGCTGGCTTCATGAGGTGTTTTTCAGCAAATGTAACTCTGGCCTGTCTATTTTTGGAATTGATGAATGGTTTGCATCTAGATGTGAGCCCTTTGTATTTACTTTCATGGAGTCTTCTCTTTACTGTTGACTTAGAGACAGATACACCTACTTCACTGAGAGTGTTCTGGACTTCAGTTGATGTTGTGAACGGGTTCTTCTTCACCAAAGAAAGTATGCGGCGATCATCCACCACTGTTGTCATCCGTGGACGCCCAGGCCTTTTTGAGTTCCCAAGCTCACCAGTCAATTCCTTTTTTCTCAGAATGTACCCGACTGTTGATTTTGCTACTCCAAGCATGTCTGCTATCTCTCTGATGGATTTTTTCTTTTTTTTCAGCCTCAGGATGTTCTGCTTCACCTCAATTGAGAGTTCCTTAGACCGCATGTTGTCTGGTCACAGGAACAGCTTCCAAATGCAAAACCACACACCTGTAATCAACCCCAGACCTTTTAACTACTTCATTGATTACAGGTTAATGAGGGAAACGCCTTCAGAGTCAATTGCAGCCCTTAGAGTCCCTTGTCCAATTACTTTTGGTCCCTTGAAAAAGAGGAGGCTATGCATTACAGAGCTATGATTCCTAAACCCTTTCTCCGATTTGGATGTGAAAACTCTCATATTGCAGCTGGGAGTGTGCACTTTCAGCCCATATTATATATAGAATTGTATTTCTGAACATGTTTTTGTAAACAGCTAAAATAACAAAACTTGTGTCACTGTCCAAATATTTCTGGACCTAACTGTATGCTATATATGGAGAGGGGGACTAGGCTGTATATGCTATATGTGGGGGAGGGGTCTAGGCTATTTAGGCTCTATGTGGGGGAAGGGTAGCTAGCTAGGCTGTATAAGCTATATGTGGGAGAGGGGGACTAGGCTGTATATGCTATTTGTTGGGGAGGGGTAGCTAGGCTATATAGGCTATAGGTGGGGGAGGGGGACTAGGCTATATATACTATATGTGAGGAAAGCTGGACTAGGCTATATATGCTATATAAGGGGAGGGGGACTAGGTTGTATATGCTATTTGTGGGGGAGGGGTATCTAGGCTATAGGTGGGGGAGGGGGACTAGGCTATATATATACTATATGTGAGGAAGGCGGGACTAGGTTATTTATGCTATAGAAGGGGAGGGGGACTAGGCTGTATATGCTATTTGTGGGGAAGGTGTAGCTAGGCTATTTAGGCTATAGGTGGGGGAGGGGGACTAGGCTATATATACTATATGTGAGGAAAGCTGGACTAGGCTATTTATGCTATATAAGGGGAGGGGGACTAGGCTGTATATGCTATTTGCGGGGGAGGGGTAGCTAGGCTATATAGGGTATATGTGGGGGAAGGGAACATTTTCAAAAGAGAGCAAAGCGTCATGGAGAGTGTGAGCAGGTGAGGGCAGCCAAGAAGCTGAGCATAATTTAGGGTATGTGCGCACGTCTGCGTTCTATTCCGCAGCGTTTAAGTCACTGCATGTGCCGATAAGCTGCGTTTTGAATGCATTGTGGTGGCGCATGTAAGCTGAAAAACGGGCTAAATTCATTGCGAGGCTGCGGCTGATTTACCCTGTGTTGTGTCTCACGTACACGAGGCTGGAGAAGAAGAGGGACAGTGTCTGCAGAGCAGCAGTAGGGGGTCCTGTGGGATCAGCTCCCCCTGTGTCTGCAGAGCAGCAGTAGGGGGTCCTGTGGGATCAGCTCCCCCTGTGTCTGCAGAGCAGCAGTAGGGGGTCCTGTGGGATCAGCTCCCCCTGTGTCTGCAGAGCAGCAGTAGGGGGTCCTGTGGGATCAGCTCCCCCTGTGTCTGCAGAGCAGCAGTAGGGGGTCCTGTGGGATCAGCTCCTCCAGTGTCTGCAGAGCAGCAGTAGGGGGTCCTGTGGAATCAGCTCCTCCAGTGTCTGCAGAGCAGCAGTAGGGGGTCCTGTGGGATCAGCTCCTCCAGTGTCTGCAGAGCAGCAGTAGGGGGTCCTGTGGAATCAGCTCCTCCAGTGTCTGCAGAGCAGCAGTAGGGGGTCCTGTGGAATCAGCTCCTCCAGTGTCTGCAGAGCAGCAGTAGGGGGTCCTGTGGGATCAGCTCCCCCTGTGTCTGCAGAGCAGCAGTAGAGGGTCCTGTGGGATCAGCTCCCCCTGTGTCTGCAGAGCAGCAGTAGGGGGTCCTGTGGGATCAGCTCCCCCTGTGTCTGCAGAGCAGCAGTAGGGGGTCCTGTGGGATCAGCTCCTCCAGTGTCTGCAGAGCAGCAGTAGGGGGTCCTGTGGAATCAGCTCCCCCTGTGTCTGCAGAGCAGCAGTAGGGGGTCCTGTGGGATCAGCTCCCCCTGTGTCTGCAGAGCAGCAGTAGGGGGTCCTGTGGAATCAGCTCCCCCTGTGTCTGCAGAGCAGCAGTAGGGGGTCCTGTGGGATCAGCTCCTCCAGTGTGTGCAGAGCAGCAGTAGGGGGTCCTGTGGGATCAGCTCCCCCTGTGGCCGCAGAGCAGCAGTAGGGGGTCCTGTGGGATCAGCTCCCCCTGTGTCTGCAGAGCAGCAGTAGGGGGTCCTGTGGAATCAGCTCCTCCAGTGTCTGCAGAGCAGCAGTAGGGGGTCCTGTGGAATCAGCTCCTCCAGTGTCTGCAGAGCAGCAGTAGGGGGTCCTGTGGGATCAGCTCCCCCTGTGTCTGCAGAGCAGCAGTAGGGGGTCCTGTGGGATCAGCTCCTCCAGTGTCTGCAGAGCAGCAGTAGGGGGTCCTGTGGGATCAGCTCCCCCTGTGGCCGCAGAGCAGCAGTAGGGGGTCCTGTGGGATCAGCTCCCCCTGTGGCCGCAGAGCAGCAGTAGGGGGTCCTGTGGGATCAGCTCCCCCTGTGTCTGCAGAGCAGCAGTAGGGGGTCCTGTGGAATCAGCTCCTCCAGTGTCTGCAGAGCAGCAGTAGGGGGTCCTGTGGAATCAGCTCCTCCAGTGTCTGCAGAGCAGCAGTAGGGGGTCCTGTGGAATCAGCTCCTCCAGTGTCTGCAGAGCAGCAGTAGGGGGTCCTGTGGGATCAGCTCCCCCTGTGTCTGCAGAGCAGCAGTAGGGGGTCCTGTGGGATCAGCTCCTCCAGTGTCTGCAGAGCAGCAGTAGGGGGTCCTGTGGGATCAGCTCCCCCTGTGTCTGCAGAGCAGCAGTAGGGGGTCCTGTGGGATCAGCTCCCCCTGTGTCTGCAGAGCAGCAGTAGGGGGTCCTGTGGGATCAGCTCCTCCAGTGTCTGCAGAGCAGCAGTAGGGGGTCCTGTGGGATCAGCTCCCCCTGTGGCCGCAGAGCAGCAGTAGGGGGTCTTGTGGGATCAGCTCCCCCTGTGTCTGCAGAGCAGCAGTAGGGGGTCCTGTGGGATCAGCTCCTCCAGTGTCTGCAGAGCAGCAGTAGGGGGTCCTGTGGAATCAGCTCCTCCAGTGTCTGCAGAGCAGCAGTAGGGGGTCCTGTGGGATCAGCTCCCCCTGTGTCTGCAGAGCAGCAGTAGGGGGTCCTGTGGGATCAGCTCCTCCAGTGTCTGCAGAGCAGCAGTAGGGGGTCCTGTGGGATCAGCTCCCCCTGTGGCCGCAGGATCTCCAGTCCCACTCTGACTAGAAGGAATCGTGGTGAGTGCAGCACCACACTCTTATCAACTCTAAGGCTATGTCCGCACGTTGCTTTTTACCTGCTTTTTCTTCTGCGCTGTTTAATGCCAAAATGGTTGTGTTCTGCTTTTCAAGCAAAGTCTATGGGAATTTGGGTTTCTTGTCCGCACTATGCAGTTCAAACTGCAGCCTTTTTGTTGCAGAACTTTGGTCAAAAACTCAGCTTTGCAGTGCAAAACCCAAATGGCAAAAACAATTGACATGTGAATTGTTTTTGCCATTTGGGTTTTGCACTGCAAAGCTGAGTTTTTGACCAAAGTTCTGCAACAAAAAGGCAGCAGTTTGAACTGCAAAGTGCGGACAAGAAACCCAAATTCCCATAGACTTTGCTTGAAAAGCAGAACACATCCATTTTGGCATTAAACGCTGCAGTTGAAAAAGCAGCAAAAAAGCAGGTAAAAAGCAACGTGCGGACATAGCCTTAAAGAAAATCTGCCTTTACTGCCCATAGTAACCAATCACAGCGCAGCTTTCACTTCTGATACTGCTGAGGTAAAGTGATAGCTGGTGTCTGATTGGTTGCTAAGGACACCACCTGACTTTTTGGAAGCTGGGTTATTAAATCTTCTCTGCCCACAGCAGCCAATCAGAGCGCAGCATCCATTAATTTCTAACCAATCTAATGACACCAAAACCGTGCACCAAAGATCACGTAGAGGAGTCACAGTCAGTTCCGATGGCGTCCGTCTTTTCTATATAGTTATTCCGGTCACAGTTTTATCCGGCAGAGCTGTGTAACCACAGAAGAGAACATTCCAGTAATGGAATCTACTATTAATGGACTTATAAAATTAATAATTCTGGAGACGTTCCCCATTGTGCGGAGTGATGAGCGCTCTGCTCCGGCCTCATCTCGGCTCTGCTCCGGCCTCATCACCGCTCTGCTCTGTCCTCATCGCCGTTCTGCTCCGGACTCATCACCGCTGTGCTACAGCCTCATTGCTGCTCTGCTCTGGCCTCATCACCGCTGTGCTACAGCCTCATTGCTGCTCTGCTCTGGCCTCATCGCCGCTGTGCTACAGCCTCATTGCTGCTCTGCTCTGGCCTCATCGCCGCTGTGCTACAGCCTCATTGCTGCTCTGGGCTCATCGCCGCTGTGCTACAGTCTCGTCACCGATCTGCTCTGTCCTCATCGCCGTTCTGCTCCGGACTCATCGCCGCTGTGCTACAGCCTCATCACCGCTCTGCTCCGTCCTCATCGCCGTTCTGCTCCGGACTCATCGCCGCTGTGCTACAGCCTCATCGCCGCTCTGCTCTGGCCTCATCGCCGCTGTGCTACAGCCTCATCACCGCTCTGCTCTGGCCTCATCGCCGTTCTGCTCCGGACTCATCGCCGCTGTGCTACAGCCTCATCGCCGCTCTGCTCTGGCCTCATCGCCGCTGTGCTACAGCCTCATCGCTGCTCTGCTCTGGCCTCATCACCGCTGTGCTACAGCCTCATCGCCGCTGTGCTACAGCCTCATCGCCGCTCTGCTCTGGCCTCATCGCCGCTGTGCTACAGTCTCATCACCGCTCTGCTCTGGCCTCATCGCCGTTCTGCTCCGTCCTCATCGCCGCTCTGCTCCGTCCTCATCGCCGTTCTGCTCCGGACTCATCGCCGCTCTGCTCCGTCCTCATCGCCGCTCTGCTCTGGCCTCATCGCCGCTGTGCTACAGCCTCATCGCCGCTCTGCTCTGGCCTCATCGCCGCTGTGCTACAGTCTCATCACCGCTCTGCTCTGGCCTCATCGCCGTTCTGCTCCGTCCTCATCGCCGCTCTGCTCCGTCCTCATCGCCGTTCTGCTCCGGACTCATCACCGCTCTGCTCCGTCCTCATCGCCGCTCTGCTCCGGACTCATCGCCGCTCTGCTCCGTCCTCATCGCCGCTCTGCTCCAGCCTCATCACCGCTGTGCTACAGCCTCATCACGGCTCTGCTCCAGCCTCATCACCGCTGTGCTACAGCCTCATCACCGCTCTGCTCTGGCCTCATCGCCGCTGTGCTACAGTCTCATCACCGCTCTGCTCTGGCCTCATCGCCGTTCTGCTCCGTCCTCATCGCCGCTCTGCTCCGTCCTCATCGCCGTTCTGCTCCGGACTCATCACCGCTCTGCTCCGTCCTCATCGCCGTTCTGCTCCGGACTCATCACCGCTCTGCTCCGTCCTCATCGCCGCTCTGCTCTGGCCTCATCGCCGCTCTGCTCCGTCCTCATCGCTGCTCTGCTCTGGCCTCATCACCGCTGTGCTACAGCCTCATCACGGCTCTGCTCCGTCCTCATCGCCGTTCTGCTCCGGACTCATTGCCGCTGTGCTACAGCCTCATTGCTGCTCTGCTCTGGCCTCATCACCGCTGTGCTACAGTCTCATCACGGCTCTGCTCCGTCCTCATCGCTGCTCTGCTCTGGCCTCATCGCCGCTGTGCTACAGTCTCATCACCGCTCTGCTCTGGCCTCATCGCTGCTCCTTATCTTTTAATTAGTATCTAGTTGTATCTGTTCTTCCTGATGATAAAATAATAATGTCCGGTGATAACGCCGCGGAGAGGAGAGACGGATCAGAATCACCTTTTTCTTAATAACATTTTGCTTTGCTTACTGACCTGTGGCCCCCCAGGTACAATCACCCAGGCCCTTCTGAGGCTTTGTGATATCACAACTCACATCATCCAGCAAGAGAGACTAACCAGCACCCCTGTACCTCGGTACCCCGGGTCACTCTGCCTATAGAGGGAGAGTCTTTCTATGGACACTCTGCCAAATTTTGTATTTCTATGGAAGCTCGGCCATGTCTTGTCTTTCTCTGGAAGCTCAGCTGTGTCTTGTCTTTCTATGGGCGCTCAGCTGTGTCTTGTTTTTCTCTGGATGCTTGGCCATGTCTTGTTTTTCTCTGGATGCTTGGCCATGTCTTGTTTTTCTCTGGATGCTTGGCCATGTCTTGTTTTTCTCTGGATGCTTGGCCATGTCTTGTTTTTCTCTGGATGCTTGGCCATGTCTTGTTTTTCTCTGGATGCTTGGCCATGTCTTGTCTTTCTATGGAAGCTTAGCCATGTCTTGTCTTTCTATGGATGCTCAGCCCTGTCTTGTCTTTCTCTGGAGGCTCAGCCATGTCTTGTCTTTCTCTGGAGGCTCAGCCATGTCTTGTCTTTCTCTGGATGCTTGGCCATGACTTGTCTTTCTATGGAAGCTTAGCCATGTCTTGTCTTTCTCTGGAGGCTCAGCCATGTCTTGTCTTTCTCTGGATGCTTGGCCATGTCTTGTCTTTCTATGGAAGCTCGGCCATTTCTTGTCTTCTCATCCTTGATCCCTCTGGACAGTGCACAGTAGCTTGTGGCCACCCTCTGTGGCTCTGGCGAGCATGCCTCCCTTAGCTTTTGCAGACAAAGATCCCACATGTGGCTGCTTTTGCAGAACCCTCTTGTCATGTCTTGGTGCCGATAATACATGGCGGATGTGTAGCGCCCTACAGGACAGGTGTATTAACCTACTCGTCGGGGGTGCAGATCCTCTGTGCCATCACGGGGTGGCTTGGCCCAGTTCCGTTGCCCCGAGGTGTACAGGAAGGGGAGGATGGTGGTGGACGGGAGGCAGGAATGGAGGATGAGGGTGGTAGTTGGAGGTAGAGGACGGGGGTGACGGTTAGGAAAGTCTATTAGGATGATCATGACACCACTTGTGGTATGCGGCCAGGTACGCGGCCGCCGCTGCAGGGTCTCTCTCCGGGGCAGATGTTAGGTGCAGCTGGGATAATGTCGCTCCCCACAGGTGGAGCGGGATTACCCCAGGGAGGATGATGAAGGACGGGGGAGGTTGTAGTCCCCGATGGCGCCGCAGCGTTGGGTGACGACGCCAGTTAAAGGAAAGGCAGAGACGGGCTGTGGTTCCAGGTCTTTTTACTCACAGGTTTTCAAGCACTGCCCTAGAGTACCGCTCTCTGCTATAATGGGCTCCAGGCGATCCCGGATCCATCGCCGGTCACCGCCGATGCCCGTGAAAGTCTGTTAGTGAAGTATCTCTCAGTTGCTGTCCGGAACCTGGGCTGAGCCTCGTCTTCCAAGGCGCGGGCCCATGAAGAGAGAAACACTAACTCCAGTTGTCAGTGCTAGATGTTATCCCAAGCTGTGCCCAGGAAGGTTCTGCTCTAAGAGTGATGGTTGCGCCTATTTCTACCCCATGTGGTGCCCGCCCCCAGTGGTTTTCCTAGAGACCAGGAAGTCCCATGCTTCATGGTGGCTGCCTACCCTGTCTGCCCAAGGCCAACCCCCTGTGAGTAAGCACCTTACTGCCTTACTGTTTTATGTGTGTGTTTTGTGAAGGCACCGGCAGGTTAACCTCCTCCTAACCCAGGATAGATATTACCCCTGAAAAGTGGTGTAATACCCAGTGGCGCCTGAAGCCCAGGGGCACCGCAGATGCTTTTCTCCATGGCCTGCAGTTTTGTCTTTTCACTGTGCAGAACGTGACACAATATTTCTCTGACATTTTGTGACTTTTTTTAATTCTGAGTTTTGTTCCTCTACAAACGGTTGTCTTTGTCCGCACCGTACGATATCTTTCTGCTTGTCAGATGGATGGAGATCATCACTGGCTTCTTATCCCATCCGGGAATTTAAGATGCGCCAGAAATGGAAATGATGCAGCTCGTGATGAAGTCGCCTGTGGATCTGTGCAAATTGAACCAAGCGCAGGTGTTTAGCGGTAGAATCAGCGTAAAAAAGACAATCTCCTCTCATCTTAAATTCCCTTTATGAGCGGGAGATGCCAAAGCTGCTAATCCTCCACCGCTCGTCATTCAGGGGGAATATTTACATGAGCAGCCTATGCCAGTCACAGTATGGCGGGCAGTAAATGCCAGTCAGTCGCAGGTTTTTGCCTTTTTCCCAAAAGTTTTGCACAATGTGTGCCAGAAAAAGTTTTCTGCAGTTGCAGTTAGAATCTTTTTCTTAAAGGGGTTGTATGAAACTCTTTCTCAAAGACCCTAATGAGGAGTTGTGGATTATTAGATGAGCTCTCCTATTTAGGATTCCGATCAGTAGCATAACTAGGGTCTCTGGGGCCCCTGGCCAAATTTTGGACCAAGCTCCCAAAAGCCCTATAGATATCAACTGGTTAAGGCATCCAATGCACTTTAAAGGGAATGTGTCACTATTTATATGTGTGGCACCCCAGTGGTCAAGGGAGCCACAGTGGCGTTATTCTCCTCACCGGGGGGCAATGCTGTGCCTGGAAGCAGCGGGGAAATCTCCATGTCAGGTACAATCAAACACAACACTTCCTAACTCAGGCCAGAAGGGGGAGCTCAAATCCTGGTTGGGACGAGCTTCCCTGTGCATTCTGGGCTAGGGCGGGGTTAGACAGGGAGACAGGAAGAGGGACCTCAGAACACGAGAGGCGAGGAAAGAGAACGCTGTAAGAGAGCTTTGGCGTAAGCTTTCCAGGACTGAGCGCAAGAATTAGGACACCGGGGTCCTCGACTGTCGGGTGCTAACGGCCCAGCAGTAAAACCCGGACAGCAGGAGATTCCATATCTCTTGCCTCACAAGAGACTCCCAGGGCGAAGTAGCACAATAGAGTCTGGGGCTGCAGAAATACAAGCGGGCCCTGCATCCGGCTCGTACTGCCCGCCACAAGGAGCAAGGCATGTAGCATCAAAGAAGAGGGACACTGTGCTGCTTCAGGCCACAGTGACCCACGCACAGAGCGCACTAAGGAAGGCCTCCAAACCACCTGGCAAAGAGAGAATCCCCACTACTTCCTGGCTGACCGGACTACTGTAACCTCAGGACCATAAAGACCGACAAGTAAAAGGTAAAAGAAACTACCGGCCTGTGTTGTCCAGTTACTGTCGGCGTCCTCAGTCCTGCACCCCAGTGCACACCACCATAGACTGCCACCCCCATCATCCTCCCTGGAGCCAAGCTCTACCTGTGGGGAGCTGAACCATCCCAGCTGCGACACCATCCGCCCCAGAGGACAGCACCCGCAGCGGCGGCTAATCCCTGGCTGCACACCACAGGTGGCGTCACAAGACAACTACTACATCCTCAACCCCTTCATCTCCATCATCCATCCCTTTTGTGGACACCTTTGGGTCACAAAACCGGGCAGGGCCTCCCGTGACAACCCTCTGACCTTCACCGGCCCGGTGATGAGTATCCCCCAGACCCCGTGGGGTGCTCATTAGAGATGAGCCACCCCCTAGCATTCGAGTTCGGTTCGTCGAACGGAGGCTCCGTTCGACGAACCGTTTGATGAACCACTCGAACCCCATTGAAAACAATGGGAGGCAAACACAAACACATAAAAACACATTATACATGTACACATACAGTTAATAAACATTGCCATTACACTTATAGGTCCCCGCGACACGTCCTGCACTCTGTCTCCCGACGCTTTTCCTTCCGATTATCGCTGTGTCATCCCGGTAACCAGCACTGATGATAGAACCTATCGTGACGTCAAAATAGCCATGTGATCAGTCACGTGTGTATTATCTCATTGGCTACAGACTGGTCACATGGCTAGACGTCATGCTAGGTCCTGTCAGTGCACCTCTCTGGTACGCGGTGCTCGTTCCAGCATCTCCATGTACCGGCGAGATGCTCTGGCACATGGTCAGCTTCCCCGTTCCTGCATGTGGGTGCTCTTTACAGAGTCAGCCCACATGCAAGGACTGGATGCCACAGCCGGTGAATTGCGGCATTGGGAATCACGTGATCGGAGCACCGTTGCTATGGTAACCCGCCTGTCAGGGGTGACGTCACCGCTTACAGCACGCAGCTTCTGCTCACTCTCACTGAGTGAATAGACTGCATGGGAGCAGCAGCGTTCTTCCTCCCACGCAGTGCTGTCTGATGTAGCAGAGCTGTAGCTGTAGCAGGATCGTGGAGGAGGGCTCACAGGGAGTAAAAACATGGAGTCTCTAAGTGTGTCTGTGTATTTATTTCTATTAAAGTATTTTTTCTCTGTGTGGTGTCTTTTTTTTTAACGCTTTATTGGAGATTCTTAATGGCCGGGTCAAACTTGCCTGACATTAAGGCTAGTTTCACACTTGCATTGAACTGTATCCGTTGCATTACGTTGTGTGACGGATGCAACGGATGTGTTGCATATAGTGGCACAACGGATGCAACGGATTGTACAAAACAACGGAATCAGCCCTTTTTTTTTTTTTTTTTACAGTTTCACCGGCGGCAGACTATTGTGAATGATCAGCTGATCACTCCCAGAAGCCGGTCGCCGGGTGATCAGCTGATCGCTCCCAGCAGCCGGTCGCCGGGTGATCAGCTGATCGCTCCCAGCAGCCGGTCGCCGGGTGATCAGCTGATCGCTCCCAGCAGCCTGTCGCCGGGTGATCAGCTCATGGCTCGGCCGCCGAGAATGTGTGCAGGGGGCGGAGTGCGGAGTGGGTGGAGCCGAGCGGGGCCATGGCGCTGAGGACAGGTGAGTGTGTGTGTGTGTATGTGTATACATATACATGCGGAGTGGAGTGCGGGAGGGGGCGGAGCCGAGTGGGGAAGTGTCAGGCTCCCTGCACACGTAACCAGGGTAAATATCGGGTAAAGCACTTTGCTTGGTTACCCGATATTTACCTTAGTTACGGGTGCAGGGAGCCAGAGAGAGCATGCGCAGTGAAATCCTAAGGATTCCGCTGCTCAAAAAAAGTTACATGCTGTGTTCCTCCCGCTGGGCGGAAGCAACGCAGCGTCGCCCAGTGGAAGCAACGCATGTCCTTTTGACACAATCCGTCATCCATACAAGTCTATGGGAAACAGCGGAATCTGTTAACGGATTCCGCTGTTTTCCAAAAGGGCGGATTGTGACGGAAGGAAAACAACGCAAGTATGAAAGTAGCCTAAGAATCTCTGGCTTAATACTAGTTAGTAAAACAAAGCTAGTATTAACTCATAATTACCCAGCAAGCCACCCGGCTTCAGGGTTGCGGGAAGAGTTAGATACAGAGCCAGTTGATGGCGCTTCTATGAAAGCGCCATTTTCTGGGGCGGCTGCGGACTGCAATTTGCAGCAGAGGCGTCCAGAAAGCTCGGGCCAACCTGTGCTGCGGATTCCAATCCAGAGCTGCCTAGTTGTACCTGGCCACCATGAATTTCTAGTACAGATAAAAAAAAAACACAACACACAGAAAAATATTTTTATTACAAATAAAACACAACACAATTAGTGACTCCATCTTTATTGAAATAAAGAACCCCCCTCCGCAGTAATCATGGGTCAAGGGTCCCGCGCCGTCCAACCTGGATCCAATATCATCTGATCGGTTTGCTGGAAGGCAAAGCGATCAGATGATGTGTCAGGTTCAAGGGCCTGAATCACATGACACAGCAGCTGATTGTATAAACGGCTTTTATACAATCAGCTGATGCATCAGTGCAAAAAAAACAAAACAAACTACACACTTCAGTGCAGACTCCTGTCCGACAGCATCAGCTGATAGTTTAGCTGGCCTCACCGCTCGACTTATAGTATCAGCCGATTCTGTCAGGTGACCGCATCAGCTGATCATCAGCTGATCATCGCCAGGTCTGAGAGAGAGAGAGAGAGAGAGAAGAGAGAGAGAAGATAGTGAAGAGAGAGTGAAGAGAGAGAGAAGAGAGAGAGAAGAGAGAGAGGAGAGAGAAGAGAGAAAGGAAAGAGAGAGGGAAAAAGAGAAAAAGACAGACTGAGAAAAAGAGAGAGAGGGAGAGAGAGAATAAGAGAGAGAAGAAAGAGAGAGGGAAAAAGAGAAAAAGACAGACTGAGAAAAAGAGAGACTGAGAAAAAGAGAGAAAAAGAGAGAGGAGAGAGAGAGAGGGAAAAAGAGAGAGAGAGAGGGAGAGAGAGGGAGTGAGAGAGAGAGAAAAAAAGGGAGAAAGAGAGGAGAGAGAGGGAGAGGGAAAAAAAGAGAAAAAGAGAGACAGAGAGAGAGAGAGAGCAATGCAGCCTCATTCCGTGAACTCCTCCGATTTTAGAGGTGTGTCCCCCGCTCACAGCTGATGTCCGACTCCTCCCCTCAGTGCATAATTAAATTAAATTATAATTAGAAATAAATAAAAATTATAATTTAAAATTAAAAATAAATTACATTTTTTACCGGGACGGCCGGGACTCAAACTCATGACCTAATGCTTCTTAGACGGGAGCTCTATCCATTGAGTTTCTAATGAGAAACATAGGCAGATTTGGTTATCTTGACGTCTACATTGCAGAGTGAAGTCTGGTGACAGCGCAGCTCACATCAGGTGCTACGTGAAGAGGACACAGAGCGATCGAGTTATACGGGGCTCCCTGTCATCTTCATGTAGCAGAGCTGACAGTGTCGTGTGGATTACTTCGGACCTGGAGGTGTTTGGGGATTAATAAAAAGGTAAATGTGGTGTTTTTTTGCCTTTTATTCCAAATAAAGGATTTTTCGTTGTGTGTTTCTTTACTTTCACTTACAGTTTAATCATGGGAGGTGTCTCGGGAAGACGCCTGGCATGATTAACTCCTTATTACCCCGATTGCCACCGCACCAGGGCAATTCGGGATAAGCTGGGTAGAGTTCCGGGACTGCCGCATCTAATGGATGCAGCAATTCCGGGCGGCTGCTGGCTGATATTGTTAGGGTGGTGGGCTCCCCATAATGTGGCGCTCTCCATCCTGACAATACCAGCCTCCAGCCGTGTGGCTTTATCCTGGCTAATATCAAATATGGGGGAACCGCATTTTTTTTATTTATTTATTTTACTGCACGATATAGAGCTGCCCGCCGGCGGCTGTGATTGCTTGCAGTGAGACAGCTGTCACTCATCGTGGCGGCGTGTCTGACTGTAACCAATCATGGACATCAGTGGGCAGGGAAAGCACGGAATAACTAATTGAATAATGAAGCGGCAGCCATTTTCAAAAGAGGAAATGCCGCTGGAGATTTGTGACAGCCGTGGAGCGAGACGCCCGTGATCAGTGATTAGGAAAGAGAGAGGGATAGTGCTGGGGACGCAGGACACATGCAGATACGAAAGGTGCGCACATACTTACTGTGAAAAGCCACGCTTTTAGTGCTCGAACCGATCTCGAACGTTACTCGAACTGACGAACTTTTAGCAAATCGTTCGAGTTCGTCGAACGACTCGAACACCCCCCAAAATCACTCGAACATGAAATTGGCAAACTTTGAACCTCGCTCATCTCTAGTGCTCATATGCACATGTATATCTTTCTAAGACAAGTCCAGCAATTCCCTGACACGTGCTCGTTCTGCTCAGTGCTGCTTGTTCTGCTCTGTGCTGCTCGTTCCATTCTTTTTGCTCAGTGCTGCTTGTTCTGCTCAGTGCTGCTTGTGCTGTCGTTCTGCTCAGTGGTGCTTGTATTGCTCAGTCCTGCTTGTTCTGATCAATGCTGGTCATTCTGCTCTGTGCTGCTCGTTCTGCTGAGTGCTGCTCATTCTGTTCTTTTTGCTCAGTGGTGCTCGTGCTGCTCAGTGCTTCTTGTGATGTCATTCTGCTCAGTGGTGCTTGTTCTGCTCAGTGCTGCTTGTGATGTCATTCTGCTCAGTGGTGCTTGTGCTGCTCAGTGCTGCTTGTGATGTCATTCTGCTCAGTGGTGCTTGTGCTGCTCAGTGCTGCTTGTGCTGCTCAGTGCTGCTTGTGATGTCATTCTGCTCAGTGGTGCTTGTGCTGCTCAGTCCTGCTCAGTGCTGCTTTTTCTGCTCAATGCTGGTCATTCCGCTCAGTGGTGCTCGTGCTGCTTATGCTGTCATTCTGCTCAGTGGTGCTTGTGCTGCTTGTGCTGTCATTCCGCTCAGTGCTGCTTGTGCTGTCATTCTGCTCAGTGGTGCTCGTGCTGCTCAGTGCTGCTTGTTCTGCTCAATTCTGGTCATTCTGCTCAGTAGTGCTCGTGCTGCTTGTGCTGTCGTTCTGCTCAGTGCTGCTTGTGCTGCTCAATGCTGCTTGTGCTGGTCACTGCTGCTTGTTCTGATCACTGCTGCTTGTGCTGGTCACTGCTGCTTGTGCTGGTCACTGCTGCTTGTGCTGCTCAATGCTGCTTGTGCTGGTCACTGCTGCTTGTTCTGATCACTGCTGCATGTGCTGGTCACTGCTGCTTGTGCTGGTCACTGCTGCTTGTTTTGCTCACTGCTGCTTGTGCTGCTCATTCTGTGCAGTGTAAATAACAATTTCCAGATTTTTGTAATGTCATGCATTTTATATGCCAACTCAATTCAGACAATTTTAACCATATAGAAAAACTTGAGTCTTTAACACGAGATTTTTTGCAAAAAATATTGCAACATATTTTATTTATTTAATACAAGACATTTAAAAGAAGAGACTTATCAGATTCAGATTCGTGCATTCAGAACTACGGGCGTCTGATGCACAACAAACAAAGGGGAAACCGGGGACACAATAACAATGGAGGGCCCTGGAGCTAGTGAGAGGGTAGATGAGACACCTTCTGTCATCACCTGCAGCTGTCCCTACTCTCCTAGCTAGTCCCTATACAGTCTCTGCAACTGTCACCAAACAGGAATCTGAGGCCCTGAGACACCCTGTAAATGCCCTGGCTAGTGAGAGGCAGGTGAGGGATGCTAACCACACTGCTGCACTAATAAGACACAAGGGAAGAAAGGACAAACTGGGGAAACTGCAACAAAAATAGTATAAAGCCCAAGTTCAGGACAACTCCTCAGCAGGACCTTCCACCTAGGCAGCCAGAGAACAATGAGTTTGTATCTTCAGCAAGGATTGCTGGGAAACCTGAAGGGACGTGGCAACAAAATTGACATGAACTCATAAGGCACTGAAAGGAATGAAACTACATTTAAATGTAAAGTCCCAGAAGGAAATGAGAAATTCCAACCCTGAATCCATCTCCAAAAATAGAGAGATGACCGTGACAGGTCCGTCTAAGAACAGTATGGTGATAGGACATCATGTCTGATCATTATGGTGTTAGGACATCATGTCTGAGCATTATGGTGATAGGACATCATGTCTGA
Organism: Anomaloglossus baeobatrachus; assembly: GCF_048569485.1. Lineage (NCBI taxonomy): Eukaryota > Metazoa > Chordata > Amphibia > Anura > Aromobatidae > Anomaloglossus > Anomaloglossus baeobatrachus. The sequence goes on from NC_134361.1 coordinate 2,707,678, forward strand.
GCGTTATGGTGTTAGGACATCATGTCTGAGCATTGTGGTGTTAGGACATCATGTCTGAGCGTTGTGGTGATAGGACATCATGTCTGAGCGTTATGGTGTTAGGACATCATGTCTGAGCATTGTGGTGATAGGACATCATGTCTGAGCATTGTGGTGTTAGGACATCATGTCTGAGCATTATGGTGTTAGGACATCATGTCTGAGCATTGTGGTGTTAGGACATCATGTCTGAGCATTATGGTGATAGGACATCATGTCTGAGCGTTATGGTGATAGGACATCATGTCTGAGCATTAAGGTGATAGGACATCATGTCTGAGCATTAAGGTGTTAGGACATCATGTCTGAGCATTGTGGTGTTAGGACATCATGTCTGAGCGTTATGGTGTTAGGACATCATGTCTGAGCATTGTAGTGTTAGGACATCATGTCTGAGCGTTATGGTGTTAGGACATCATGTCTAAGCATTATGGTGTTAGGACATCATGTCTGAGCGTTATGGTGATAGGACATCATGTCTGAGTATTGTGGTGATAGGACATCATGTCTGAGCGTTATGGTGTTAGGACATCATGTCTAAGCATTATGGTGTTAGGACATCATGTCTGAGCGTTATGGTGATAGGACATCATGTCTGGGCATTATGGTGATAGGACATCATGTCTGAGCATTATGGTGATAGGACATCATGTCTGAGCATTGTGGTGTTAGGACATCATGTCTGAGCGTTGTGGTGATAGGACATCATGTCTGAGCGTTATGGTGATAGGACATCATGTCTGAGCGTTATGGTGATAGGACATCATGTCTGAGCATTGTGGTGTTAGGACATCATGTCTGAGCGTTATGGTGATAGGACATCATGTCTGAGCATTGTGGGTTTAGGACATCATGTCTGAGCGTTATGGTGATAGGACATCATGTCTGAGCATTGTGGCGTTAGGACATCATGTCTGAGCGTTATGGTGATAGGACATCATGTCTGAGCATTGTGGTGATAGGACATCATGTCTGAGTGTTATGGTGTTAGGACATCATGTCTGAGCATTATGGTGTTAGGACATCATGTCTGAGCATTATGGTGATAGGACATCATGTCTGAGCATTATGGTTATAGGACATCATGTCTGAGCATTGTGGTGTTAGGACATCATGTCTGAGCATTATGGTGATAGGACATCATGTCTGAGCGTTATGGTGATAGGACATCATGTCTGAGCATTGTGGTGTTAGGACATCATGTCTGAGCGTTATGGTGATAGGACATCATGTCTGAGCATTGTAGTGATAGGACATCATGTCTGAGCGTTATGGTGATAGGACATCATGTCTGAGCATTATGGTGATAGGACATCATGTCTGAGCGTTATGGTGATAGGACATCATGTCTGAGGGTTATGGTGTTAGGACATCATGTCTAAGCATTATGGTGTTAGGACATCATGTCTGAGCATTGTGGTGTTAGGACATCATGTCTGAGCATTATGGTGTTAGGACATCATGTCTGAGCGTTATGGTGATAGGACATCATGTCTAAGCATTATGGTGTTAGGACATCATGTCTGAGCGTTATGGTGATAAGACATCATTTCTGATTGTTTTGGTGATAAGACATCATGTCTGAGCATTGTGGTGTTAGGACATCATGTCTGAGCATTATGGTGATAGGACATCATGTCTGAGCATTATGGTGTTAGGACATCATGTCTGAGCGTTATGGTGTTAGGACATCATGTCTGAGCATTGTAGTGTTAGGACATCATGTCTGAGCGTTATGGTGTTAGGACATCATGTCTGAGCATTGTGGTGTTAGGACATCATGTCTGAGCGTTATGGTGTTAGGACATCATGTCTGAGCATTGTAGTGTTAGGACATCATGTCTGAGCGTTATGGTGATAGGACATCATGTCTGAGCATTATGGTGATAGGACATCATGTCTGAGCGTTATGGTGTTAGGACATCATGTCTGAGCATTGTGGTGATAGGACATCATGTCTGAGCGTTATGGTGTTAGGACATCATGTCTAAGCATTATGGTGTTAGGACATCATGTCTGAGCGTTATGGTGATAGGACATCATGTCTGAGCATTGTGGTGATAGGACATCATGTCTGAGCGTTATGGTGTTAGGACATCATGTCTAAGCATTATGGTGTTAGGACATCATGTCTGAGCATTGTGGTGATAGGACATCATGTCTGAGCGTTATGGTGATAGGACATCATGTCTGAGCATTGTGGTGTTAGGACATCATGTCTGAGCATTGTGGTGTTAGGACATCATGTCTGAGCGTTATGGTGTTAGGACATCATGTCTGAACATTATGGTGTTAGGACATCATGTCTGAGCATTATGGTGATAGGACATCATGTCTGAGCATTATGGTGATAGGACATCATGTCTGAGCGTTATGGTGATAGGACATCATGTCTGAGCATTGTGGTGATAGGACATCATGTCTGAGCGTTATGGTGATAGGACATCATGTCTGAGCATTATGATGATAGGACATCATGTCTGAGCGTTATGGTGTTAGGACATCATGTCTGAGCGTTATGGTGATAGGACATCATGTCTGAGCATTGTGGTGATAGGACATCATGTCTGAGCGTTATGGTGATAGGACATCATGTCTGAGCATTGTGGTGTTAGGACATCATGTCTGAGCATTGTGGTGTTAGGACATCATGTCTGAGCGTTATGGTGTTAGGACATCATCTCTGAGCATTATGGTGATAGGACATCATGTCTGAGCATTATGGTGATAGGACATCATGTCTGAGCGTTGTAGTGATAGGACATCATGTCTGAGCGTTATGGTGTTAGGACATCATGTCTGAGCATTATGGTGTTAGGACATCATGTCTGAGCATTATGGTGATAGGACATCATGTCTGAGCGTTGTAGTGATAGGACATCATGTCTGAGCGTTATGGTGTTAGGACATTATGTCTGAGCATTATGGTGTTAGGACATCATGTCTGAGCATTGTGGTGTTAGGACATCATGTCTGAGCGTTGTGGTGATAGGACATCATGTCTGAGCATTGTGGTGTTAGGACATCATGTCTGAGCGTTATGGTGATAGGACATCATGTCTGAGCATTGTGGTGTTAGGACATCATGTCTGAGCGTTATGGTGATAGGACATCATGTCTGAGCATTGTGGTGTTAGGACATCATGTCTGAGCATTGTGGTGTTAGGACATCATGTCTGAGCGTTATGGTGATAGGACATCATGTCTGAGCGTTATGGTGATAGGACATCATGTCTGAGCATTGTGGTGTTAGGACATCATGTCTGAGCGTTATGGTGATAGGACATCATGTCTGAGCATTGTGGTGTTAGGACATCATGTCTGAGCGTTATGGTGTTAGGACATCATGTCTGAGCGTTATGGTGTTAGGACATCATGTCTGAGCGTTGTGGTGATAGGACATCATGTCTGAGCATTGTGGTGTTAGGACATCATGTCTGAGCATTGTGGTGTTAGGACATCATGTCTGAGCGTTATGGTGTTAGGACATCATGTCTGAGCGTTATGGTGATAGGACATCATGTCTAAGCATTATGGTGTTAGGACATCATGTCTGAGCGTTGTGGTGATAGGACATCATGTCTGAGCATTGTGGTGTTAGGACATCATGTCTGAGCATTGTGGTGTTAGGACATCATGTCTGAGCGTTATGGTGTTAGGACATCATGTCTGAGCGTTATGGTGATAGGACATCATGTCTGAGCGTTATGGTGATAGGACATCATGTCTGAGCATTGTAGTGATAGGACATCATGTCTGAGCATTGTGGTGTTAGGACATCATGTCTGAGCGTTATGGTGATAGGACATCATGTCTGAGCGTTATGGTGATAGGACATCATGTCTGAGCGTTATGGTGATAGGACATCATGTCTGAGCGTTATGGTGATAGGACATCATGTCTGAGCGTTATGGTGTTAGGACATCATGTCTGAGCGTTATGGTGATAGGACATCATGTCTAAGCATTATGGTGTTAGGACATCATGTCTGAGCGTTGTGGTGATAGGACATCATGTCTGAGCATTGTGGTGTTAGGACATCATGTCTGAGCGTTATGGTGTTAGGACATCATGTCTGAGCGTTATGGTGATAGGACATCATGTCTGAGCGTTATGGTGATAGGACATCATGTCTGAGCATTGTAGTGATAGGACATCATGTCTGAGCGTTATGGTGATAGGACATCATGTCTGAGCGTTATGGTGATAGGACATCATGTCTGAGCGTTATGGTGATAGGACATCATGTCTGAGCGTTATGGTGATAGGACATCATGTCTGAGCGTTATGGTGATAGGACATCATGTCTGAGCGTTATGGTGTTAGGACATCATGTCTGAGCGTTATGGTGATAGGACATCATGTCTGAGCGTTATGGTGATAGGACATCATGTCTGAGCGTTATGGTGATAGGACATCATGTCTGAGCATTATGGTGTTAGGACATCATGTCTGAGCATTATGGTGATAGGACATCATGTCTGAGCGTTATGGTGATAGGACATCATGTCTGAGCGTTATGGTGATAGGACATCATGTCTGAGCATTGTAGTGATAGGACATCATGTCTGAGCGTTATGGTGATAGGACATCATGTCTGAGCGTTATGGTGATAGGACATCATGTCTGAGCGTTATGGTGATAGGACATCATGTATGAGTGTTATGGTGATAGGACATCATGTCTGAGCATTATGGTGATAGGACATCATGTATGAGTGTTATGGTGATAGGACATCATGTCTGAGCATTGTGGTGTTAGGACATCATGTCTGAGCGTTATGGTGATAGGACATCATGTCTGAGCGTTATGGTGATAGGACATCATGTCTGAGCATTGTAGTGTTAGGACATCATGTCTGAGCGTTATGGTGATAGGACATCATGTCTGAGCGTTATGGTGATAGGACATCATGTATGAGTGTTATGGTGATAGGACATCATGTCTGAGCGTTATGGTGATAGGACATCATGTCTGAGCGTTATGGTGATAGGACATCATGTATGAGTGTTATGGTGATAGGACATCATGTCTGAGCGTTATGGTGATAGGACATCATGTCTGAGCGTTATGGTGATAGGACATCATGTCTGAGCGTTATGGTGATAGGACATCATGTCTGGTGGCCAGTGCTCTCCTGTCTTTATTTCCGGTGCACTAACAGCTCCGCGTTACATTAATTTGTTGGTGGAACCAATGATGCCCCATTTCAGCTCATCGGGGACGTCATTGGTCGGTGATTACACCGGTGCGGCAGTGGATCCCAATGATGTACATTCAGGTCAGAACCTTCTTCAGGCCCATTAATAACCTCAGTGACCGCTGCCGAGGCTGGAGGTGCCGGGATTTCTGCACAAGGCTCAGACTCCAGACTGGAGGAATCTCAATGCTTCCATTTTTCTGCCAATTCCATAGCAATAGTGTCTCCATCTGGCGACGTCCAGAACGCCACCACTTCTCCTTCTCGGTGCTGTAATTTCCATGTTGAGGATTGTGTTTTACCAGATTAAGGAAGACTTGTCGTATTTTTGGTATCCAAAGCACTGCACAATTTCTGGGTCAATCGAGACCCCAGTTTTAGCGTATTTGGAGCGCTGCCTATTTGTTGTCTGTATCTTACAGGTTGCTAATTGCCCTACAATGACTTTCTTCTCCGCGTGCAGCGCTGATCTTTGCTCCTGACATTCTGAATTTTCCCTTCCTTCTTGCATCTTGTGACCCATGAACTTCACGTTTTTCCTTGTCTCAATGTTAATCCCATGAACAGAAGATTTGTGCTTTTTGTCCTTTGATGGTCGCCTTCTCCTTCTGCAGTAAAGGTTACCGTCCACCTGAGGGGCTTCTTGTGTTTCTCTTCCTTGAGACGCTGCACTGATTTGGCAAGAGAAGTCCATTAGGAGCCGCCGTCTCCTCCCACAGACTGCTCCCCTCTCTGACCCCTGCTGACGATCAATGTCCGCTTAACATTACTGCCACTCATCACTAAATCCGGCTGACCACATTGACGTAAACAAACTTTGGTAAAATTGCAAGGAATTTCAGAAAGTGTTTTTATTGCTGTCATTAGCGTCTCTCGCCTCTTTTAATGCAATCACTGGGCTCCGGTGGAGCTTTGAGCTGCAGATCTCATCACCAGCTCTTCGGTATTGATCTCTGGGCCCGGAAGCGGCCGCACAGGACTCGATATTAAATAATACATACATAGGAGATATTAAGTAGCTTTTTATTTCTAGTGTTGAGTTCATTGGATTCTGTCATTTTCTGAAGACGAGAAAACTCAGGGTAATTGGCCCAATTTATTGGGCTTCTCTTGAGATATACATTGCATTTCCCTCCTTCCAGATTTCTTTGTAATGTAGCAGTGGTGAATTTGATGTTTGCCACAGTAAGTTTTAAACTTAGGGTTTTCAGGAGGTTTTACATGGGACTGCAGACATACAATTCTTACTGCCTTCTCATTATAAGTAGCGTTCTCATGTCTCATCTTCACCGGCAAAACAAGTTCTGCTACATGCCAGAATAGAGGACAGGCTCACTAAAGGCCACTGCCGGATGGAGGACTAATAGCCTGACTGCTACCTCCCGCACCTGCTCCATACACAGATGTGCTCTCTGATAGACACCTCTGTCTCCTCCTTATCTAGATTGTTCTCTGTCCTCCTCCTGACTCCTCGAGTGCCAGATAGACAGCTCTGATTCCTCTGTCCGGACTTTCCTCTCCTTCTCCTACTCCAGACTCCTTCTCTAGGCTGCTCTGTCCATCTCTAGACTCCTCTGTCCATCTCTAAACTCCCCGGGCTTTTTCTAGACTCCTCTGTCCTTTTCTAGATTTCTCTATCCTTCTTCAGGCTTCTTTCTCCTCTTGATTCAGATCCTTTTCTAGATTCCCCTGACCGTCTCTAGACTCCTCTGTCCTTCTTCAAACTCCTTTGTCCGTCGCCATACTCCTTTGTCCTTCTACAAACTCCTCTGTCCTTCTCCAGACTCCTTTGTCAATGTCTAGACTCCTTTCTCTGTCTCTAGACTCCTCTGTCCTTCTTTAAACTCTCCTGATTTTTCGTACATTCCTCTGTCCTTTTTTAAATTTGTCTCTCCTTCAGCCTCTTCCAGGCTCTTTTCTCCTCTTCCTCCAGACGCCCCAGACAATTTCTAGATTTCTATGTTCTTCTCCAGACTCTCCTGTCCTTTCCTAGACTCCTCTGTCCTTTTCTAGATTTGTCTGTCCTTCACCCTCTTTTCTCCTCTTCCTCCAGACTCCCCTGGCCTTTCCTAGACTCCTCTGTCCCTCTTCTCCAGACTCATCTGTCCCCACTGTAGCTATTGTCCTGTGTCCATGCATGTTCTTATCACTGAAGAATTCTCTTGCGTTCCGTCATTCTCACTCTAAGCCTTCCTGGGAGCAGTAGTCCCCCTGCAGTCGCAGTTTCTCCTCAGAGCAGGGTCTCCTTCTCCTCCGCACATGGGGTTCTGGTGTCTTGTGAGGAGCAGCAGATAAGGAGCCATCAGGCTTAGTCACCGACTTCCACAGTCCGCGGGTTTGGTGAACCCCTTGAAGGCTCAGTGATCTCCACCGCTGTACACAGATGGCTATTGTTCTGGGCAGCAGATCGTCCTGTTTCGGATGAGATTATCGTACGATCCCCGGCCAGCTGGGACGTTTCCAAAAACGACGGTTTGGTTTTATGGGAGAGAAGATAAATGAAGAAATGTAAGATGCCCACAGAGGATCCCATGCCCGGCTGTGACCCCGGCCGGGTGTTTGTGGGGTCACATTACAGCAGCTCCCCCATTTCTCTCCACCTCACATAATCCACATGTCTGTGGTAAAGATCCCCGCACCCAGCGCCACACAGGGATATAAAGCAGAGACAAAGTCTTTGCCCCATAGCAATGGCTTCAGCCATCTATCCCTGGACATTGTGTCTGTGATCAGCAACAGACCCCTAGTAACAGCAATGCTGGGGTCTGTACAGGTCGGAACTCTGCCCCCTGCCGCAAATAAGTGGAATGTGCAGGGTCTTCACTCAGCCGCGTTCCTGGAGAGGCCTATGTAGCCGTCATATGAAACAATGTGCGAAGTGCTTCAGCCTGGAGGCCTAAACCTCTTCTTACAAGGCTCTATCCCTCATTCCTCTACCCCTCATTCCTCTTCCCCTCATTCCTCCTGACCTCATTCCTCTCCCCCTCATTCCTCTCCTCCTCATTTCTCTCCTCCTCATTCCTCTCCTCCTCATTCCTCTCCTCCTCATTCCTCTCCTCCTCATTCCTCTCCCCTTCATTCCTCTCCCCCTCATTCCTCTTCCCCTCATTCCTCTTCCCCTCATTCCTCCTGACCTCATTCCTCTCCCCCTCATTCCTCTCCCCCTCATTCCTCTCCCCCTCATTCCTCTCCTCCTCATTTCTCTCCTCCTCATTCCTCTCCTCCTCATTCCTCTCCTCCTCATTCCTCTCCCCTTCATTCCTCTCCCCCTCATTCCTCTTCCCCTCATTCCTCTTCCCCTCATTCCTCCTGACCTCATTCCTCTCCCCCTCATTCCTCTCCTCCTCATTCCTCTCCTCCTCATTCCTCTCCTCCTCATTCCTCTCCTCCTCATTTCTCTCCCCGTCATTCCTCTTCCCCTCATTCCTCTTCCCCTCATTCCTCCTGACCTCATTCCTCTCCCCCTCATTCCTCTTGCCCTCATTCCTCTCCTCCTTATTCCTCTCACCCTTATTCCTCTCACTCTCATTCCTCTCCTCCTCATTCCTCTCTTCCTCATTCCTCCCGCTCTCATTCCTCTCTCCCTCATTCCTCTTCCCCCTCATTCCTCCTGACCTCATTCCTCTCACCCTCATTCATCCCTACTCATTCCTTTTGCCCTCATTCTCCTGCTCTCATCCCTCCCGCCTTCATCACTCTTGTCCTCATTCACCTCCCACTCATCCATCTCCCCATCATTCCTGTACCCTCAGTCCCTCTCCTTCCGCCTTCCTCTCATTCCTTTCACCCTCATTCCTCACTCCTCATTCCTTTCGCCCGCCTTCCCTCTTGCCCTCATTCACTCTCGTCCTCCTGCCCCCTTCCCCTCATTTCTCCCACTCTCATTCCTCCCACCCTCATTCTTCTCACCCTCCTCCCCCTTATCCTCTTTCATCTTCCCCCCCATTCCTCTTGCTCTCCTTCCCAATTCTCCTCATTCTTCTCCCCCATTCCTCTTCCCTCCATTCTCTTGCCCTCATTCCTCTCACCCTCCTTCCCCTTACCCTCATACCTCTAGCCCTCATTCCTCTTCCCCCTATTCCTCTCGCCCTCATTCCTCTCATCCTCATTTATCTCGCCCTCATTCCTCTCACCCTGTTTCCTCTTCTCCTCATTCCTCTCACCCTGTTTCGTCTTCTCCTCATTCCTCTCACCCTGTTTCCTCTTCTCCTCATTCCTCTCCTCCTCATTCCTCCCCTCCTCATTCCTTCCCTCCTCAGTCCTCTTGCCCCCCATTCCTCTACTCCTCATTCCTCCCCTCCTCAGTCCTCTTGCCCCCCATTCCTCTACTCCTCATTCCTCTCCTCATTTCTTTTCTCCCCCATTCTTCTCCCCCTCATTCCTCTTTCCCCCATTCCTCTTGCCCTCATTCCTCTCCTCCTCATTTCTCTTCCCCTCATTTCTCTCCTCCTCATTCCTCTCCTCCTCATTCCTCTTCCCCTCATTCCTTTTTTATTCCTCTCCTTCTCATTCCTCTCACCCTCATTCCTCTCGCCCTCATTCCTCTCGCCCTCATTCCTCTCGCCCTCATTCCTCTCCTCCTCATTCCTCTCCTCCTCATTCCTCTCTTGCTTATTCCTCTCCTTCTCATTCCTCTCGCCCTCATTCCTCTCGCCCTGATTCCTCTCGCCCTCATTCCTCTCCTCATTCCGCTTCCCCTCATTCCTCTCCTTATTCCTCTCCTTCTCATTCCTCTTCCCCTCATTCCTCTTCCCCCCCATTCCTCTCGCCCTCATTCCTCTCCTCCTCATTCCTCTCCTCTTCATTCCTCTCCTCCTCATTCCTCTTCCCCTCATTCCTCTTCCCCCCCAGTCCTCTCGCCCTCATTCCTCTCCTCCTCATTCCTCTCCTCCTCATTCCTCTCCTCCTTATTCCTCTCCTTCTCATTCCTCTCCTTCTCATTCCTCTCCTTCTCATTCCTCTCACCCTCATTCCTCTCGCCCTCATTCCTCTCCTCCTCATTCCTCTCCTCCTCATTCCTCTCTTGCTTATTCCTCTCCTTCTCATTCCTCTTGCCTTCATTCCTCTCACCCTCATTCCTCTCCTCATTCCTCTCACCCTCATTCCTCTCACCCTCATTCCTTTCCTCCTCATTCCTCTCCTCCTCATTTCTCTCGCCCTCATTCCTCTCCTCCTCATTCCTCTCGCCCTTATACCTCTACTCCTCATTCCTCTCCTCCTCATTCCTCTCGCCCTCATTCCTCTCGCCCTCATTCCTCTCTTCCTCATTCCTCTCCTCCTCATTCCTCTCCTCCTCATTCCTCTCCTTCTCATTTCTCTCGCCCTCATTCCTCTCCTCCTCATTCCTCTCTTGCTTATTCCTCTCTTGCTTATTCCTCTCCTTCTCATTCCTCTTGCCTTCATTCCTCTCGCCCTCATTCCTCTCTTCATTCCTCTCGCCCTCATTCCTCTCGCCCTTATTCCTCTCGCCCTTATTCCTCTCCTCCTCATTCCTCTCCTCCTCATTCCTCTCGCTCTCATTCCTCTCGCCCTCATTCCTCACGCCCTCATTTCTCTCTTCCTCATTCCTCTCACCCTCATTCCCCTCGCCCTCATTCCTCTCCTCCTCATTCTTTTCCTCCTCATTCCTCTCCTCATTTCTCTTGCCCTCATTCCTCTCCTCCTCATTCCTCTCGCCCTTATTCCTCTCGCCCTTATTGTTCTCCTCCTCATTCCTCTCGCCCTCTGTCACACTGTACTCTAAGATGTACAATAGCAGTACAGCGCAGTAATGTGGGACTGAGAGGATTCCTGAAACTATCTGAGAAGGTAGTTAGCTGGTAAACCACTAGGGGGCGTAAAAGTGGAGGAAACGTATGAGCAGGGAATTCCCTAGCAGAGGTAATACTAGTCAAGCTCACCAGATGGCAGTAGAATCGTCAGAAAGCCGTGTCACAACATGAGGTCTTGTAAGTACACAAGGGCAAAGTCTAAATGTAGTCAGAGGGAAGCAAATAGTCAGTAGCCGGGAAATCAGAGCCTAGAAGCGAGGGGGAGTGGGAGGACAAGACAGAATAAAGGTAAACAGATAAGGAACGAACAGGGAGACAGCGGGAGAGACACTGATGGAAACAGACAACAGAGAAGGTTAACAGGTCAGGTGAACACGGAGGTCAGGAGGGGGCAGGGCAGACAACAGGTCACTCAAGAGCAGAACACAGCAGAGCCAGAAATATCACTGGCGAAGTCCCAGAGAAACAGTGCCCTAATAAAGCAGCCTGACCTCCAGAACGAGGCAGAAAGGATTAACCCCTAACGTGACTTTCATCAGAAGTGAAACTAAAAAAAAGGCTCAGCTCCAGCTGAGCCAGGAGTCAATCATGACACCCTCATTCCTCTCCTCCTCATTCCTCTCCTCATTCCTCTCGCCCTCATTCCTCTCGCCCTCATTCCTCTCTTCCTCATTCCTCTCTTGCTTATTCCTCTCTTGCTTATTCCTCTCCTTCTCATTCCTCTTGCCTTCATTCCTCTCGCCCTCATTCCTCTCTTCATTCCTCTCACCCTCATTCCTCTCACCCTCATTCCTCTCGCCCTCATTCCTCTCGCCCTTATTCCTCTCGCCCTTATTCCTCTCCTCCTCATTCCTCTCCTCCTCATTCCTCTCGCTCTCATTCCTCTCGCCCTCATTCCTCTCGCCCTCATTCCTCATGCCCTCATTTCTCTCTTCCTCATTCCTCTCACCCTCATTCCCCTCGCCCTCATTCCTCTCCTCCTCATTCCTTTCCTCCTCATTCCTCTCCTCATTTCTCTTGCCCTCATTCCTCTCCTCCTCATTCCTCTCGCCCTTATTCCTCTCGCCCTTATTGTTCTCCTCCTCATTCCTCTCGCCCTCTGTCACACTGTACTCTAAGAAGTACAATAGCAGTACAGCGCAGTAATGTGGGACTGAGAGGATTCCTGAAACTATCTGAGAAGGTAGTTAGCTGGTAAACCACTAGGGGGCGTAAAAGTGGAGGAAACGTATGAGCAGGGCATTCCCTAGCAGAGGTAATACTAGTCAAGCTCACCAGATGGCAGTAGAATCGTCAGAAAGCCGTGTCACAACATGAGGTCTTGTAAGTACACAAGGGCAAAGTCTAAACATAGTCAGAGGGAAGCAAATAGTCAGTAGCCGGGAAATCAGAGCCTAGAAGCGAGGGGGAGTGGGAGGACAAGACAGAATAAAGGTAAACAGAAAAGGAACGAACAGGGAGACAGCGGGAGAGACACTGATGGAAACAGACAACAGAGAAGGTTAACAGGTCAGGTGAACACGGAGGTCAGGAGGGGGCAGGGCAGACAACAGGTCACTCAAGAGCAGAACACAGCAGAGCCAGAAATATCACTGGCGAAGTCCCAGAGAAACAGTGCCCTAATAAAGCAGTCTGACCTCCAGAGCGAGGCAGGAAAGATTAACCCCTAACGTGACTTTCATCAGAAGTGAAACTAAAAAAAAGGCTCAGCTCCAGCTGAGCCAGGAGTCAATCATGACACCCTCATTCCTCTCCTCCTCATTCCTCTCCTCATTCCTCTCGCCCTCATTCCTCTCCTCCTCATTCCTCTCGCCCTTATTCCTCTCCTCCTCATTCCTCTCGCCCTCATTCCTCTCTTGCTTATTTCTCTCGCCCTCATTCCTCTCCTCATTCCTCGCCTCATTTCTCTCGCCCTCATTCCTCTCCTCCTCATTCCTCTCCTCCTCATTCCTCTGGCCCTCATTCCTCTCCTCCTCATTCCTCTCCTCATTCCTCTGGCCCTCATTCCTCTCCTCCTCATTCCTCTCGCCCTTATTCCTCTCCTCCTCATTCCTCTCGCCCTCATTCCTCTCTTGCTTATTCCTCTCGCCCTCATTCCTCTCGTCCTCATTCCTCTCCTTCTTCTCATTCCTCTCGCCCTCATTCCTCTCCTCCTCATTCCTCTCCTCCTCATTCCTCTCCTCCTCATTCCTCTCCTCCTCATTCCTCTCCTCCTCACTCCTCTCGCCCTCACTCCTCTCCTCCTCATTCCTCTCCTCCTCATTCCTCTCCTCCTCATTCCTCTCCTCCTCATTCCTCTCCTCCTCATTCCTCTCCTCCTCATTCCTCTCCTCCTCATTCCTCTCCTCCTCATTCCTCTCCTTCTCATTCCTCTCCTCCTCATTCCCCTCCTCCTCATTCCCCTCCTCCTCATTCCTCTCCTCGTCATTCCTCTCCTCCTCATTCCTCTCCTCCTCATTCCTCTCGCTCTCATTCCTCTCGCCCTCATTCCTCACGCCCTCATTCCTCTCCTCCTCATTCCTCTCACCCTCATTCCTCTCTTGCTTATTCCTCTCGCCCTCATTCCTCTCGCCCTCATTCCTCTCGCCCTCATTCCTCTCGCCCTCATTCCTCTCGCCCTCATTCCTCTCGCCCTCATTCCTCTCCTCCTCATTTCTCTCCTCCTCATTCCTCTCACCCTCATTCCTCTCGCCCTCATTCCTCTCTTGCTTATTCCTCTCGCCCTCATTCCTCTCACCCTCATTCCTCTCCTCCTCATTCCTCTCCTCGTCATTCCTCTCCTCCTCATTCCTCTCGCTCTCATTCCTCTCGCCCTCATTCCTCTCGCCCTCATTCCTCTCGCCCTCATTCCTCTCGCCCTCATTCCTCTCGCCCTCATTCCTCTCGCCCTCATTCCTCTCGCCCTCATTCCTCTCGCCCTCATTCCTCTCGCCCTCATTCCTTTTTTGATGAGATTTTGGGGTGATAATTTCGGCTCACGCTGTTTCCCCTTGTTCTGGGCACAGGCTCCTGTGAAGTTGCTGCGGCGCCTCCTTGCGTTGCGTTCTGCAGGTTTGGTTTTCCTCCAGGCGTTGATGGCAATGATGCGCCATTTGCTGGTGATTGATGGTGCTTTCTGTAACTCGCGTACAATCTGCGTCCTCAGCTCAGTTCAGATTTGTTGGATTCAGACATTTCTGAGCATTTTTAGCAGACGTTGCAGCGTTCCTGTTGCCTGGATACGGGAGGACGCCATTTTATAATCTGAAACATAATTTGCAAGAAAAGAGTCTGCAACGAGGAGCGTTGTCATTTATAGGAAAGTGGGAAAGTGTGAGATCCGTTGGGGATGTCCTGCCCATCTTCTCAGGTGTCCACCTCCCCGGTTACATTGTGCCATCAAAATGATTGATACATTGTCACCTGTGACTGTGCCAAGGACTGGGGGCGGCCGGTGAGAGCTTCTATTCCCTGACAGCAAGCAGAGGACAGACAATGTCTTGTGCAGTGAATGGAGGCTTATCTTCATGAACTGACTTCATATTTCTAGGAATCGCCAGCATTTTATGATAGGGCCCCTCAGCGATCCCACAATGAAGGGGCTGCCGTGCTGAGTCCATGCTTCATCCTCTTCTCAGTCTTACATGGGGGTCCGCACAGATACGCTCCATGGGGAAGTCAGCAGGGCGGGGGCCGGAGCGCTGACTCAGCCCCTTCACTCCCCATCATCAGTGCCGCACCCCTACAGAACATGAAGTGGTGGCAAATCAGAGAAATGCACTTTACAAGGTGGGAGCGCCCCTTTAAGTTTTGTTTGTGGGGTAGAGCAAAGCCCCTTTAATGAGAGGCCCTCCCTGGAATAATCACACAAGGAGCAGGGATTTGGGACAATCTTTGCACATTTCTGATGTTTTCTGATAAGTTCGGAGTCCATGTTTGTAAGCAGAGGCTCCCCCGATGGGGCGGATCCCAGCGGTCGACGCTCCCCGTATCGAGACAAGAAACCCGGACCGTTGTGTACATGGAACCGACTACGACTTCACTTTCCACCTCACAAGCAGTTAAAAAAAAAAACAATGGCCCAAAGTAAAGAGACAAGAACCAAAAGAAACTGTGACCGGACCCCAAAACTCCTCCAACCCCAGATCCCGTCTAGAGATGCTAGAAGCAATGAGTAACGGGGGCTCGCTGCTGTGTGAGGGACCCCCGCATCACCGCACTTCCATTTATCAGTGTTGTTTTTGGGCTGAGCCTCGTCCGTTTTCCTCTAGATTGATGCTGAGGACCAGAAAGTCCTTTCACTTGTAGTTGTAAAATGTTTCTGTTACCTGTACGTCCATGATGAATTTCACCTTTTTCACATTGTTTTATGTTTACATTGATTTTCAGGGGATTCAAGCTCCAGGAGGACCTCCGCCACCTCCAGCAGCATGTGGACCTCCACCTCCTCCTCCTCCCCCTCCTCCATTTTCTGGTGGAATGGTTCCTGGTCCTCCACCACCACCGCCTCTTCCTGGTGCTCCGCCTCCACCTCCACCATTTCCAGGAGCCCCTCCTCCTCCTCTCTTCGGAGGCCCTCCACCACCACCACCTTTTGGAGGTATACGTTTTTCAGGACCAATGGCTCCGCCTGCTGTAGTTTTGCCTTTTGGGATGAAACCAAAGAAGGAATACAAACCAGAAACTGCGATGAAAAGAATCAATTGGTCAAAGGTAAGATGTCTTATTATTATGCAGTCTAGCAGCAGATCCAATGTTGGGTGTAGAGGGAGGACAGGGGTAGGAGGGTAGAGGGAGGTTGGGGTGGGAGGGTAGAGGGAGATCGGGGGTAGGAGGGTAGAGGGAGGTTGGGGGTAGGAGGGTAGAAGGAGGTCGAGGGTAGGAGGGTAGAGAGAGGTCGAGGGTAGGAGGGTAGTGGGAGGTTGAGGGTAGGAGGGTAGAGGGAGGTTGAAGGTAGGAGGGTAGAAGGGTAGAGGGAGGTCAGGGGTAGGAGGGTAGAGGGAGGTCGGGGGTAGGAGGGTAGAGGGAGTTCAGGGGTAGGAGGGTAGAGGGAGGTCGGGGTAGGAGGGTAGAGGGAGGTCGTGGATAGGAGGGTAGAGGGAGGGCGGGGGTAGGAGGGTAGAGGGAGGTCGAGGGTAGGAGAGTAGAGGAAGGTCGAGGGTAGAGGGAGGTCGGGGGTAGGAGGGTAGAGGGAGGTCAGGGGTAGGAGGGTAGAGGGATGGCAGGGGAGGAAGGAGGACGGTGGTAGGAGGGAGATCAGGAGTAGGAGGGTAGAGGGAGGTCGGGGGTAGGAGGGTAGAGGGAAGTCGAGGGTAGAGGGAAGTTGGGGGTGAGAACGTCCAGAGCTCAGGACCTGGAAGGTTGCATAGAAGTGAAGGCGACTCGTGAACTTTCTTTGTCAGGACCCTGACCCTGACACGGCCTTTGACTCTAGTAGACCATCTATAGCCTGTATCCATAAAGTGTCTCCATTACATCAACCATGGTCACCAGGGCTGGGCCGTACATGGCACCCACGTGACCACTCACATCAGGGAGCATAGTGCGGGAGGAAATGAACAGATCCTTGTATCCAGACAATGCTCTGCGAGCCGAGCAGTCCGTTCACCAGACTGATACAATGTAACAAACCAGCAGAGAGAATTGTGCTGCTGCTGATGTGCATTGCCTGGGCTGGATACAGACCGACCCCCCGAGAGCCGGACGAGCGCCGTACACAAGGCCACCGCGTTCTCATTCACCCATGGCAAACTGTAGCGGACACCTTCTCTGCTGGTGAGCTGACCCCTTTCCTCATGGCAAACTGCTATCTTGTAAATAGGGAAATCTGGAGCATAAAGGGGGTGAATCCTAAAACTCTTACACTTGTGCAAGCGTTTGTGACGTTCGGTGCCTTTATACCGGCTTTGGCAGAAAAGTAAGCAGAGAAGGTGTTGACTGACAAATTCATCAGAATTTACGCTCTAGGCGCGGGTGCAGACGGCCGCATTTATCCGCTCACATCTCAGACCGTTGTGAGTCTACAGGCCCGGGCACATGTTTCCGTCAGACAGTATCGGTCCGAGGATAAAGTCTCTGCTTGTCCGAGTATTGTCCAATATTCTGAAAGCACCTGGCCATTCAAGTCACTGTGAGTGTGCGAAACCTCGGATGACAATGCAGTGCGATTTCCATGGACTGACACAATGGAGAAGATGGAGACATTTTGTTCTCCACCTTCTCCTCATCCAAGAGAATCGTATCACGCTGTGCTGACACTCTGATCGGTAATGAGCAGAGTGTCCTTTTCATAATCCCCCCGATTCTCATGGGTGAGAGACTCTACGGCCGTCTGCTCGCGCCACAGCTGGAGTACATTGCTGACACGGTGCACGACAGCTGGAAGAGGCGCCAAACCAGTAAGAGGCAGATCTTGGCACGTCTTGCTCCAGCGCCCCCTCATCATCCCTGGCATACTGCGCAGAACGTCAGTTTTGATGAATTGGCCACGAAGGCTTTTTTTAAGCTTGTGTAACTTATTTCTACAGCGATCAACCCCCTTTAATGTGGATGCAACAATCTCTAGTCCTGAATTATTGCACAGCTAGGTGACTTTCTTCAGAAATCCAGCCAATGATCTTTGTGAGAGCTTTAGTGATGGCCTCATATGTGTCTACCCCAGGTATGGACTGATTAAATAGAGTTTTATATTGGGATTTCCAGATTGTCCCATCAATCACACCTCGTAGACCTGAGTGCATCGGCCACATCAGTGATCTGTGGCCACCAGACAGGAGCTATGAAAATGTCTGCTTCCTCCTGGTGACCCCTGCTCCTTGTGTTGCGGTGCTGGCCTGGCATGGGGTCATCATTGGTATGGCGCAGATGTTGTCCCAGACCAGATAATGACCAGAAGAGCCGCTAATATAAAAGTGGTTCTCAGGGCTTCCGTCCAACAGCCACACACCACGGACATGGCCGGTGGAGCAGCTCCTATAAAGGTGGTTCTCAGGGCTTCCGTCCAACAGCCACACACCACTGACATGGCTGGTGGAGCAGCTCCTATAAAGGTGGTTCTCAGGGCTCCCGTCCAGCAGCCACACACCATGGACATGGCTGGTGGAGCAGGTCCTATAAAGGCTTTTCTCAGGGCTCCCGTCCAGGAGCCACACACCATGGACATGGCCGGTGGAGCAGGTCCTATAAAGGCTTTTCTCAGGGCTCCCGTCCAGCAGCCACACACCACTGACATGTCCGATGGAGCAGGTCCTATAAAGGTGGTTCTCAGGGCTCCCGTCCAGCAGCCACACACCACTGACATGTCCGATGGAGCAGGTCCTATAAAGGTGATTCTCAGGGCTCCCGTCCAGCAGCCACACACCACTGACATGGCTGATGGAGCAGGTCCTATAAAGGCTTTTCTCAGGGCTCCCGTCCAGCAGCCACACACCACTGACATGGCTGATGGAGCAGGTCCTATAAAGGCTTTTCTCAGGGCTCCCGTCCAGCAGCCACACACCACTGACATGGCTGGTGGAGCAGCTCCTATAAAGGTGGTTCTCAGGGCTCCCGTCCAGCAGCCACACACCACTGACATGTCCGATGGAGCAGGTCCTATAAAGGTGGTTCTCAGGGCTCCCGTCCATCAGCCACACACCACTGACATGTCCGGTGGAGCAGGTCCTATAAAGGTGATTCTCAGGGCTCCCGTCCATCAGCCACACACCACTGACATGGCTGGTGGAGCAGCTCCTATAAAGGCTTTTCTCAGGGCTCCCGTCCAGGAGCCACACACCATGGACATGGCCGGTGGAGCAGGTCCTATAAAGGCTTTTCTCAGGGCTCCCGTCCAGGAGCCACACACCGCTGACATGGCTGGTGGAGCAGCTCCTATAAAGGCTTTTCTCAGGGCTCCCGTCCAGCAGCCACACACCACTGACATGTCCGATGAAGCAGGTCCTATAAAGGTGGTTCTCAGGGCTCCCGTCCAGCAGCCACACACCACTGACATGTCCGATGAAGCAGGTCCTATAAAGGCTTTTCTCAGGGCTCCCGTCCAGGAGCCACACACCATGGACATGGCTGATGGAGCAGGTCCTATAAAGGCTTTTCTCAGGGCTCCCATCCAGCAGCCACACACCATGGACATGGCTGATGGAGCAGGTCCTATAAAGGTGGTTCTCAGGGCTCCTGTCCAGCAGCCATACACCACTGACATGGCGGCTGGAGCAGGTCCTATAAAGGCTTTTCTCAGGGCTCCCGTCCATCAGCCACACACCACTGACATGGCTGGTGGAGCAGGTCCTATAAAGGCTTTTCTCAGGGCTCCCGTCCAGCAGCCACACATGGACATGGCTGGTGGAGCAGGTCCTATAAAGGCTTTTCTCAGGGCTCCTGTCCAGCAGTCACACACCACTGACATGGCTGGTGGAGCAGGTCCTATAAAGGCTTTTCTCAGGGCTCCCGTCCAGCAGTCACACACCACTGACATGGCTGGTGGAGCAGGTCCTATAAAGGCTTTTCTCAGGGCTCCCGTCCAGCAGTCACACACCACTGACATGGCTGGTGGAGCAGGTCCTATAAAGGCTTTTCTCAGGGCTCCCGTCCAGCAGCCACACATGGACATGGCTGGTGGAGCAGGTCCTATAAAGGCTTTTCTCAGGGCTCCCGTCCAGCAGTCACACACCACTGACATGGCTGGTGGAGCAGGTCCTATAAAGGCTTTTCTCAGGGCTCCTGTCCAGCAGCCATACACCGCTGACATGGCGGGTGGAGCAGGTCCTATAAAGGCTTTTCTCAGGGCTCCCGTCCATCAGCCACACACCACTGACATGGCTGGTGGAGCAGGTCCTATAAAGGCTTTTCTCAGGGTTCCCGTCCAGCAGCCACACATGGACATGGCCGGTGAAGCAGGTCCTATAAAGGCTTTTCTCAGGGTTCCCGTCCAGCAGCCACTAACCACTGACAAGGCTAGTGGAGCAGGTCCTATAAAGGCTTTTCTCAGGGTTCCCGTCCAGGAGCCACACACCACTGACATGGCTAGTGGAGCAGGTCCCATAAAGGCTTTTCTCAGGGCTCCCGTCCAGCAGCCACACACCACTGACATGGCTGGTGGAGCAGGTCCTATAAAGGCTTTTCTCAGGGTTCCCGTCCAGCAGCCACACATGGACATGGCTGGTGGAGCAGGTCCTATAAAGGCTTTTCTCAGGGTTCCCGTCCAGCAGCCACACATGGACATGGCTGGTGGAGCAGGTCCTATAAAGGCTTTTCTCAGGGCTCCCGTCCAGTAGCCACACATGGACATGGCTGGTGGAGCAGGTCCTATAAAGGCTTTTCTCAGGGCTCCCGTCCAGCAGCCACACATGGACATGGCTGGTAGAGCAGGTCCTATAAAGGCTTTTCTCAGGGCTCCCGTCCAGCAGCCATACATGGACATGGCCGGTGGAGCAGGTCCTATAAAGGCTTTTCTCAGGGCTCCCGTCCAGGAGCCACACACCACTGACATGGCTGATGGAGCAGGTCCTATAAAGGCTTTTCTCAGGGCTCCCGTCCAGCAGCCACACATGGACATGGCCGGTGAAGCAGGTCCTATAAAGGCTTTTCTCAGGGCTCCCGTCCAGCAGCCACACATGGACATGGCCGGTGAAGCAGGTCCTCCATCAGTCAGAAATCTTTGCTTTGACTTTTTTCTACTTTTTATACCGTCTTAAAAATAGAAGGGGAGAAATACTCAAAGGAAACTGAGGCTTAAGGATTGGAAACTTTCACATGAAGTTTAATTAGTTGAGTGAGACGAGCACCTTGACTCCAGAAGGAGGATGAATCCCGGGGAATTAGCCAAATCTTCTGCAGCTTTCAGCTTTCTTAATATATAGATGTATTTTTACTTTTATCTTGGAGCGATTCCTTACCATCAATAATAAGATCTCGCCCGTGTCTCGGCTAATTCTGTCATTTCCACGTTCTGCTTGGGAATCCACCGAGTCACCTGCCAAAACAATTATTAATATATTGTTAACAAGACGTCCCAGGGGCTTTACCAGCGATTCTGAGGAGCTCAGCGTGTCTCACTGGCACATTGAAGACAAAAAAAGATGACAGTCAGCGAGCGGTAACGTCACCATCCAAGGGATGAAACCGACTGCAAGACTTCAGCTAAGGCAGCGTCGTCTGATCACCGGAGACGCCAGGATCATTCCCTAAACCCTCTTCAAAGGAGCCACCTATTCCTCAATCACATATCCGAGGAATTTCCGCAGATATCCCAGCAGCCCGGATAAACCAATGCTCTATGTATGATGGAGCAGCCCGGATAAACCAATGCTCTATGTATGATGGGGCAGCACTCGGGACGCTCTGTGTATGATGGGGTAGCACTCGGGACGCTCTGTGTATGATGGGGCAGCACTCGGGATGCTCTGTGTATGATGGGGCAGCACTCGGGACGCTCTGTGTATGATGGGGCAGCACTCGGGACGCTCTATGTATGATGGGGCAGCACTCGGAATGCTCTGTGTATGATGGGGCAGCACTCGGGACGCTCTGTGTATGATGGGGCAGCACTCGGGACGCTCTGTGTATGATGGGGCAGCACTCGGGACGCTCTGTGTATGATGGGGCAGCACTTGGGACGCTCTGTGTATGATAGGGCAGCACTCGGGACGCTCTGTGTATGATGGGGCAGCACTCGGGACGCTCTATGTATGATGGGGCAGCACTCGGGATGCTCTGTGTATGATGGGGCAGCACTCGGGATGCTCTATGTATGATGGGGCAGCACTTGGGATGCTCTATGTATGATGGGGCAGCACTCGGGACGCTCTGTGTATGATGGGGCAGCACTCAGGACGCTCTATGTATGATGGGGCAGCACTCGGGACGCTCTATGTATGATGGGGCAGCACTCGGGACGCTCTGTGTATGATCGGGCAGTGCTCAGGACGCTCTATGTATGATGGGGCAGCACTCGGGATGCTCTGTGTATGATGGGGCAGCACTCGGGACGCTCTATGTATGATGGGGCAGCACTCGGGATGCTCTGTGTATGATGGGGCAGTGCTCGGGACACTCTATGTATGATGGGTCAGTGCTCGGGACGCTCTATGTATGATGGGGCAGCACTCGGGACGCTCTGTGTATGATGGGGCAGCACTCGGGACGCTCTGTGTATGATGGGGCAGCACTCGGGATGCTCTGTGTATGATGGGGCAGCACTCGGGACGCTCTGTGTATGATGGGGCAGCAATCAGGACAGTCTATGATGGGGCAGCGCTCGGGATGCTCTATGTATGATGGGGCAGCGCTCGGGACGCTCTATGTATGATGGGGCTTCACTCTGGTCACTATGTATGATGGGGCAGCACTCGGGATGCACTATGTATGGTGGGGCAGCGCTCGGGATGATCTATGTATGATGGGGCAGCAATCAGGACACTGTATGTATGATGGGGCAGCACTCTGTATGATCTATGTATGATGGGGCAGCACTCGGGACGCTCTATGTATGATGGGGCAGCACTCGGGACGCTCTATGTATGATGGGGCAGCACTCGGGACGCTCTGTGTATGATGGGGCAGCACTCGGGACGCTCTGTGTATGATGGGGCAGCACTCGGGATGCTCTGTGTATGATGGGGCAGCACTCGGGACGCTCTATGTATGATCGGGCAGCAATCAGGACGCTCTATGTATGATGGGGCAGTGCTCGGGACACTCTATGTATGATGGGGCAGTGCTCGGGACACTCTATGTATGATGGGGCAGCACTCGGGACGCTCTGTGTATGATGGGGCAGCAATCAGGACAGTCTATGATGGGGCAGCGCTCGGGATGCTCTATGTATGATGGGGCAGCGCTCGGGACGCTCTATGTATGATGGGGCATCACTCTGGTCACTATGTATGATGGGGCAGCACTCGTGATGCACTATGTATGGTGGGGCAGCGCTCGGGATGATCTATGTATGATGGGGCAGCAATCAGGACACTGTATGTATGATGGGGCAGCACTCTGTATGATCTATGTATGATGGGGCAGCACTCTGTATGATCTATGTATGATGGGGCAGCACTCGGGACGCTCTATGTATGATGGGGCAGCACTCGGGACGCTCTATGTATGATGGGGCAGCACTCGGGACGCTCTGTGTATGGGGCAGCACTCGGGATGCTCTGTGTATGATGGGGCAGCACTCGGGACGCTCTATGTATGATGGGGCAGCAATCAGGATGCTCTATGTATGATGGGGCAGCGCTTGGGCTTGTAGGGACCCCTCACTCATCCTATGCAGTAATCTGCTCTCTGGGCAATGGAAAGTAAGTAGCCAACAGAGGAGTCATGTAGCCAGGCACTCCCTACATCAGAGAGGATGGAGTCATGGCATTCTACTGGAGATTTGGGGTCTGGTTCGTCACCGCCTGTATGGGCTGGATTGCTGCTGTACTTTGTGCAGACTTGTTCTGTCCTGTAACGCTGAGATTGTGGGATTCCTTCTACTGTAGTTCGCAAAAATAAAAATCTTTGCTCAGCTCTTTGGAGACTTAGGTCTGCGCTCTCTGAATGATCCTGTTCCTCAGCTGTTTGGAGACTTAGGTCTGCGCTCTCTGAATGATCCTGTTCCTCAGCTGTTTGGAGACTTAGGTCTGCGCTCTCTGAATGATCCTGTTCCTCAGCTGTTTGGAGACTTAAGCCCGCTTTACACGCTGCAATGTATCTTACGATGTATCGGCGGGGTCACGTCGTAAGTGGCGCACATCCGGCATTGTAAGGTACATTGCAGTGTGTGACAGGTACGTGCGATTGCGATTAAACGGTAAAACGTTCATCGCATATACATTGTACCTTTCTCTAGAATTGCACGTCAGATTGTTCATCGTACCCGGGGCAAGGCACATTGCAGTGTGTGACACCCCGGGAACGATGAACAGATCTTACCAGCGTCCTGCAGCTCCCGGCCCACAATGCGGAAGGAAGGAGGTAGGCGGGATGTTTACGTCCCGCTCAGCTCCGCCCCTCCGCATCTATTGGCCGGCTGCCGCGTGATGTCGATGTGATGCTGAACGTCCCTGCCACTCCAGGAAGTGGACGTTCGCCGACAACATCGAGGTCGTATTGAAGGTAAGTACGTGTGACGGGGGTTAATCGTGTGTGCTGCACGTTCAACAAATTGAACGTGCCACACATACGATGGGGGCGTTGCAAATCGCATACGATATCGTATGCGAAATTGCAACATGTAAAGCAGGCTTTAGGTCTGCGCTCGCTGAATGATCCTGTTGCTCAGCTGTTTGGAGACTTAGGTCTGCACTCGCTGAATGATCGTGTTGCTCAGCTCTTTGGAGACTTAGGTCTGCGCTCGCTGAATGATCGTGTTGCTCAGCTGTTTGGAGACTTAGGTCTGCACTCGCTGAATGATCCTGTTGCTCAGCTGTTTGGAGAGTTAGGTCTGCGCTCGCTGAATGATCCTGTTGCTCAGCTGTTTGGAGACTTAGGTCTGCACTCGCTGAATGATCGTGTTGCTCAGCTCTTTGGAGACTTAGGTCTGCGCTCGCTGAATGATCGTGTTGCTCAGCTCTTTGGAGACATAGGTCTGCGCTCGCTGAATGATCGTGTTGCTCAGCTCTTTGGAGACTTAGGTCTGCGCTCGCTGAATGATCGTGTTGCTCAGCTCTTTGGAGACATAGGTCTGCGCTCGCTGAATGATCCTGTTGCTCAGCTGTTTGGAGACTTAGGTCTGCACTCGCTGAATGATCGTGTTGCTCAGCTCTTTGGAGACTTAGGTCTGCGCTCGCTGAATGATCGTGTTGCTCAGCTCTTTGGAGACATAGGTCTGCACTCGCTGAATGATCGTGTTGCTCAGCTCTTTGGAGACTTAGGTCTGCGCTCGTTGAATGATCCTATCTTCATTTCTCTGTGTATTACCCTTTCCACGTGACAGCTTCTATCCCTCCTCACGGTGTGCCCTCCACGTGGCAGCTTTCTATCCCTCCTTGCGGTGTGCCCTCCACGTGGCGGCTTTCTATACCTTCTCGCGGTGTGCCCTTTAGATGGCAGCTTTCCATCCCTCCTGGCACTGTGCCTTCCACTTGGAAGCTTTCTGTCCCTCCTTGTGGGGTGCCCTCCACGTGGCAGCTTTCTATACCTGCTCGCGGTGTGCCCTCTACATGGTGGCTTTCTATACCTCCTCGCAGTGTGCCTTCCACGTGGCGGCTTTCTATCCCTCCTCGCAGTGTGCCCTCCACGTGGCAGCTTTCTATCCCTCCTCGTGGTGTGCCTTCCACATGGTGGCTTTCTATCCCTCTTCACTGTGTGCCCTCCACATGGCGGCTTTCTATCCCTCTTTGCGGTGGGCCCTCCACGTGGCGGCTTTCTATCCCTCCTC
This sequence comes from Anomaloglossus baeobatrachus, assembly GCF_048569485.1. Taxonomy (NCBI): domain Eukaryota; kingdom Metazoa; phylum Chordata; class Amphibia; order Anura; family Aromobatidae; genus Anomaloglossus; species Anomaloglossus baeobatrachus. The sequence goes on from NC_134361.1 coordinate 2,733,026, forward strand.
GCAGTGTGCCCTCCACGTGGCAGCTTTCTATCCCTCCTCGTGGTGTGCCCTCCACGTGGCAGCTTTCTATCCCTTCTCGCGGTGTGCCCTCCACGTGGTGGCTTTCTATCCCTCCTCGCAGTGTGCCCTCCACGTGGCGGCTTTCTATCCCTCCTCGCGGTGTGCCCTCCACGTGGCAGCTTTCTATCCCTCCTCGCGGTGTGCCCTCCACGTGGTGGCTTTCTATCCCTTCTCGTAGTGTGCCCTCCACGTGGCGGCTTTCTATCCTTCCTCGCGTTGTTTTTATTGTGCCTGGTGCCAGTGCTTTTACCAAACACAACATTACTCATTTCTCTGTCAGCAGACAAGATGAACGGCTCCGCACATCAATACCCTTGATCCTGACATCCAGATAGTCTCTCAAGCAGCCTGACTTTCCGCTGTGTCAGCCGTTTTCACGCTGCGACGTTCCAGTGATTTCATGGTATTCCTGCACATTGTGTGGATTTACCGCACTCTTCAATGTCATCATTAGGAATCTGGGATACAGGGGCGTAACTACCACGGTCGCAGCGGTCGCGATTGTGACCGGGCCCGGGAGGTTAGGGGCCCGCGGCAGATTAACAGCCAGCTCCTTTCTGTGAGAGAGGAGCTGCGCTGTTCTGCTGCAGACCACGCGGCGCGGCGGCCGCTATATGACCTGGTCACCGGCGCTGACACCGGGCCCCCCTGCCTGGTGTCAGTGGTAGCTTCACTGCGCTCCCGTCACCGCGCTCCCGTCACCGCACACTGCTTAGATATTGCATAGAGCGGCCGGCGCCATTCTATGCATGCATCATCAGTCTTCCCCTGTGCTTGCGCAGTGACGTCACTCCTATGCGACTGCTGTGTGTGGTGAGAGGCGAGTACAGAGAGCAGGAGGACACCAACCGGAGCCACGGGGGAACGAGGACAGAAGTGAGGACGGGCAGCGGTGAAACAAGTAGAGGTGAGGACAGAGCTGCGGTGGAAGCAGAAGAGAGGTGTGTAATTGTTTTTTTATTTTTTTTTTTTATAAATCAGTGAGTACACGGGGAGGCTGGCTGCAGGAAATATGGAGTCCTTTGGGGGCCTGGCTGCAGGACAAATGGAGTCCTTGGGGGGACCCTGGCTGCAGGACACATGGAGTCCTTGGGGGGGGGCTGGCTGCAGGACATATGGAGTCCTTGGGGGGGGCTGGCTGCAGGACATATGGAGTCCTTGGAGGGGGGGGGCCTGGCTGCAGGACGCATGGAGTCCTTGGGGGGGGCCTGGCTGCAGGACACATGGAGTCCTTGAGAAAGGGCCTGGCTGCAGGAGACATGGAGGCCTGGAGGGATGTTTCCGGTCTTGGTGCACTTCTCCGGTGAATGTGGGGTCAGACGCTACCTAGCCCATCTACACCAGGCTAGCGCATGGCCAGGCTCCTGCTTGTAGCCCTCTATCTAAGTGCTGTGGCCAGGATTGTTACCCCTGTAAATGATGACTTTGGCACATGGCCCCATTTATTACCCCAATATCAGATGGGTAAAGGACATATTTCATCTTGTCTCCGCTCGATTAGCCTCCCATGCCACCTCTGCTGCATTACATTAGGATTCTTCCTGCACAAATACAAAGTTTACCCTGTACAGAATCAAGATTAATTCAGGATTTCCGCCTTCTCTGTGCAGTTTTATTTCCTTTAAAAAAAGTGAATAAATCTTTCCTCTGACTGCGGGATTTGTTTATTGTCATTATTTAGCTCTGGCCCCGGAGGGCTTGTCATAGCGGTATCCGCGGAGTAGTAATCGCAGACAAGAGCCCGTCTTCACGCCACAGAATTTTACAAAGTGTAACATTAAATACAACAAGCGCCATTCCTCCTTTGGGAACGGAAACTGTGTAAACAGAGGGAAAATGTGTCCCTAATATTCGCTGCAAGCTGTAACTCAGAGTAATGGAAGATGAAGCAGGACGGCAAGTTACAGTTTATATTCCTCGGAGTTCTGGAGCTCTGATCCCCGGTATCGTGAATGTGCTTGTGGTGGGGGGCAGCTTCTACCGGTCACCCAGTCCTGTATCGGGGGATCATCCAGTCCCGTACCGGGAGATCATCCAGTCCCATACCGGGAGATCATCCAGTCCCATACCGGGAGATCATCCAGTCCTGTACCAGAAGATCGTCCAGTCTTGTAACGGGGGATCATCTAGTCCTGTATAGGGGGATCATCCAGTCCCGTACCGGGAGGTTATCCAGTCCCGTACCAGGGGATCATCCAATCCCATACCAGGGGATCATCCAGTCCTGTACTGGGAGATCATCCAGTCCTGTACCGAGGGATCATTCAGTCCTGTACCGGGAGATCATTCAGTCCTGTACCGAGAGATCATCCAGTCCTGTACCGAGAGATCATCCAGTCCCGTACCGGGAGATCATCCAGTCCCGTACTGGGGGATTATCCAGTCCTGTAGCGGGAGATCACCCAGTCTCATATTGGGAGATCATCCAGTCCTGTACCAGGGGATCATCCAGGCCCGTACCGGGAGATCATCCAGTCCTGTACCGGGGGATCATCCAGTCCTGTACCGGGGAACCATCCAGTCCTGTACCGACAAATCATCCAGTCCCGTACCTGGGGATCATCCAATCCCGTACCAGGGGATCATCCAGTCCCGTATCGGGAGATCATCCAGTCCCGTACCGGGAGATCATCCAGTCCCGTATCAGGAGATCATCCAGTCCCGTATCGGGAGATCATCCAGTCCCGTATCGGGGGATCATCCAGTCCCGTATCGGGCGATCATCCAGTCCCGTACCGGGGGATCATCCAGTCCCGTACCGGGGGATCATCCAGTCCCGTACCGGGGGATCATCCAGTCCCGTACAGGGAGATCATCCAGTCCTGTACTGGGAGATCATCCAGTCCTGTACAGGGAGATCATCCAGTCCTGCACCGGGAGATCATCCAGTCTTGTACCGGGGGGGATCATCCAGTCCTGCGCCGGGGGGATCATCCAGTCCCGTACCGGGGGATCATCCAGTCCCGTACCGGGAGATCATCCAGTCCCGTACCTGGAGATCATCCAGTCCCGTACCGGGAGATCATCCAGTCCCGTACCGGGAGATCATCCAGTCCCGTACCGGGAGATCATCCAGTCCCGTACCCGGAGATCATCCAGTCCCGTACCGGGAGATCATCCAGTTCCGTACCGGGAGATCATCCAGTCCCGTACAGGGAGATCATCCAGTCCCGTACAGGGAGATCATCCAGTCCTGTACCGGGAGATCATCCAGTCTTGTACCGGGGGGGATCATCCAGTCCTGCGCCGGGGGTTCATCCAGTCCTGTGCCGGGAGATCATCCAGTCATGTGTCGGGGGATCATCCAGTCCTGTACAGGGAGATCATTCAGTGCTGTACAGGGAGTTCATCCAGTCCTGCATCGGGGGATCATCCAGTCCTGCATTGGGGGATCATCCAGTCCTGTATCTGGGGATCATCCAGTCCTGTACAGGAGGATCACATGGACTGATGATCGATCATTGGGCCACGAGGTCTGGACCTGGCTACTGCTTTAGACAAGATTCCTTCAGGAACCAACAATGCACCCCAACTGCTCACAATGGAGGGAAAGCCGAGTCATAAAGTTGCGGCTATTGTGACGTGAGGTCAGGAAGGTGTGAACGCGTTACTCCGGATCCTGCAGAGAATGAGATCTTTCCAACCATTATTCCTTCTATTACCGGACCATGAGACTGCAGATGCTATATCTTAGGTTTCTATGGGACGGACCCTGTATATAAACCATTGGGCATCATTTGTTGGATGCAGACTTCACATAGATGACCATGGAGTCCAATAAAGGGGTTTTGTCAATTTTACTTATGATTTTCTAAGCTTGTACAGATGAACGGGTCCTATTAGGATCTGGAACCATGGAAGACAACCATAAATCATTGGTAAAAGGTGACAAGAGCATTGGCAACTAATCTGGCCGCCATCCCCTTACTAACCATCACAACTAGAAGTAGCCGAGGGGTGAACTAACATCCTGTGCACCGCGAACCCAGCCAGAGAACTAGCTATCCTAAAGGAAAGATGAATAACTCTGCCTCAGAAAATAGATAAAGAATAGCAAGCCCCCCACATTCAAAGACTGCGGTGATATAGGAAAACACAATACACAGATAGATGATAGGATTAGCAAAAGGTGAGGCCCTACTGACTAAATAGGACAGAACAGGAAAGGGCCTCATGGTGGCCAGAGAAAAACCCTGCAAAAATCCAACAACCTGATAGTACAAAAAAAGCCCTCAGATCGCTAGATCTGAACTCCGTCCTATACCAGGCGCTCTTGTCATACCAATGAACAGAAAGCAAGAACCATTACAAATTCAAGAAGCAACAAACATATGGACTTATAGGAGCAATACTCCAAACATAGCTGCAGGGAGCTTCCCAGCTAAGCAACTGAGAGGGAAGATTCCTGCATGCAAATAAACTGAAAACAACCACAGCAAATGACAAACTCAGATAAGAACAAAAAGAACCAAACAAAAATAAAGAGCCAAGCACTTATCTGGGGTAGATGTGGTCTGGAGCAGGATGAAGCAGGCTGGTGAACAAAGAACAACTGACATCCGGCATAGCCTGCTATCAGACCAGGGTTTAAATAGGCAGAGAATTAGCAATGGAAACACCCATTGCTCAACACACCTGCTCTCTGTCCAAACCATTCCTGGCCACAAGAGGGAGCCTCACAGCAGCCAAAGCATAACTGATATTCACAACAGGGTCCTATGGGATGTCAGTGGATAATGGGGAGCCGATGCTTAGGACATCGAGCTCCGGACCAGTTTCCCATAGTTGAACAGTCTAGTGGCTTCTGGATATTAATCATGGGATGCTTCTGTATTTATTGGATCAATTACTGAACACTAAACCACTGGGATAGTAAAGAAATATATTACACCAATAAGGCATCAAAAATGCCGTAACGTTGGCACTCGGAGTGGTGCTAGTAAGACACAAGGGCGTAAGACACAAGGACTGCCTGGAAGTCGTAGAGTCTTTAGGTGGCAATGGGCTAAAAGGAGAACACTCTGGGGCCCCATAACATACACCCTTTAACTCCTGTACAAGGACCTGTACTTTTCGGCAAGGATTTCCAAGATCTTGCCTGACAGAAATTCATACAAGATGTGAACAAAATGAGACGAGTGGAGCAGAGTGGACCAGCCGAGGCAAGGCCCGGCATATCTCAGTCTATACACTGGTTAAGGTTACAGCAGACACATGTCACACTATATGGAAGACCACAGGATGGCCAGAGCAGGCAACAGAAAGAGGTCAAGAATTCGGGTACAAACCTGTTGGAAAAAGCAAGGAACTCTAGATTCTCAATCCCAAGACACCGTTGTGTATCTCAGTGGCCTTAAATAGATCTAGGGAAGTAATACAGTCAGATACAGTGGGAAACTTGCAAAATCTGAGTGGAGCACAACAGAGGGCAGCAAACCCAGGGTAAGGAAGCAGAGCCTGAGAAACCCAAGACGGATGTGTGACAGGCTCTTAGCAGCATTGTGATATTTTGAGAGTTTAGTAAAGTTGTTTGTTTTTTATTGATTCTTTTTAATGTTCCTCATTTAGTCAAAATGATATTGATGGATGTAAAATGTGAAATTGTATTGGTTCTTGTTCTGTAAAATATGTGACAATTTATATGAGTTACACTGGACAGTAATGGGGTCAGTCTGAGAATTCTTTGTTTATGGGGTAGATGTCATGTAAACACGGTCATGAGGATGAGGTCGTAAAAATTAGGTTGTAGAAATGATATCAAGGACATGAGGCTATGTGATGAATTGATGTCATGGAGACAAGCTCAAGGACATATGTTGAGATGAGGTCATGGGGCTGAAGTGGTGGAGATGAGGTTGTGGAAATGTCATGGGAACGAGGTCATGGAGATGATGTCATGAGGACGAGGTCGTGGAGATGATGTCATGAGGACGAGGTCGTGGAGATGATGTCATGAGGACGAGGTCGTGGAGATGATGTCATGAGGACGAGGTCGTGGAGATGATGTCATGAGGATGAGGTCACGGAGATGATGTCATGTGTATGAGGTCGCGGAGGTGATGTCATGAGGACGAGTTCGTGGAGATGATGTCATGAGGACGAGGTCATGGAGATGATGTCATGAGGACGAGGTCGCGGAGGTGATGTCATGAGAACGAGTTCGTGGAGATGATGTCATGAGGACGAGTTCGTGGAGATGATGTCCTAAGGACGAGGTCGTGGAGATGATGTCATGAGGACGATGTCATGAGGATGAGTTTGTGGAGATGATGTCATGAGGACGAGTTCGTGGAGATGATGTCATGAGGATGAGTTTGTGGAGATGATGTCATGAGGACGAGTTCGTGGAGATGATGTCATGGCGACGAGGTCGTGGAGTTTATTGTCAAGGGGATGAGGCTGTGGAGATGATGTCGTGGAGATGATGTCATGGAGATAAGGCGGCGGTGTACAGGACTCCTATCCGGCAACCATGGATTACTGGCATGACCGCTGGACCAGGGTCTTGTGAATCAATATGCCGATCTCTGGTAATAACTATTCTGGACGTTCTGATCCAGGAATCCCTCGTGTACGTTCTTGTAATGAGCGAGGTTGTAGACGTTCCTTGTAATCCTCTGTGTCTGTAATTCCCGCAGAAGTCGTACACATCATATCTTGTCATTTGTCAAATTTACCATTTTACTTCAATAATTAAATGCTGTTTAAACCAGATTTACATCACTTCTGCCCCAGAATTACCCTTCACATCGCCGCGCTTAGCTGTAATTCATTGTCCCCGCCACCGTTCTACCAAATGGATTATACCGTGCCCCCCACCACACCGCGCAGAAATTATTGGCAGTGATCTTCTAAATGGTACAATTATGGAGCAGTTATTAAATGTCAGGCTGCGCTCCCTGATACTGCAGCCGGAAGGAGGGAAGAAATCAATAGCGAGTTACATTCCCACCGACCAGAGAAAATGCCGACACGCTGGTGCCATGACGCAGAGCTGTGCTCTGGTTATATGTCCAAACAGCCCGTCAGGCGTGAGAGACACTTAATTATAGCGAGCTATGAGACAAGATTTAACTCTACAAAATAAAAGATATTCAGATAACAAGAAAAGAGGAACGTCTCCAGAGCCCCCGAGTCTGGTGCCGGGGGCTCATCACCAGCCTGTGGCATACACAAGGGTCACGTTCTGCACCACAATGACTGAAGAAGGCGGCATCTTGGCTCCACCAGCGCCCGGGAAGTTTATCAGGAGATGGGTCACTCGGACTTGTGCCTCAAACTAAACTGAATCCCCAAAAGGAAAGTCCGACTGCGAGATTCAACCACTTCGTAAAGAGTTTCCCTAGAATAGTCCACTATTTTTATATTTCTCTATTTCTCCCATTTCAGCAAAGGAGTCATTACATGAAGACAAACCCATTCCAAAAAGTATGGTAACCCGGCACCAAAAGAAAAAGCTAAAAGTAGCATTAATATTACTTATACCTGGAGGAAGAGGAACTCTGCTCTGGTGGAGAGCCACAAACGAACAGTAGTTCTGCTCTGGTGGAGAGTCACAAACCAAGAGCAGCTTTGCTCTAGTGGAGAGCCACAAACGAACAGCAGCTCTGCTCTAGTGGAGAGCCAACAACAAACAGCAGCTCTGCTCTGGAAGAGAGCCACAAACGAACAGCAGCTCTGCTCTGGTGGAGAGCCACAAACGAACAGCAGCTCTGCTCTGGTGGAGAGCCACAAACGAACAGCAGCTCTTTTGTGGTGGAGAGCCACAAACGAACAGCAGTTCTGCTCTGGTGGAGAGTCACAAACCAAGAGCAGCTCTGCTCTGGTGGAGAGCCACAAACCAAGAGCAGCTCTGCTCTGGTGGAGAGCCACAAACGAACAGCAGCTCTGCTCTAGTGGAGAGCCACAAACGAACAGCAGCTCTGCTCTGGTGCTCTGGTGGAGAGCCACAAATGAACAGCAGCTCTATCCTGGTGGAGAGCCAACAACAAACAGCAGCTCTGCTCTGGTGGAGAGCCAACAACGAACAGCAGCTCTGCTCTGGTGGAGAGCCACAAACGAACAGCAGCTCTGCTCTGGTGGAGAGCCACAAACGAACAGCAGCTCTGCTCTGATGGAGAGCCACAAACGAACAGCAGCTCTGCTCTGGTGGAGAGCCACAAACGAACAGCAGCTCTGCTCTGGTGGAGAGTCAACAACAAACAGCAGCTCTGCTCTGGTGGAGAGCCAACAACAAACAGCAGCTCTGCTCTGGTGGAGAGCCACAAATGAACAGCAGTTCTACTCTGGTGGAGAGCCAACAACAAACAGCAGCTCTGCTCTGGAAGAGAGCCACAAATGAACAGCATCTGTGCTCTGATGGAGAACCACAAACGAACAGCAGCTCTTGCTCTGGTGGAGAGCCACAAACGAACAGCAGCTCTGCTCTGGTGGAGGGCCAACAACGAACAGCAGCTATGCTCTGGTGGAGAGCCACAAACGAACAGCAGCTCTGCTCTGGTGGAGAGCCACAAACGAACAGCAGCTCTGCTCTGGAAGAGAGCCACAAACGAGCAGCATCTGTGCTCTGATGGAGAGCCACAAACCAAGAGCAGCTCTGCTCTGGTGGAGAGCCACAAACAAAAAGCAGCTCTGCTCTGGTGTAAAGCCACAAACGAACAACAGCTCTGCTCTGGTAGAGAGCCACAAATGAACAGCAGCTTTACTCTAGTGGAGAGCCACAAACGAACAGCAGCTCTACTCTGGTGGAGAGCCACAAACAAAAAGCAGCTGTGCTCTGGTGGAGAGCCACAAACGAACAGCAGCTCTGCTCTGGTGGAGAGCCACAAACAAAAAGCAGCTGTGTTCTGGTGGAGAGCCATAAACGAACAGCAGCTCTGCTCTGGTGGAGAGCCACAAATGAACAGCAGCTTTACTCTAGTGGAGAGCCACAAACGAACAGCAGCTCTGCTCTGGTGGAGAGCCAACAACGAACAGCAGCTCTTTTGTGGTGGAGAGCAACAAATGAACAGCAGCTCTGCTCTGGTGGAGAGCCACAAACAAAAAGCAGCTGTGCTCTGGTGGAGAGCCACAAACGAACAGCAGCTCTGCTCTGGTGGAGAGCCACAAATGAACAGCAGCTTTACTCTAGTGGAGAGCCACAAACGAACAGCAGCTCTGCTCTAGTGGAGAGCCACAAACGAACAGCAGCTCTTTTGTGGTGGAGAGCAACAAATGAACAGCAGCTCTGCTCTGATGGGGAGGCACAAACAGCAGAGCTGTCTCTGATGGACCCATCCAGTGCCGCGGCTCCAAAGTGTCACCACTTTCCAGAGCCCAATCTACACAACAGATTTATGGTTCCACAGTGGTTTATACATTCTGGTTCTCTGCACTATGAAGAGTACCCACGAGAAGACCACTGCTACTATTCTCAGTGAGATGGTTATTCCGACACTCAGAGGGTCCACACCTCCCTCCGACCTCAAGTCTACATTAAACCAACATGTAAAGTTGTGGGAACTAAATAGATAATAATACAATCTATTAGCAAATGGGGAAGACAAGAGGAAAAATGTTCGTAGAGTAGGATGCAGCCATCAAGTAGAGCCGTCACCAGCCAGAATCTGTACATGTCCATGTACAAAGTGCTGCCGAGTGCATGGAGGGTGCGGGAAACTGATGAAAGAGGGATAGTTTAGCGGGGAGAACAGACAATCGTTAGGGCACAATTAAACTGTGGACCCTGAGAATTAGATTTCCCGGTGATAGAGCATTCCAGAGAACTGGTGCAGCATGAGAGAAATCTTGTAGATGGAAATGGGAAATTCAGATTATAGAGGATATTACAGTCATATGAAAAAGTTTGGGCACCCCTATTAATGTTAACCTTTTTTCTTTATAACAATTTGGGTTTTTGCAACAGCTATTTCAGTTTCATATATCTAATAACTGATGGACTCAGTAATGTTTCTGGATTGAAATGAGGTTTATTGTACTAACAGAAAATGTGCAATCTGCATTTAAACAAAATTTGACAGGTGCAAAATTATGGGCACCCTTATCAATTCCTTGATTTGAACACTCCTAACTACTTTTTACTGACTTACTGAAGCACTAAATTGGTTTTCTAACCTCACTGAGCTTTGAACTTCATATGCAGGTGTATCCAATCATGAGAAAAGGTATCTAAGATGGCCACTTGCAAGTTGTTCTCCTCTTTGAATCTCCTATGAAGAGCGGCATCATGGGCTCCTCAAAACAACTCTCAAATGATCTGAAAACAAAGATTATTTAACATAGTTGTTCAGGGGAAGGTACAAAAAGTTGTCTCAGAGATTTAAACTGTCAGTTTCCACTGTGAGGAACATAGTAAGGAAATGGAAGAACACAGGTACAGTTCTTGTTAAGCCCAGAAGTGGCAGGCCAAGAAAAATATCAGAAAGGCAGAAAAGAAGAATGGTGAGAACAGTCAAGGACAATCCACAGACCACCTCCAAAGACCTGCAGCATCATCTTGCTGCAGATGGTGTCAATGTGCATCGGTCAACAATACAGCGCACGTTGCACAAGGAGAAGCTGTATGGGAGAGTGATGCGAAAGAAGCCGTTTCTGCAAGCACGCCACAAACAGAGTCGCCTGAGGTATGCAAAAGCACATTTGGACAAGCCAGTTACATTTTGGAGGAAGGTCCTGTGGACTGATGAAACAAAGATTGAGGAGTTTGGTCATACAAAAAGGCGTTATGCATGGAGGCAAAAAAACACGGCATTCCAAGAAAAGCACTTGCTACCCACAGTAAAATTTGGTGGAGGTTCCATCATGCTTTGGGGCTGTGTGGCCAATGCCGGCACCGGGAATCTTGTTAAAGTTGGGGGTCGCGTGGATCCAACTCAGTATCAGCAGATTCTTGACAATAATGTGCAGGAATCAGTGACGAAGTTGAAGTTACGCAGGGGATGGATATTTCAGCAAGACAATGATCCAAAACACCGCTCCAAATCTACTCAGGCATTCATGCAGAGGAACAATTACAATGTTCTGGAATGGCCATCCCAGTCCCCAGACCTGAATATCATTGAACATCTGTGGGATGATGTGAAGCGGCTGTCCATGCTCGGCGACCATCAAACTTAACTGATCTGGAATTGTTTTGTAAACAGGAATGGTCAAATCTACCTTCATCCAGGATCCAGGAACTCATTAAAAGCTACAGGAAGCCACTAGAGGCTGTGATTTCTGCAAAAGGAGGATCCACAAAATATTAATGTCACTTTTATGTTGAGGTGCCCATACTTTTGCATCTGTCAAATTTTGTTTAAATGCGGATTGCACATTTTCTGTTAGTACAATAAACCTCATTTCAATCCAGAAATATTCCTCAGTCCATCAGTTATTAGATATATGAAACTGAAATAGCAAAAACCCAAATTGTTATAAAGAAAAAAGGTTAACATTTATAGGGGTGCACAAACTTTTTCATATGACTGTACATGATTTATATCCAATTACATAGTTATATGCAGTGCCTTGAAAAAGTTTTCATACACTGTGCACTTCTACACCTTTTTTACTTTACACCCACAAACTTAAATGTAATTTATTGGTATTTTATGTGAAACCAACACTAAGTGCAAGTATTTGTTAACTGCCTGGTTTTCTAAATATTTTATACATATAAATCTGATAATTGTGAGGTGCATTTGTATTCAGCCCCCGGAGTCTGCACTTTGTAGGACCACCTTTCTCTGTCTTTTGGGGTCTCTCCAGCTTTGCACATCTGGAGGTGACATTTTCCTCTTCTCTCGGTCAGTGAGATTGGATGGAGACGTCTGTGATCACAGTGGATTTGGGTCTGGACTGTGTCTCGGCCGCTCACACACAGGAATATGCTCTGATCTGAACCCTCCATTGTAGCTCTGCACAATGTTTAGAGTTGTTGTCCTGTTAGAAGGTGAACCTACATCCCAGTCTCAGGTCTTCTGCAGCCTCTAACAGGTTTCCGTCCACGATTACCGTGTATTTAGCTGCATCCATCTTCCCATCACCTTTGACCAGCTTCCCTGCCTCTGCTGAAGAAAAGCCACCCCCAGCAGGATGCTGCCTCCATCTTGTGTGATGGTGGGGAGGGTATTCTCACGGTGATGTGGGCAGATTCTCCCCCCTAGCTGTGATCTCTGCGACTCCTCCAGTGACCAGGGGCCTCTCGGCTTTTCTATCATTATTGTTCCTCTCCTTGGGATGTCAGTTTTGCTAGGCCGCCATGTCTTGTAGGTTTGCAGTTGTGCCGTACTCCTATTTTTGGATGATGCATTGAGCAGTGCTCCATGAGATGTTCAGAGCTTGGGCTATGTTCTATAACCTAACCCTGCTTTTTTCCTCTTTATCCCTGACCTGTCTGGTGGGTTCCTTGGTTTTTATGATGCTGGTTGATCCCTGACATTCTCACACAAACCTCTGAGGTTTCCAGAGAACAGCTGTAGTTATACTAAGGAGAAATCACCCAGGAGGCAGCAATGTGTGAATTATCTGACTTCTGGGGGCGAGTGGTCACTCAGGATATTATTTAGGGGATCAGACTACAGGGGACTGAATACTAATGCACCTCAGAATTCTCAGATTTAGATTTAGAAAACTGGGAATCATTTCCTTTACACTTCAGAAATAATTGTACTTAGTGCTGGTGTCACATAAAATCCCAGTAATAGGCTTGTACAGTTTCTGGGAGCAACGAGAAAAAATGTGGAAATGTTCACGGGGTAGGAATAATTAATTATTCAATGCAGTGTAGTTACCCAGTTACAGGGGCGCTCCGGTCTGGAGGTAACCTTCTGTGACTGCACCGTGCCAGGATTCCCCAGTCTGCAGTCACATTGACGTCTCTGTGCACGGTCACTAACGTATCCACCATAGTTGTCTGGAAAGATCATCGTCTCGTCATCTGGCATCAATAAGAAACGTGGCTGGACTGAGGTTTATGTGGAACTGGACACGTCAGAAGCAGGGAAGGCGGTGAATCCGGTGGATGGTGCTGCCGGTGGTGCGGACGGTAGTTCTGGACCTCTCGGGGCTCACAGCCCTAGGAGACGATCGTTATTTTCTGTTTTATCTTATCTGGATAATCTGGACAATCTCGGAATGCGTCGGAGAATGAGTTTGTGATGTGTCTGTGTTTATTTATGAAGCTGGAGGTAAAATAGGAATGAACCAGAAAATGTAATGGAGGCGCCACAAGGTCATGAATATTCTTATCAGGCTACTTTCACACATCAGGTTTTTTCCATCAGTCACAATACGTTTTGTGACTGATGCGACGGATCACTCGCAGATTGTGGTACAACTGATGCGACGGATCCCTGTGAAAAAACGGATCCGTCGTACCAGCTTTGGAGCCTTCTTCCCCACTGCCCTCTTCTTCACCATGCTCTTCTTGTCCTTCGTCTTTTTTCTCCACCATCATTTACATTACCTTCTTCTTTTCAACCATCTTCTTTTGTTCTCCACTATCCTCTTTTTTGTCTCCTCCACCATCCTCTTTTTCTTCTCCTCCACCATCTTCTTCTTTTTCTCTACTATACTCTTCTTTGTCTTCTCCACCATCCTCTTTTTTCATTTCCTCTATTATCTTCTTCTTCTCCACTATACTCTTCTTTGTCTTTTACACCATCCTCTTTTTCTTTTCCTCCACTATCTTCTTCTCTTCCACCATCTTCTTCTTTGTCTTCTCCACCATCTGCTTTTTCTTCTCCTCCACCATCTTCTTCTTTTTCTCTACTATACTCTTCTTTGTCTTCTCCACCATCCTCTTTTTTTCATTTCCTCTATTATCTTCTTCTTCTCCACTATACTCTTCTTTGTCTTTTACACCATCCTCTTTTTCTTTTCCTCCACTATCTTCTTCTCTTCCACCATCTTCTTCTTTGTCTTCTCCACCATCTGCTTTTTCTTCTCCTCCACCATCTTCTTCTTTTTCTCTACTATACTCTTCTTTGTCTTCTCCACCATCCTCTTTTTTTCATTTCCTCTATTATCTTCTTCTTCTCCACTATACTCTTCTTTTTCTTTTACACCATCCTCTTTTTCTTTTCCTCAACTATCTTCTTCTCTTCCACCATCTTCTTCTTTGTCTTCTCCACCATCTGCTTTTTCTTCTCCTCCACCATCCTCTTGTATTCTCCACTATCCTCTTTTTCTTTTCCTATACTATGTTCTTCTTCTCCACCATCTTCCTTTTCTTCTCCTCCACCATCCTCTTGTCTCCTCCACCATCTTCCTTTTCTTCTCCTCCACTATCTTCTCCTCCACCATCTTCTTCTTTGTCTTCTCCATCATCCTCTTGTCTTCTCCACCATCCTCTTGTCTTCTCCACCATCCTCTTTTTCTTCTCCTCCACTATCTTCTTCGCCTCCACCATCTTCTTCTTTACCTCTCTCATCCTCTTCTTTGTCTTCTCCACCATCCTTTTCATCTTCTCCACCATCCTCTTTTTCTTTTCCTCCACTATCTTCTTCTTTACCTCTCTCATCCTCTTCTTTGCCTTCTCCTCCACTATCCTCTTTTTCTCCTCCACCATCCTCTTCTTCTCCTCCACCATCCTCTTGTCTTCTCCACCACTATCCTCTTCTTCTCCACCATCCTCTTCTTCTCCTCCACCATCCTCTTGTCTTCTCCACCACTATCCTCTTCTTCTCCTCCACCATCCTCTTCTTCTCCTCCACCATCCTCTTGTCTTCTCCACCACTATCCTCTTCTTCTCTTCCACCATCCTCTTGTCTTCTCCACCACTATCCTCTTCTTCTCCTCCACCATCCTCTTCTTCTCCTCCACCATCCTCTTGTCTTCTCCACCACTATCCTCTTCTTCTCCTCCACCATCCTCTTGCCTTATCCACCATCCTCTTTTTCTTTTCCTCCACTATCCTCTTCTTCTCCTCCACCATCCTCTTCTTCTCCTCCACCATCCTCTTGTCTTCTCCACCACTATCCTCTTCTTCTCCTCCACCATCCTCTTCTTCTCCACCACTATCCTCTTCTTCTCCTCCACCATCCTCTTCTTCTCCTCCACCATCCTCTTGTCTTCTCCGCCATCCTTTTCATCCTCTCCCCCATCATCCGCTCCATCTTCTGCTTGTCCTCGATTATTGGCTAATTCTCTGCTACCTTCTTTACCATTTGTCCTTCTTTAGTCTTCGATGTCTTCGTCGTCTCTTGCCTGTTGCCTCTTGTTTTTCTCTCTTTTGCTCCCAGTGTGTTTTGTTTTGTGTAGTTTGGATATTTTGGCACTGATCTGTTAGGAGCGGCCTCTTTTTTCCTTTTTTTGTCTTTCTATCCTTTTCTTATCTTTTATCCAGGTCAGTGTGCACAGTCTGTATCTTACAATACTTCTACATTACCAGATGTCTTGTCACCCTCTTCTCACACCTAGAGGACGTGCGATCCTCTCTCTCTAATTCACCATACAATTGAGATATATTTAAGAAATGTGAAATAATCCTTGAAGAAGCCTGACATAATGTATTAATCCGAGAATTGTACATTTCATGTCTGTCTGCTCCGGCGAGGTGTCCTTGGGCCATTTAATGAACATTCATGAAAAATGGTGTTAATAGACCGGATTTTCTGCCACTAAATGTAACGACACTTACTCATTAATGAAGAACTATTAAACTGAAGACCAAGATTTACGTGAGGATGTCGCCAGTGCAAACATGGCTTCTGGGGTCTCTGGTTAGAAATGGCCTGTAGATCCCATTACATCATGTAGAGTCTTCGCTTCACGGGTGAGGCTTCTTCTCTGGTTGTCAGCTTCATCCCACCTCGGCCTCTGAGGTCCAGCGAATGAATAATTTATACAATGTGTCCTTGTCATCGCTACATAGCACTACATTGTCTGGAGGAGAAAATGGAGAAAATGTCTTACTGTTTTTTTGCTGAAAAATTCTTTCTGAATTGGAGTCGAGAAGTAATGTTGGGTTTTGGATGTATCATCAGTGCAAACAATAGGGATTCCAGGTAGGAGGAAAAGCATCTCGAGCCCGGGTCCAGTGACTATTGGAGGACGGGTCCAGTGACTATCGGAGGATGGGTCCAGTAACTATCGGAGGATGAGTCCAATGACTATCGGAGGATGGGGTCCAGTGACTATTGGAGGATGGGGTCCAGTGACTATTGGAGGACGGGTCCAGTGACTATCAGAGGATGGGTCCAGTGACTATAGGAGGATGGGTCCAATGACTATCGGAGAATGGGGTCCAGTGACTATTGGAGGATGGGGTCCAGTAAATATTGGAGGATGGGGTCCAGTGACTATTGGAGGACGGGTCCAGTGACTATTGGAGGATGGGGTCCAGTAAATATTGGAGGATGGGGTCCAGTGACTATTGGAGGACGGATCCAGTGACTATCGGAGGATGGGGTCCAGTGACTATTGGAGGATGGAGTCCAGTGACTATTGGCGGATGGGTCCAGTGACTGTCGGAGGATGGGTCCAGTGACTATCGGAGGATGGGTCCAATGACTATCGGAGGATGGGGTCCAGTGACTATTGGAGGACAGGACCAGTGACTATCGGAGGATGGGGTCCAGTGACTATTGGAGGATGGGGTCCAGTGTCTATTGGCGGACAGGTCCAGTGACTATCGGAGGACGGGTCCAGTGACTATCGGAGGATGGGGCCAATGACTATTGGAGGATGGGGTCCAGTGACTATAGGAGGATGGGGTCCAGTGACTATAGGAGGATGGGGTCCAGTGACTATCGGAGGATGGGTCCAGTGACTATTGGAGGATGGGGTCCAGTGACTATATGAGCACGGGTCCAGTGACTGTAGGAGGATGGGGCCAGTGACTATAGGAGGACGGGTCCAGTTACTATCAGAGGACGGGTCCAGTGACTATATGAGCACAGGTCCAGTGACTGTAGGAGGATGGGGTCCAGTGACTATAGGAGGATGGGGTCCAGTGACTATCGGAGGATGGGGTTCAATGACTATCGGAGGATGGGGTCCAGTGACTATAGGAGGTCGGGTCCAGTGACTATCGGAGGACGGGTCCAGTGACTATCGGAGGACGGGTCCAGTGACTATTGGAGGACGGGTCCAGTGACTGTCGGAGGATGGGGTTCAATGACTATCAGAGGATGGGGTCCAGTGACTATAGGAGGTTGGGTCCAGTGACTATAGGAGGACAGGTCCAATGACTATCGGAGCATGGGGTCCAATGACTATTGGAGGATGGGGTCCAGTGACTATATGAGCACGGGTCCAGTGACTATAGGAGGTCGGGTCCAGTGACTATAGGAGGATGGGGTCCAGTGATTATCGGAGGATGGGGTTCAATGACTATCGGAGGATGGGTCTAGTGACTATAGGAGGATGGGATCCAGTGACTATTGGAGGATGGGGTCCAGTGACTATATGAGCACGGGTCCAGTGACTGTAGGAGGATGGGGTCCAGTGACTATAGGAGGACGGGTCCAGTGACTATCAGAGGACGGGTCCAGTGACTACAGTGACTATATGAGCACGGGTCCACTGACTGTAGGAGGATGGGGTCCAGTGACTATAGGAGGATGGGGTCCAGTGACTATTGGAGGATGGGGTTCAATGACTATTGGAGGATGGGGTCCAGTGACTATAGGAGGTCGGGTCCAGTGACTATCGGAGGACGGGTCCAGTGACTATTGGAGGATGGAGTCCAGTGACTATTGGCGGATGGGTCCAGTGACTGTCGGAGGATGGGTCCAGTGACTATAGGAGGACGGGTCCAGTGACTGTAGGAGGATGGGGTCCAGTGACTATAGGAGGACGGGTCCAGTGACTATCAGAGGACGGGTCCAGTGACTATATGAGCACGGGTCCACTGACTGTAGGAGGATGGGGTCCAGTGACTATAGGAGGATGGGGTCCAGTGACTATTGGAGGATGGGGTTCAATGACTATTGGAGGATGGGGTCCAGTGACTATAGGAGGTCGGGTCCAGTGACTATCGGAGGACGGGTCCAGTGACTATTGGAGGATGGAGTCCAGTGACTATTGGCGGATGGGTCCAGTGACTGTCGGAGGATGGGTCCAGTGACTATCGGAGGATGGGTCCAATGACTATCGGAGGATGGGGTCCAGTGACTATTGGAGGACAGGACCAGTGACTATCGGAGGATGGGGTCCAGTGACTATTGGAGGATGGGGTCCAGTGTCTATTGGCGGACAGGTCCAGTGACTATCGGAGGACGGGTCCAGTGACTATCGGAGGATGGGGCCAATGACTATTGGAGGATGGGGTCCAGTGACTATAGGAGGATGGGGTCCAGTGACTATAGGAGGATGGGGTCCAGTGACTATCGGAGGATGGGTCCAGTGACTATTGGAGGATGGGGTCCAGTGACTATATGAGCACGGGTCCAGTGACTGTAGGAGGATGGGGCCAGTGACTATAGGAGGACGGGTCCAGTTACTATCAGAGGACGGGTCCAGTGACTATATGAGCACAGGTCCAGTGACTGTAGGAGGATGGGGTCCAGTGACTATAGGAGGATGGGGTCCAGTGACTATCGGAGGATGGGGTTCAATGACTATCGGAGGATGGGGTCCAGTGACTATAGGAGGTCGGGTCCAGTGACTATCGGAGGACGGGTCCAGTGACTATCGGAGGACGGGTCCAGTGACTATTGGAGGACGGGTCCAGTGACTGTCGGAGGATGGGGTTCAATGACTATCAGAGGATGGGGTCCAGTGACTATAGGAGGTTGGGTCCAGTGACTATAGGAGGACAGGTCCAATGACTATCGGAGCATGGGGTCCAATGACTATTGGAGGATGGGGTCCAGTGACTATATGAGCACGGGTCCAGTGACTATAGGAGGTCGGGTCCAGTGACTATAGGAGGATGGGGTCCAGTGATTATCGGAGGATGGGGTTCAATGACTATCGGAGGATGGGTCCAGTGACTATAGGAGGATGGGATCCAGTGACTATTGGAGGATGGGGTCCAGTGACTATATGAGCACGGGTCCAGTGACTGTAGGAGGATGGGGTCCAGTGACTATAGGAGGACGGGTCCAGTGACTATCAGAGGACGGGTCCAGTGACTATATGAGCACGGGTCCACTGACTGTAGGAGGATGGGGTCCAGTGACTATAGGAGGATGGGGTCCAGTGACTATTGGAGGATGGGGTTCAATGACTATTGGAGGATGGGGTCCAGTGACTATAGGAGGTCGGGTCCAGTGACTATCGGAGGACGGGTCCAGTGACTATCGGAGGACGGGTCCAGTGACTATTGGAGGACGGGTCCAGTGACTATCGGAGGACGGGTCCAATGACTATCGGAGGACGGGTCTAGTGACTGTCGGAGGATGGGGTCCAGTGACTATAGGAGGTCGGGTCCAGTGACTATAGGAGGACAGGTCCAATGACTATCGGAGGACGGGTCTAGTGACTGTCGGAGGATGGGGTCCAGTGACTATATGAGCACGGGTCCAGTGACTATAGGAGGTCGGGTCCAGTGACTATATGAGCACGGGTCCAGTGACTATTGGAGGATGGGGTCCAATGACTATCGGAGGACGGGGTCCAGTGACTATAGGAGGATGGAGTCCAGTGACTATCGGAGGATGGGGTCCAGTGACTATCGGAGGACGGGGTCCAGTGACTATCGGAGGACGGGGTCCAGTGACTATCGGAGGATGGGGTCCAGTGACTATCGGAGGATGGGGTCCAGTGACTATCGGAGGATGGGGTCCAGTGACTATCGGAGGATGGGGTCCAGTGACTATCGGAGGATGGGGTCCAGTGACTATCGGAGGATGGGGTCCAGTGACTATAGGAGGTCGGGTCCAGTGACTATATGAGCACGGGTCCAGTGACTATCGGAGGATGGGTCCAGTGACTATCGGAGGATGGGGTCCAGTGACTATCGGAGGATGGGGTCCAGTGTCTATCGGAGGATGGGGTCCAGTGACTATAGGAGGTCGGGTCCAGTGACTATATGAGCACGGGTCCAGTGACTATCGGAGGATGGGTCCAGTGACTATCGGAGGATGGGGTCCAGTGACTATCGGAGGATGGGGTCCAGTGACTATCGGAGGATGGGGTCCAGTGACTGTAGGAGGATGGGGTCCAGTGACTATCGGAGGATGGGTCCAGTGACTATCGGAGGATGGGGTCCAGTGACTATCGGAGGATGGGGTCAGTGACTGTAGGAGGATGGGGTCCAGTGACTATAAGAGGATGGGGTCCAGTGACTATAGGAGGATGGGGTCCAGTGACTATAAGAGGATGGGGTCCAGTGACTATAGGAGGATGGGGTCCAGTGACTATATGAGCACGGGTCCAGTGACTATCGGAGGATGGGTCCAGTGACTATCGGAGGATGGGGTCCAGTGACTATCGGAGGATGGGGTCCAGTGACTATCGGAGGATGGGTCCAGTGACTGTAGGAGGATGGGGTCCAGTGACTATCGGAGGATGGGTCCAGTGACTATCGGAGGATGGGGTCCAGTGACTATCGGAGGATGGGGTCCAGTGACTATCGGAGGATGGGTCCAGTGACTATCGGAGGATGGGGTCCAGTGACTATCGGAGGATGGGGTCCAGTGACTATAGGAGGACGGGGTCCAGTGACTGTCGGAGAGAACTCCGTAGAGTTGCACTTGATGAATAGCCTCTGCCGTGTGTGAACTCTGCTCTAACCTCTGGAGACGCTGCAGCCATGTGACATCTCAGACGTGGTCTTCCATCAGCGGCTGCAGGAGACAAGGTGCCCGTAAGAAGCAGTCGCCCGACGTACTCCGCGCACCTAATCATTAACTGTTTCTGGAGATTGTTACTACAGATGTGATTCCAGGACATCCAGGGCCTTGGGTCGTCGGCTCCTGTCGATCACTGATCACCGTCTCCAAAATGGAAAAATGAAATCCGATCAGTTCATAAAGGGGGACTCCGGGCAGCCATGAAAGTGTATACCCTCTAATAAAGGTTTTATAAAGTGGCGCCTTCCTTGTAACTTCATCACCATCCGTCACTTCCCAAAACCTACAGGAGTGAAGTGTGGGGATTAGAGGGGACGATAATATTAGGAAGTCTGAGAATGAAGCCCCTGTCTGCTGTAATAGCGGGTACGTCTGTGGACCCCGAATATAAGCTCCCACCCGTGGAGTACAGAGCACTGGTGACTGCCCCAGTGTCCAGGTTCTGGGTGGGGTTCCACTGTAACCTCTGCCATGGGTTTTGTATTGTAACCTCGCTCTTCTTCTCTAGGTGGAACCCCAGGAGCTGGCCGAGACGTCTTTCTGGGTGAAGGCCCGTGAAGAAAAGTTTGAATATCCAGATCTTTTTTCAAAATTGTCTCAGACCTTCGCGACACATCAGAAAGGTAAGAAACCCGAAGATGTCGGCCGCAGTGTATAAGACTGCGGATATATATATGTACGCGGAGGATATAGCACGTCTCTCAGGGCGAAATAATAGAGAACGTCGGAAAGGGGAATTTTCATCAATGATGGGCACTTTTCTGTCTGTCTGTATGGCAGGTTGGATGCCGGACTGTCCCCCATTCATGCTCTATGGGGGTGCTGAGCGCTGCACTTTTCTGTCTGTATATATGGCAGGTTGGATGCCGGACTGTCCCCCATTCATGCTCTATGGGGGTGCTGAGCGCTGCACTTTTCTGTCTGTATGTATGGCAGGTTGGATGCCGGACTGTCCCCCATTCATGCTCTATGGGGGTGCTGAGCGCTGCACTTTTCTGTCTGTATGGCAGGTTGGATGCCGGACTGTCCCCCATTCATGCTCTATGGGAGTGCTGAGCGCTGCACTTTTCTGTCTGTATATATGGCAGGTTGGATGCCGGACTGTCCCCCACTCATGCTCTATGGGGGTGCTGAGCGCTGCACTTTTCTGTCTGTATGTATGGCAGGTTGGATGCCGGACTGTCCCCCATTCATGCTCTATGGGAGTGCTGAGCGCTGCACTTTTCTGTCTGTATATATGGCAGGTTGGATGCCGGACTGTCCCCCATTTCATGCTCTATGGGGGTGCTGAGCGCTGCACTTTTCTGTCTGTATATATGGCAGGTTGGATGCCGGACTGTCCCCCATTCATGCTCTATGGGGGTGCTGAACGCTGCACTTTTCTGTCTGTATGGCAGGTTGGATGCCGGACTGTCCCCCATTCATGCTCTATGGGAGTGCTGAGCGCTGCACTTTTCTGTCTGTATATATGGCAGGTTGGATGCCGGACTGTCCCCCATTCATGCTCTATGGGGATGCTGAGCGCTGCACTTTTCTGTCTGTATATATGGCAGGTTGGATGCCGGACTGTCCCCCACTCATGCTCTATGGGGGTGCTGAGCGCTGCACTTTTCTGTCTGTATGTATGGCAGGTTGGATGCCGGACTGTCCCCCATTCATGCTCTATGGGAGTGCTGAGCGCTGCACTTTTCTGTCTGTATATATGGCAGGTTGGATGCCGGACTGTCCCCCATTCATGCTCTATGGGGGTGCTGAGCGCTGCACTTTTCTGTCTGTATGGCAGGTTGGATGCCGGACTGTCCCCCATTCATGCTCTATGGGGGTGCTGAGCGCTGCACTTTTCTGTCTGTATATATGGCAGGTTGGATGCCGGACTGTCCCCCATTCATGCTCTATGGGGGTGCTGAGCGCTGCACTTTTCTGTCTGTATATATGACAGGTTGGATGCCGGACTGTCCCCCATTCATGCTCTATGGGGGTGCTGAGCGCTGCACTTTTCTGTCTGTATATATGGCAGGTTGGATGCCTGACTGTCCCCCATTTCATGCTCTATGGGGGTGCTGAGCGCTGCACTTTTCTGTCTGTATATATGGCAGGTTGGATGCCGGACTGTCCCCCATTCATGCTCTATGGGGGTGCTGAACGCTGCACTTTTCTGTCTGTATGGCAGGTTGGATGCCGGACTGTCCCCCATTCATGCTCTATGGGAGTGCTGAGCGCTGCACTTTTCTGTCTGTATATATGGCAGGTTGGATGCCGGACTGTCCCCCATTCATGCTCTATGGGGGTGCTGAGCGCTGCACTTTTCTGTCTGTATATATGGCAGGTTGGATGCCTGACTGTCCCCCATTCATGCTCTATGGGGGTGCTGAGCGCTGCACTTTTCTGTCTGTATATATGGCAGGTTGGATGCCGGACTGTCCCCCATTCATGCTCTATGGGGGTGCTGAGTGCTGCACTTTTCTGTCTGTATATATGGCAGGTTGGATGCCGGACTGTCCCCCATTCATGCTCTATGGGGGTGCTGAGCGCTGCACTTTTCTGTCTGTATATATGGCAGGTTGGATGCCGGACTGTCCCCCATTCATGCTCTATGGGGGTGCTGAGCGCTGCACTTTTCTGTCTGTATATATGGCAGGTTGGATGCCGGACTGTCCCCCATTCATGCTCTATGGGGGTGCTGAACGCTGCACTTTTCTGTCTGTATGGCAGGTTGGATCCCGGACTGTCCCCCATTCATGCTCTATGGGGGTGCTGAACGCTGCACTTTTCTGTCTGTATGGCAGGTTGGATCCCGGACTGTCCCCCATTCATGCTCTATGGGGGTGCTGAGCGCTGCACTTCTCTGTCTGTATATATGGCAGGTTGGATGCCGGACTGTCCACCATTCATGCTCTATGGGGGTGCTGAGCGCTGCACTTTTCTGTCTGTATATATGGCAGGTTGGATGCCGGACTGTCCCCCATTCATGCTCTATGGGGGTGCTGAACGCTGCACTTTTCTGTCTGTATGTATGGCAGGTTGGATGCCGGACTGTCCCCCATTTCATGCTCTATGGGGGTGCTGAGCGCTGTACTTTTCTGTCTGTATATATGGCAGGTTGGATGCCGGACTGTCCCCCATTCATGCTCTATGGGGGTGCTGAACGCTGCACTTTTCTGTCTGTATGTATGGCAGGTTGGATGCCGGACTGTCCCCCATTTCATGCTCTATGGGGGTGCTGAACGCTGCACTTTTCTGTCTGTATATATGGCAGGTTGGATGCCGGACTGTCCCCCATTCATGCTCTATGGGGGTGCTGAACGCTGCACTTTTCTGTCTGTATGTATGGCAGGTTGGACGCCGGACTGTCCCCCATTTGCCGGACTGTCCCTCATTCATGCTCTATGGGGGTGCTGAGCGCTGCACTTTTCTGTCTGTATATATGGCAGGTTGGATGCCGGACTGTCCCTCATTCATGCTCTATGGGGGTGCTGAACGCTGCACTTTTCTGTCTGTATGTATGGCAGGTTGGACGCCGGACTGTCCCCCATTTGCCGGACTGTCCCTCATTCATGCTCTATGGGGGTGCTGAGCGCTGCACTTTTCTGTCTGTATATATGACAGGTTGGATGCCGGACTGTCCCCCATTTCATGCTCTATGGGGGTGCTGAGCTCTGCACTTTTCTGTCTGTATATATGGCAGGTTGGATGCCGGACTGTCCCCCATTCATGCTCTATGGGGGTGCTGAGCGCTGCACTTTTCTGTCTGTATGGCAGGTTGGATGCCGGACTGTCCCCCATTCATGCTCTATGGGGGTGCTGAGCGCTGCACTTTTCTGTCTGTATGGCAGGTTGGATGCCGGACTGTCCCCCATTCATGCTCTATGGGGGTGCTGAGCGCTGCACTTTTCTGTCTGTATATATGGCAGGTTGGATGCCTGACTGTCCCCCATTCATGCTCTATGGGGATGCTGAGCGCTGCACTTTTCTGTCTGTATATATGGCAGGTTGGATGGCGGACTGTCCCCCATTCATGCTCTATGGGGGTGCTGAGCGCTGCACTTTTCTGTCTGTATGGCAGGTTGGATGCCGGACTGTCCCCCATTCATGCTCTATGGGGGTGCTGAGCGCTGCACTTTTCTGTCTGTATATATGACAGGTTGGACGCCGGACTGTCCCCCATTCATGCTCTATGGGGGTGCTGAGCGCTGCACTTTTCTGTCTGTATGGCAGGTTGGATGCCGGACTGTCCCCCATTCATGCTCTATGGGGGTGCTGAGCGCTGCACTTTTCTGTCTGTATGGCAGGTTGGATGCCGGACTGTCCCCCATTCATGCTCTATGGGGGTGCTGAGCGCTGCACTTTTCTGTCTGTATGGCAGGTTGGATGCCGGACTGTCCCCCATTCATGCTCTATGGGGGTGCTGAGCGCTGCACTTTTCTGTCTGTATATATGGCAGGTTGGATGGCGGACTGTCCC
Organism: Anomaloglossus baeobatrachus; assembly: GCF_048569485.1. Taxonomy (NCBI): domain Eukaryota; kingdom Metazoa; phylum Chordata; class Amphibia; order Anura; family Aromobatidae; genus Anomaloglossus; species Anomaloglossus baeobatrachus. The sequence goes on from NC_134361.1 coordinate 2,758,270, forward strand.
CCATTCATGCTCTATGGGGGTGCTGAGCGCTGCACTTTTCTGTCTGTATGGCAGGTTGGATGCCGGACTGTCCCCCATTCATGCTCTATGGGGGTGCTGAGCGCTGCACTTTTCTGTCTGTATATATGGCAGGTTGGATGCCGGACTGTCCCCCATTCATGCTCTATGGGGGTGCTGAGCGCTGCACTTTTCTGTCTGTATGGCAGGTTGGATGCCGGACTGTCCCCCATTCATGCTCTATGGGGGTGCTGAGCGCTGCACTTTTCTGTCTGTATATATGGCAGGTTGGATGCTGGACTGTCCCCCATTCATGCTCTATGGGGGTGCTGAGCGCTGCACTTTTCTGTCTGTATATATGGCAGGTTGGATGCCTGACTGTCCCCCATTCATGCTCTATGGGGGTGCTGAGCGCTGCACTTTTCTGTATGTATGGCAGGTTGGATTCCGGACTGTCCCCCATTCATGCTCTATGGGGGTGCTGAGCGCTGCACTTTTTTGTCTGTATGGCAGGTTGGATGCCGGACTGTCCCCCATTCATGCTCTATGGGGGTGCTGAGCGCTGCACTTTTCTGTCTGTATATATGGAAGGTTGGATGCCGGACTGTCCCCCATTTCATGCTCTATGGGGGTGCTGAGCGCTGCACTTTTCTGTATGTATGGCAGGTTGGATTCCGGACTGTCCCCCATTCATGCTCTATGGGGGTGCTGAGCGCTGCACTTTTTTGTCTGTATGGCAGGTTGGATGCCGGACTGTCCCCCATTCATGCTCTATGGGGGTGCTGAGCGCTGCACTTTTCTGTCTGTATATATGGAAGGTTGGATGCCGGACTGTCCCCCATTTCATGCTCTATGGGGGTGCTGAGCGCTGCACTTTTCTGTCTGTATATATGGCAGGTTGGATGCCGGACTGTCCCCCATTCATGCTCTATGGGGGTGCTGAGCGCTGCACTTTTCTGTCTGTATGTATGGCAGGTTGGACGCCGGACTGTCCCCCATTCATGCTCTATGGGGGTGCTGAGCGTTGCATTTTTCTGTCTGTATATATGGCAGGTTGGATGCCTGACTGTCCCCCATTCATGCTCTATGGGGGTGCTGAGCGCTGCACTTTTCTGTCTGTATATATGGCAGGTTGGATGCCGGACTGTCCCCCATTCATGCTCTATGGGGGTGCTGAGCGCTGCACTTTTCTGTCTGTATGGCAGGTTGGATCCCGGACTGTCCCCCATTCATGCTCTATGGGGGTGCTGAGCGCTGCACTTTTCTGTCTGTATATATGGCAGGTTGGATGCCGGACTGTCCCCCATTCATGCTCTATGGGGGTGCTGAGCGCTGCACTTTTCTGTCTGTATATATGGCAGGTTGGATGCCTGACTGTCCCCCATTCATGCTCTATGGGGGTGCTGAGCGCTGCACTTTTCTGTCTGTATATATGGCAGGTTGGATGCCGGACTGTCCCCCATTCATGCTCTATGGGGGTGCTGAGTGCTGCACTTTTCTGTCTGTATATATGACAGGTTGGATGCCGGACTGTCCCCCATTCATGCTCTATGGAGGTGCTGAGCGTTGCATTTTTCTGTCTGTATATATGGCAGGTTGGATGCCGGACTGTCCCCCATTCATGCTCTATGGGGGTGCTGAGCGCTGCACTTCTCTGTCTGTATATATGGCAGGTTGGATGCCTGACTGTCCCTCATTCATTCTCTATGGGGGTGCTGAGTGCTGCACTTTTCTGTCTGTATGGCAGGTTGGATGCCTGACTATCCCCCATTCATGCTCTATGGGGGTGCTGAGCGCTGCACTTTTCTGTCTGTATATATGGCAGGTTGGATGCCGGACTGTCCCCCATTCATGCTCTATGGGGGTGCTGAGTGCTGCACTTTTCTGTCTGTATGGCAGGTTGGATGCCGGACTGTCCCCCATTCATGCTCTATGGGGGTGCTGAGCGCTGCACTTTTCTGTCTGTATATATGGCAGGTTGGATGCCGGACTGTCCCCCTTTCATGCTCTATGGGGGTGCTGAGCGCTGCACTTTTTTGTCTGTATGGCAGGTTGGATGGCGGACTGTCCCCCTTTTCATGCTCTATGGGGGTGTTGAGCGCTGCACTTTTTCTGGGAGCCCCACAGAGAATGAATGAGGCCGAGCTCGTGCACTGAGGCTCCAGTCCCAGGGGTCCGATCCCCACCGATCTGTAGGTGATCACCCACCTATATGTTATCAATGCTCCTGTGTATAGATGATAATAGACATGGCATTAACTTGTCCTTCTGAGTAAAGTGTCCGGTTCATCCTATGAAGTGTATGGAGCTGAGCGGCTGACATCGGGGGCCCCTGTGGTTTTATGGTGATTTTCGGCTGACTTTCATCCTTTATTCCAGTATATATTTCTTTAGTCTATAGCTTTTTATTGTTTTTATTCCTCTATATTTATATGACGCGCGTTGTCAATGATTATAAGACTCCACACTTCCTTGGATGTAGAAACCACATTCAGCTAGGTCCTGACGTCCCAAACCCGACTTGTAGAGGAATCCGTGCTGGGGACGACCGGTGCAGACCAATTACCAGTGTGTGGATCGCAAGCTTCACTGGGCAGCCGCCCTCGTGGGTTTATAAGTAATTAAACAAGTGGAAACTCTGGAAATAATGACGGCTACTGGCCGCAAATGACTGCAGATGTGTGCGCAACACCGAGAGTGGCAATTAGTGGAGATGTGTAATGTACTGCGGACTCTCTGCGGCGCCTTCTACTCTCCTATTTTTATATTTTGGTAATTATATACTCTGCGCTTCCTCAGATTTCCATAGACTCAAACACATATGACAAATTAGTAAAGATCTGTTTCCTCCTCCATATACGCAGCCAAGACCACAATGTGTAATGGATCCGGTGGCCATGCGCTACAGACGTGACCATTGTCACAAGCCCTGGAAGGGTCCGGCCGCAGCCAAGAGCGCAATGTGTAGTGGAGGCGGTGGCCATGCGCTACAGACGTGACCATTGTCACAAGCCCTGGAAGGGTCCGGCCACAGCCAAGAGCACAATGTGTAGTGGAGGCGGTGGCCATGCGCTACAGACGTGACCATTGTCACAAGCCCTGGAAGGGTCCGGCCGCAGCCAAGAGCGCAATGTGTAGTGGAGGCGGTGGCCATGCGCTACAGACGTGACCATTGTCACAAGCCCTGGAAGGGTCCGGCCGCAGCCAAGAGCGCAATGTGTAGTGGAGGCGGTGGGGATGTGCTACAGATGTGACCACTATCACAAGCCCTGGAAGGGTCCGGCCGCAGCCAAGAGCGCAATGTGTAGTGGAGGCGGTGGGGATGTGCTACAGATGTGACCACTATCACAAGCCCTGGAAGGGTCCGGCCACAGCCAAGAGCACAATGTGTAGTGGAGCCGGTGGCCATGCGCTACAGACGTGACCACTGTCACAAGCCCTGGAAGGGTCCGGCCACAGCCAAGAGCACAATGTGTAGTGGAGGCGGTGGCCATGTGCTACAGACGTGACCACTGTCACAAGCCCTGGAAGGGTCCGGCCACAGCCAAGAGCACAATGTGTAGTGGAGGCGGTGGCCATGTGCTACAGACGTGACCACTGTCACAAGCCCTGGAAGGGTCCGGCCACAGCCAAGAGCACAATGTGTAGTGGAGGCGGTGGCCATGTGCTACAGACGTGCCCTCTATCACAAGTCCTGGAAGGGTCCAGCCACAGCCAAGAGCACAATGTGTAGTGGAGGCGGTGGCCATGTGCTACAGACGTGCCCTCTATCACAAGTCCTGGAAGGGTCCGGCCACAGCCAAGAGCACAATGTGTAGTGGAGCCGGTGGCCATGTGCTACAGACGTGCCCTCTATCACAAGTCCTGGAAGGGTCCGGTCACAGCCAAGAGCACAATGTGTAGTGGAGGTGGTGGCCATGTGCTACAGACGTGACCTCTATCACAAGTCCTGCAAAGGTCCGGCCACAGCCAAGACCACAATGTGTAGTGGATCCGGTGGCCATGCGCTACAGACTTGACCACTGTCACAAGCCCTGGAAGGGTCCGGCCACAGCCAAGAGCACAATGTGTAGTGGAGCCGGTGGCCATGTACTACAGACGTGACCACTATCGCAATCCCTGGAAGGGTCTGGCCACAGCCAAGAGCACAATGTGTTGTAGAGCCAGTGGCCATGTGCTACAGACGTGACCACTATCGCAAGCCCTGGAAGGGTCCGGCCACAGCCAAGAGCACAATGTGTTGTAGAGCCAGTGGCCATGTGCTATAAACATGACCTCTATCACAAGCCCTGGAAGGGTCCAGCCACAGCCAAGAGCACAATGTGTAGTTGATCCGGTGGCCATGTGCTACAGACGTGACCACTATCGCAATCCCTGGAAGGGTCCGGCCACAGCCAAGAGCACAATGTGTTGTAGAGCCAGTGGCCATGTGCTACAGACGTGACCACTATCGCAAGCCCTGGAAGGGTCCGGCCACAGCCAAGAGCACAATGTGTTGTAGAGCCAGTGGCCATGTGCTATAGACATGACCTCTATCACAAGCCCTGGAAGGGTCCAGCCACAGCCAAGAGCACAATGTGTAGTTGATTCGGTGGCCATGTGCTACAGACATGACCACTATCACAAGCCCTGGAAGGGTCCGGCCACAGCCAAGAGCACAATGTGTAGTGGAGCCGGTAGCCATGTGCTACAGACATGACCTCTATCACAAGCCCTGGAAGGGTCCAGCCACAGCCAAGAGCACAATGTGTAGTTGATCCGGTGGCCATGTGCTACAGACATGACCACTATCACAAGCCCTGGAAGGGTCCGGCCACAGCCAAGAGCACAATGTGTAGTAGAGCCAGTGGCCATGTGCTACAGACAGGACCACTATCACAAGCCCTGGAAGGGTCCGGCCACAGCCAAGAGCACAATGTGTAGTAGAGCCAGTGGCCATGTGCTACAGACATGACCACTATCACAAGCCCTGGAAGGGTCCGGCCACAGCCAAGAGCACAATGTGTAGTAGAGCCAGTGGCCATGTGCTACAGACGTGACCACTATCACAAGCCCTGGAAGGGTCCGGCCACAGCCAAGAGCTTCTGATTCCAGGACAGTCCGTACATATAGGACACTTTTTTGCTCTGTCCATAAAAAAATTGAAGGTGTCCATGATTTTTTTGAAGAGTCCTATACAGAACATTGAGACTATGATTCTCCTCATTTTCCAGTGACTGCGGCCGACGTCTGTCATCAGAATTATCAGGTGTAGACGCGAATCACTGATAATCATAACCATCTATTATAGTTTCCTAATAATTACATAAAAATATTGTTTGTCTGTGATTTTTTTGATAAGTCAAGTTAATGACTCTGCCTCAGATCAGCTCCTCTTCTGCCCCCCCAGATCTTCCATCGGGGGGTGCTGCAGCTTACATGGACTCATGGAGTGTGACGCTCATCATGTATTATGCCCCACATCACAGAATGGGGCCTGTGAGCGGCAGCAGAGACCAGCGGAAGACCGGGAAGGAGACTAAGAACGGAGAGGAGCGGATCGAAGCGGCGGTGGGAGAGGGTGGAAGGACAAGCAGAGGGAAGTAGAACAGTTTATTGTAGCCCCCTCTCTCTCCTCAAAAAACAGGAAAATGGCAGCCGATCCCCAGCATTGGAATTGCAGACAGTTCAGTCTTGTTTGTAAAATGGTCCTTTGTAATAAAGCTGCAGGTTTCTACACTATTTTTATGTGAGTTCTTGACAGGTTCTTTCCCAGTAACCGTCATTCACCCTCAGTTCGGTGGCTTTGGCCAATTTTGTAGAAAAGTGCATTATCCAAAATTCAGATTTTCCAGAATAATTTTCAAAAATGTTTTGGAAATTCGGAAACCAATCAGTTACTTCTGAATCAAATCACTTACATTTAGCGGCTTAGCTTCATCTTGCGGAAACATCGGTGAGGAAACATCAGTGAGGAAACATCAGTGAAGAAACATCAGTGAGGAAACATCAGTGAGGAAACATCAGTGAGGAAATATCGGGGCGGAAACATCGGTATGGAAACATCAGTGAGGACATATCGGGGCGGAAACATCGGTATGGAAACATCAGTGAGGAAACATCAGTGAGGAAACATCGGTGCGGAAACATCGGTGCAGAAACATCGGTGAGGAAACATCAGTGAGGAAACATCAGTGAGGAAATATCGGGGCGGAAACATCGGTATGGAAACATCAGTGAGGACATATCGGGGCGGAAACATCGGTATGGAAACATCAGTGAGGAAACATCAGTGAGGAAACATCGGTGCGGAAACATCGGTGCAGAAACATCGGTGCAGAAACATCGGTGAGGAAACATCAGTGAGGAAACATCAGTGAGGAAACATCGGTGAGGAAACATCGGTATGGAAACATCAGTGAGGACATATCGGGGCGGAAACATCGGTATGGAAACATCAATGAGAAAACATCAGTGAGGAAACATCGGGGCGGAAACATCGGTGCGGAAACATCGGTATGGAAACATCAGTGAGGAAACATCAGGGCAGAAACATCGGTGCAGAAACATCGGTGCAGAAACATCGGTGCAGAAACATCGGTGTGGAAACATCGGTATGGAAACATCGGTGAGGAAACATCGGTGCAGAAACATCGGGGCGGAAACATCGGTATGAAAACATCGGTATGGAACCATCAGTGAGGAAACATCGGGGCGGAAACATCGGTGCAGAAACATCGGTATGGAAACATCGGTGCAGAAACATCAGTGAGGAAACATCGGTATGGAAACATCAGTATGGAAACATTGGTATGGAAACATCAGTGAGGAAACATCGGTATGGAAACATCAGTATGGAAACATTGGTATGGAAACATCAGTATGGAAACATCGGTATGGAAACATCAGTGAGGAAACATCGGTATGGAAACATCAGTATGGAAACATTGGTATGGAAACATCAGTATGGAAACATCGGTATGGAAACATCAGTGAGGAAACATCGGTATGGAAACATCAGTGAGGAAACATCGGTGCAGGAACATCGGTGCAGAAACATCAGTGAGGAAACATCGGTGAGGAAACATCGGTATGGAAACATCGGTGCAGAAACATCAGTATGGAAACATCGGTGCAGAAACATCAGTATGGAAACATCGGGGCGGAAACATCAGTATGGAAACATCGGTGCGGAATCATCGGTGCAGAAACATCAGTATGGAAACATCGGTATGGAAACATCGGGGCGGAAACATCGGGGCGGAAACATCGGTGCAGAAACATCGGTATGGAAACATCGGTGCAGAAACATCAGTGAGGAAACATCGGTTTGGAAACATCAGTATGGAAACATTGGTATGGAAACATCAGTATGGAAACATCGGTATGGAAACATCAGTGAGGAAACATCGGTGCAGGAACATCGGTGCAGAAACATCAGTGAGGAAACATCGGTGCGGAAACATCAGGGCGGAAACATCGATATGGAAACATCGGTGCAGAAACATCAGTATGGAAACATCGGTGAGGAAACATCGGTGCGGAATCATCGGTGCAGAAACATCAGTATGGAAACATCGGTATGGAAACATCGGTGAGGAAACATCGGGGCGGAAACATTGATGCGGAAACATCAGTGAGGAATCATCGGTGCAGAAACATCGGCGAGAAATCATCGGTGCAGAAACATCGGTGCAAAAACATTGGTACAGAAATATTGGTGCGGAAACATCATTGAGGAATCATCAGTGCAGAAACATCGGTGCAGAAACATCGGGGCGGAAACATCGGTGTGGAAACATCGGAGCGGAATCATCGGTGCAGAAACATCGGTGAGGAATCATCGGTGCAGAAATATCAGGACAGAAACATCGGTGCGGAAACATTGGTGCGGAAAAATCCTTGCAAAAACATTGGTGCAGAAACATCGGTGCAGAAACATCGGTGCAGAAACATCGGTGCGGAAACATCGGTGAGGAAACATCGGTACAGAAATATTGGTGCAGAAACATCGGTGCAGAAACATCGGTGCAGAAACATTGGTGCAGAAACATCGGTGCAGAAACATCGGTGCAGAAACATTGGTGCAGAAACATTGGTGCAGAAACATTGGTGCAGAAACATTGGTGCAGAAACATTGGTGCAGAAACATCGGTGCAGAAACATCGGTGTAGAAACATCGGTGCAGAAACATTGGTGCAGAAACATCGGTGCAGAAACATCGGTGCGGAAACATTGGTGCGGAAACATCGGTACAGAAACATTGGTGCGGAAACATCGGTACAGAAACATTGGTGCAGAAACATTGGTGCAGAAACATCGGTGCAGAAACATTGGTGCGGAAACATCGGTACAGAAACATCGGTACAGAAACATCGGTGCAGAAACATTGGTGCAGAAACATCGGTGCAGAAACATTGGTGCGGAAACATTGGTGCGGAAACATCGGTACAGAAACATTGGTGCGGAAACATCGGTGCAGAAACATTGGTACAGAAACATCGGTACAGAAACATCGGTACAGAAACATCGGTGCGGAAACATTGGTGCGGAAACATCGGTGCAGAAACATCGGTACAGAAACATTGGTGCGGAAACATCGGTGCAGAAACATTGGTGCAGAAACATCGGTGCAGCAATATTGGTGCGGAAACATCGGTGCAGAAACATCGGTGCAGACCTGAAAATGATGAGGGGGATCCAGCGGGAAGAATGAAGGCTCCTCCCTACGAGCCGCGCTCTGCACCACGCGCCCGTTCAGAATCCGCCTAATACAGTAACAATGGTCATAACAACCTTTTCTAATTGATAAAGAGACGCATCCTAACGCCTTGTTTATCAGATCGCTGCATCTCCGAGTTTTCGTAATCCTCAATTAAATACGGTCTACTGACCTCACTTAATTTGACAGGAGCTTTAAAAGCTTATGATGATGGATGATGAGGACTAATAATTAACAATCAATCACTATTTAAAATGCGGGTTGTTGTCAGCAGTTCTGGGGTTCTGCGAGAGCAAATGCACTCAAGACAAGACTCTGTAATTACCGAAAAGACAAGTTTAATATGGGATTTCCAAAGATTAGTCTTTACAAAAATGACCGAGCGGCACCAAGAGACTTGTTTTTCTCTTTCTATTTTTGCTGCACTGCGGCTGCTTCTGGCTCAAGTGCATACACTGTGTATATATATATATATATATATATATATATATATATATATATATATGCACCGTATGTATATATACACAATTATATATTACATGCCGTAAGTTGTGATTTATCTATAGGTAGGAATATACAGTACATTATTTGTATAATAATAATGACTATATTACTGTAATACTGACCACTGTATATAAGAAGAAAAACTGCTATAATACTGCCCCTATGTACAAGAATATAATTACTATAATACTGCTCCTATGTACAAGAATATAACTACTATAATACTGCCCCTATGTACAATAATATAACTACTATAATACTGCCCCTATGTACAAGAATATAACTACTGTAATACTGCCCCTATGTACAAGAATATAACTACTATAATACTGCTCGTATATACAAGAATATAACTACTATAATACTGCCCCTATGTACAAGAATATAACTACTATAATACTGCTCCTATGTACAAGAATATAACTACTATAATACTGCCCCCTATGTACAAGAATATAACTCCTATAATACTGCCCCCTATGTACAAGAATATAACTACTATAATACTGCCCCCTATGTACAAGAATATAACTGCTATAATACTGCCCCTATGTACAAGAATATAACTACTATAATACTGCCCCTATGTACAAGAATATAACTACTATAATACTGCCCCTATGTAGAATATAACTGCTACAATACTGCCCCTATGTACAAGAATATAACTACTATAATACTGCTCGTATATACAAGAATATAACTACTATAATACTGCCCCTATGTACAAGAATATAACTACTATAATACTGCTCCTATGTACAAGAATATAACTACTATAATACTGCCCCCTATGTACAAGAATATAACTCCTATAATACTGCCCCCTATGTACAAGAATATAACTACTATAATACTGCTCGTATATACAAGAATATAACTACTATAATACTGCCCCTATATACAAGAATATAATTGCTATATTACTGCCCCTATATACAAGAATATAATTGCTATATTACTGCCACTATGTACAAGAATATACAGTGCCTACAAGTAGTATTCAACCCCCTGCAGATTTAGCAGGTTTACACATTCGGAATAACTTGGCATTGTGACATTTGGACTGTAGATCAGCCTGGAAGTGTGAAATGCAGCAAAAAAGAATGTTATTTCTTTTTTTTTTTTTTTTTTTTTAAATTGTGAAAAGTTTATTCAGAGGGTCATTTATTATTCAACCCCTCAAACCACCAGAATTCTGTTTGGTTCCCCTAAAGTATTAAGAAGTATTTCAGGCACAAAGAACAATGAGCTTCACATGTTTGGATTAATTATCTCTTTTTCCAGCCTTTTCTGACTAATTAAGACCCTCCCCAAACTTGTGAACAGCACTCATACATGGTCAACATGGGAAAGACAAAGGAGCATTCCAAGGCCATCAGAGACAAGATCGTGGAGGGTCACAAGGCTGGCAAGGGGTACAAAACCCTTTCCAAGGAGTTGGGCCTACCTGTCTCCACAGTTGGGAGCATCATCCGGAAGTGGAAGGCTTATGGAACTACTGTTAGCCTTCCACGGCCTGGACAGCCTTTGAAAGTTTCCACCCGTGCCGAGGCCAGGCTTGTCCGAAGAGTCAAGGCTAACCCAAGTACAACAAGGAAGGAGCTCCGGGAAGATCTCATGGCAGTGGGGACATTGGTTTCAGTCAATACCATAAGTAACGTACTCCACCGCAATGGTCTCCGTTCCAGACGAGCCCGTAAGGTACCTTTACTTTCAAAGCGTCATGTCAAGGCTCGTCTACAGTTTGCTCATGATCACTTGGAGGACTCTGAGACAGACTGGTTCAAGGTTCTCTGGTCTGATGAGACCAAGATCGAGATCTTTGGTGCCAACCACACACGTGACGTTTGGAGACTGGATTTCACTGCATACGACCCCAAGTATACTATCCCTACAGTCAAGCATGGTGGTGGCAGCATCATCCTGTGGGGCTGTTTCTCAGCCAAGGGGCCTGGCCATCTGGTCCGCATCCATGGGAAGATGGATAGCACGGCCTACCTGGAGATTTTGGCCAAGAACCTCCGCTCCTCCATCAAGGATCTTAAGATGGGTCGTCATTTCATCTTCCAACAAGACAACGACCCAAAGCACACAGCCAAGAAAACCAAGGCCTGGTTCAAGAGGGAACAAATCAAGGTGTAGCAGTGGCCTAGTCAGTCTCCTGACCTTAACCCAATTGAAAACTTGTGGAAGGAGCTCAAGATTAAAGTCCACATGAGACACCCAAAGAACCTAGATAACTTGGAGAAGATCTGCATGGAGGAGTGGGCCAAGATAACTCCAGAGACCTGTGCCGTCCTGATCAGGTCTTATAAAAGACGATTATTAGCTGTAATTGCAAACAAGGGCTATTCCACAAAATATTAAACCTAGGGGTTGAATGATAATTGACCCACACTTTTATGTTGAAAATTTATTAGAATTTAACTGAGTAACATAACTTGTTGGTTTGTAAGATTTATGCATCTGTTAATAAATCCTGCTCTTGTTTGAAGTTTGCAGGCGCTAACTTATTTGCATCTTATCAAACCTGCGAAATCTGCAGGGGGTTGAATACTACTTGTAGGCACTGTAACTACTATAATACTGCTCCTATATACAAGAATATAACTACTATAATACTGCCCCCTATGTACAAGAATATAACTACTATAATACTGCTCCTATGTACAAGAATATAACTACTATAATACTGCCCCCTATGTACAAGAATATAACTACTATAATACTGCCCCCTATGTACAAGAATATAACTACTATAATACTGCTCCTATGTACAAGAATATAACTACTATAATACTGCCCCCTATGTACAAGAATATAACTACTATCATGCTGCCTCCTATATACAGGAATATAACTACTATAATACTGCTCCTATGTACAGGAATATAACTACTATAATACTGCTCCTATGTACAGTATATAACTACTATAATACTGCCCCTATGTGCAGGAATAGAACTACTATAATACTGCCCCCTATGTAAGAATATAACTACTATAATACTGCTCCTATGTACAGGAATATAACTACTATAATACTGCCCCTATGTACAGGAATATAACTACTATAATACTGCTCCTATGTACAGGAATACAACTACTATAATACTGCTCCTATGTACAGGAATATAACTACTATAATACTGCTCCTATGTACAAGAATATAACTACTATAATACTGCTCCTATATACAAGAATATAACTACTATAATACTGCTCCTATGTACAAGAATATAACTACTATAATACTGCCCCCTATGTACAAGAATATAACTACTATAATACTGCCCCCTATGTACAAGAATATAACTACTATAATACTGCTCCTATGTACAAGAATATAACTACTATAATACTGCCCCCTATGTACAAGAATATAACTACTATAATACTGCCGCCTATGTACAAGAATATAACTACTATAATACTGCTCCTATGTACAAGAATATAACTACTATAATACTGCCCCTATATACAAGAATATAACTACTATAATACTTCCCCCTATGTACAAGAATATAACTACTATCATGCTGCCTCCTATATACAGGAATATAACTACTATAATACTGCTCCTATGTACAGGAATATAACTACTATAATACTGCTCCTATGTACAGTATATAACTACTATAATACTGCCCCTATGTGCAGGAATAGAACTACTATAATACTGCCCCCTATGTAAGAATATAACTACTATAATACTGCTCCTATGTACAGGAATATAACTACTATAATACTGCTCCTATGTACAGGAATACAACTACTATAATACTGCTCCTATGTACAGGAATATAACTACTATAATACTGCCCCTATGTACAGGAATATAACTACTATAATACTGCCCCTATGTACAGGAATATAACTACTATAATACTGCCCCTATGTACAGGAATATAACTGCTATAATACTGCCCCTATGTACAGGAATATAACTACTATAATACTGCCCCTATGTACAAGAATATAACTACTATAATACTGCTCCTATGTACAGGAATATAACTACTATAATACTGCTCCTATGTACAAGAATATAACTACTATAATACTGCCCCTATGTACAGGAATATAACTACTATAATACTGCCCCTATGTACAGGAATATAACTACTATAATACTTCCCCTATGTACAAGAATATAACTACTATAATACTGCTCCTATGTACAGGAATATAACTACTATAATACTGCCCCTATGTACAAGAATATAACTACTATAATACTGCTCCTATATACAAGAATATAACTACTATAATACTGCCCCTATGTACAAGAATACAACTACTATAATACTGCCCCTATGTACAAGAATATAACTACTATAATACTGCCCCTATGTACAGGAATATAACTACTATAATACTGCTCCTATGTACAGGAATATAACTACTATAATACTGCTCCTATGTACAGTATATAACTGCTATATTACTGCCACTATGCTCAGACGTGGTGATTTTTGGATCTGGGTCTTTATCATTGCTTCCCTCCTCCGGGCCCCATGGTTTGGGTCATTATTGAGGTGACAGATGCATTTTCCGTGGTGTCTTTGGCGCTTGGTTGGGGTTTTGTCTTCTGTGTTGTGTTACTCTTCTCTGGTTTCTTTTACAAGTCTCATTAATAATGTTTTTGAATCGTATTGTGCTGTTGTGCGGAGATATCCATAGAATAGTGCGGTTGCCAATCAGTGGGCGCGGGGAGCGAGCCGTGTCATTACTGCAGCTGATGTGAGCACAGATGGAAATGTGGCGCCTTGCTCTTCTGGCCTCCTGGGTCCCTCATTTCCTCGGCCCCTTCGTGTTGCACTCGTACGGAGCTATGAATTAGCTACAGAGTAACAATATTGTATAGAAAGTAACAATCTGATGCATTGTCGGGCAGTATAGCACCAGGGGCTTCCCTCCTCTTAAGCGGGCTTTACACGAGACGATAGATTGTGCGATGTGTCGTTGGGGTCACGGTTTTCGTGACGCACATCCGGCATACCGCACGATGTGGTTTCATGTGACACCTCCTAGCGACGCAGTATCGCTCACAAATCGTGAGTCGTGTACTCGTCGCTAGATTTTATAAAATTGTTTAATTAAAATGGCGGCGGTGGTTCATCGTTTCCGTGGCATCACACATTGCTCCGTGTGACACCACGGGAACGATGAACAGCAGCTTTTACCTGCCTCCCGCGGCACCCGCCGGCTTAATGGGAGGAAGGCGGGATGTTTACGTCCCGCTCATCTCCGCCCCTCCGCTTCTATTGGCCGCCTGCCGTGTGACGTCGCTGTGACGTCGAACGTCCCGCCCACTCCAGGAAGTGGACATTCGTCGCCCACATCGAGGTCGTCCGGAAGGTAAGTATGTGTGACGGGGGTTAAACGAGTTTGTGCGCCATGGGCAACTAATTGCCCGTGACGCAAAAACGACGGGTGCGGGGGAGGGTACAATCGATCATGCTATCGCACAATCAGTCGTCTCGTGTAAAGCAGGCTTTAGAGTTAGGGATCTCCTCATTACACCCTGGTTGGTGCCTGTACCGGGGATCCACTGATCATGTGGCTCCGTGGTCAGGAGCAATCAGCTGTGATTGGCCACATATTAGTAACTGACAATATAACACATGGACGCAGTCTCTGTTATCAGCCCTCCGCTCTGACCAATAGGGTTCTCCTATGAAGGCATTTAGGAAATCCAGTGTGATGACGGATCTTAGTGTTGGGCCTTTATGAGTAAGCGAGTGCTGCGGGTCAAGGAGATGGGTGAGCAGAGCGCTGGACGGCGCAGTCTACACACAGTAATACGTGGTCGTCTCCTCCGCCACCATCTTTAGCTTCATACATTGCTGGGTTTCTTTTTTGCAAGTGACCCTAGAATGTGAGGAGCCAGTGACTGGTATGAGGAGTGTGTGAGCGATAACACCCAATGTACCACCCCGGCCCCCCATTCACACCGGAGACACTGTAACACTAATGAGTCGCATGACACCGGGGAGGGAACATTGCTGATGGGGAACAATGCGGCCATTCTCACTTAGGGGTGTACTCACTTCTGTTGCCAGCAGCTTACACATTAATGGCTGTGCTACGTTATTTACACTGTTATACACGCTGCACACTGACACTATACATTGTCTCACAGGGTCAGATCTGCAGTACTAATATTTAAAAAAAACTGACCTGCACATCCTACAAGTGTGAATAGGTGCCAGCTGAAAAAACATAGCAAATACAAGATGCATACAGCCGCACACTAAATGCCAACAATGTATAAGGGAACTCTGGCACTGCATTACTGCTATATGAAAAAATGAGATTTTTAGTTTTGGAATTGGCCAATGCATGTAAGCCCGGAAACCAACGGCAAGGTAATCTCAATAATCCGGGTCCCTAACTAAAATGCCACTATCTAGGTTAAAAACATCTGTGTCTGGGCAGCTAGACTAAAAAATCTAACTATTATTTACACTGTTATTCACGCTGCACACTGACGCTGCACATTGTCTCACAGGGTCAGATCTGCAGTGCAGGAAAAGATATAAAATATTTACAAAAATGTCACGGGTGCACTCACTTTTTTGATATACTGTATAATGTAACATATTGGATTTCTGAATAATAACAGATGTATGTTCAGCTTCTGCTGGGCTGAGAAGTCATGGCCACTGCCATTCAGGCAATTGTTGGCGCCTATAGAACCCCAATAACAATGAACAACATGAAGAGAACCTCAAACCTGTTTTCCCCTCTACTTCGAATCCTACATAGAGATTTCCCCCTTTCCACTGAGGTTTCCCACCCTCTCTTTCCAGTGACGTTTCTCCTCTGCTACATTTTCCTTTCAACTGAGGTTTTCCCCGCTCCATTTTTCTCTCTATTGAGGTTCTCACCCTCCATTTTTCGCTCTTTTCAGGTTTTCCCTGCTCCATTTTTCTCTCCATTGAGGTTCCCCCCCTCCATTTCACCTTCTTTTCAGGTTTTCCCCGCTCCATTTTTCTCTCCATTGAGGTTCCCCCCCTCCATTTCACCTTCTTTTCAGGTTTTCCCCGCTCCATTTTTCTCTCCATTGAGGTTTCCCCCCCCCTCCATTTTTCCTTCTTTTCAGGTTTTCCCCGCTCCATTTTTTCTCCATTGAGGTTCCCCTCTCCATTTTTCCTTTTTTTCAGGTTTTCCCTACTCCATTGAGGTTCCCCCTCTCCATTTTACCTTCTTTTCAGGTTCCCCCTTTCCATTTTTTCTCTCCATTGAGGTTCCCCCCTCCATTTATCTTTCTTTTCCGGTTTCCCCCCTTCCATTTTTCTTTCTTTTTGAGGTTTCTCTGCTCTCCAATTTTCCTTATTTTCAGGTTTCTCCCCCCTCCATTGAGGTTCCCCCCTTCATTTTTCTTTCTTTTCCAGTCTCCCCCCCTCCATTTTTCTTTTTGAGGTTTCTCCCCTCTCCTTTTTTTTTCCTTAACCGGTTCCCCCCCTCCATTTTTCTTTTTGAGGTCCCCCCCCCTCCATTTTTTTC
Organism: Anomaloglossus baeobatrachus; assembly: GCF_048569485.1. Classification (NCBI taxonomy): domain Eukaryota; kingdom Metazoa; phylum Chordata; class Amphibia; order Anura; family Aromobatidae; genus Anomaloglossus; species Anomaloglossus baeobatrachus. Next base: position 2,774,987 of record NC_134361.1, read on the forward strand.
TGTATTGAGGTGCCCCCTTCATTTTTCTTTCTTTTTTAGGTTTTTCCCCCTCCATTTTTCTTTCTTTTACGGTCCCCCTTCCATTTTTCTTTTTGAGGTTCCCCCCTCCATTTTTCTTTTTGAGGTTTCTCCCCTCTACATTTTTTTTTCTTTTCTGGTTTACCCTCACACCCTCCCCTCCATTTTTCTTTTTGAGGTTTCCCCCTCCATTTTCTTTCTTCTTAGGTTTTCCCCCCTCCATTTTTCCTTCTTTTCAGGTTTTCCCTGCTCCATTGAGGTTCCTCCCTCCATTTTACCTTCTTTTCAGTTCCCCCTCTCCATTTTTCTCTCCATTGAGGTTCATCCCCTCCATTTCTCTTTTTGAGGTTTCTCTTCTCTCAATTTTTCCTTTTTTTCACGTTCATCTCTCTATTTTTTTCTACTTTTCAGGTTTTCCCCTCTCCATTTTTCTCTCCATTGAGGTTCCCTCCATCCATTTTTCCTTCTTTTCTGGTTTTCCCCGCTCCATTTTTCTCTCCTTTTGAGGTTCCCCCCTCCATTTTTCCTTCTTTTGAGGTTTCCCCTCTCCATTTTTCCTTTTTTTCAGGTTTTCCCTACTCCATTGAGGTTCCCCCCTCCATTTTTCCTTCTTTTCAGGTTCCCCCTCTCCATTTTACCTTCTTTTCAGGTTCCCCCTTTCCATTTTTCTCTCCATTGAGGTTCCCCCCTCCATTTTTCTTTCTTTTCTGGTTTTCCTCCTCTCCATTTTTATTTCTTTTTGAGATTTCTCCCTCTCCATTTTTCCTTTTTTTCAGCTTCACCCCCTCCATTTTTTTTTCTTTTCTCGTCCCCCCCTCCATTTTTCTTTTTGAAGTTTCTCCCCTCTCCATTTTTCTTTCTTTTTGAGGCTTCTCTGCTCTCCATTTTTCCTTCTTTTCAGGTTTTTCCCCCTCCATTTTTCTTTCTTTTTTAGCCCCCCCCCTCCATTTTTCTTTTTGAGGTCCCCCCCCCCTCCATTTTTCTTTTTGAGGTTTCTCCCCTCTACATTTTTTTTCTTTTCCGGCTTCCCCCCCCCCTCCCCTCCATTTTTCTCTCTATTGAGGTTCCCCCCTCCATTTTCTTTCTTCTCAGGTTTTCCCCTCTCCATTTTTTTTTCTTTTCCGGTCCCCCCCCCTCCATTTTTCTTTTTGAAGTTTCTCCCCCTCCATTTTTCCTTCTTTTCTGGTTTTCCCCCCTCCATTTTTCTTTTTGAAGTTCTCCCCCTCCATTTTTCCTTCTATTCCGGTTTTGCCTCCGCAGGCAGCAGCCAGCCGCTGTCGTGCAGTCTGTGGTTGAGCAGCAGTGACACTAATTTACAGCTTTCTCCTCTCTCACATTTTCAGGGTTTTTCTCAAGTGAAAAATGTCAATATCTCCAGCTAAAAATTCCTCCCTCCAAACAGTGCAGAGCCCCACGGAGCATAAATCACAATGATTTAGTCCTATGCCCAATGCACATTTCCTTTGGGGTCCTGCAGCTTGTCTTGTTTTGCAGCAGAGGATTTATTTGGGCTTGTGAGTTACATTTTGTTTGTGCCGGGGTGGAGGGGCTGTAATCACCGTCCGTCACTGCCTGGATTTTGGACCTTGGAGTCACTTATTGAGGACTTCTCTGATCTAAAGTATCCGTTCTAGTTAATATTTGTTTCTGAGAGTTGCATTGTGCCCGTCCTCTGTTATTCCTCCTGGAATATATGACTAAATTGACAACTTGCTGCCATTCAGCAGTGAGCACGGTTTACAATCTGGACCTGCCGGGTCAGCAATGACCAAATATCTCATTTTATAAGGACAATTTCTTTTGAGAATTCGAGTCAGAACAAGCAGTTGTCAATTTATTTACACATATTCAGGAAGAATAACACGATGCGAGATATGTTTCCTAGAGCAGACATGTGATGAGATCTGAAGGTCCGGTTTGTGTAGCCATTTTTGGGGGGGGGCATCCCAGCTCCCTTGCTGCAGATAGGACCTAATATGTGAAGCTACAGACGTATAAAGCAGTGGAGAGGAGCAGAAGATGATCGCGGACCTTGTGGTCTCAGTTCTTCTTGTGAGCGTCCGCCATCATTGAACCTGACGGAGCCGCCGCAGACCTTCCCATCTGTGGTGGAGTTGTCGTGATGAATCATGTCCGGACGGGCGCCGCTCTATAGTCCCATTCTGCATTTCATATTGAAATCAATAGTGGATCATCTTAATGCATGTGATTTCACTGCGCCGGTCCCAGCGGAGCTTCCCCAAGAATTAACTGCAAAAATTAAACTCCAATTAAATATGTCACTGGTGATGGAGTCAATACTGGTCACTTGCAGTTTTCTGCACGCCTCGGGTTTTAGCATAAATCAATGGCGAGGATGAATGGAGTTTACATAACTCTCTACCCAATGTCTTCTGGAGGATCCATGGAGAGGAACGTTCCCACTTCTTTATAGCTGGGTATAAGCTGAAGGGATGGAAGTGGTGGGATTCAGGACGTCCCTGGACAGACGGAACGTAAGAGGAAAGCAAATGTTTATCACACAAAAAATAGGTCAAGAACGAAGCGATTTCTCGCGGGGATCTACCCCAAAGTGACCCGATAATGAGAGGAACAATGATGATAAGCCTTCCTCCTCCTTCATCTCATTCTCCGGCTTCCCCATCCTCTTCTCACATTTCTCCACATCCTTCTCATTCAATCTCTTCCTCATTTCGTTTACTTCTTTGCCGTTTCTGGCTCCATCTTATCTTTTTCTTCTCCATTGTTGCTTTCTCCCTGCGGCTTGTCTTGACTGCCTCCCATGTTATATCATTTACTCTCCTTTTCTCAGGTTTCACATCACCTTTCAATCCCTTTAATTCTTCATCTAATCCCTTAGCCTCCTAATTATATCTTCCTCCATTTCAATTCTACTTCTTCTCCCTTTTCTTTCTCCCCTTCCTCCTTTCCTTTCTTTCTTAGCCTCGTCTCTTTACTTTTCTTCCTCTCCCTTCATTCCCCTTGCTTCTCTTCTCTCTTAGCCTTTCATTCTACCTCCCCTTATTTCGTCTCTTAGCATTACCTCTCTCCTTTACTCCCTGTAGTTTTTGCTGCTCTCCCTTTTTTTCTCCGCCAATGTCCGGTTCCTCTATCTCTCCAGTTCCCTTATCTTTATTAGGCTCACTATTTTCTTCCTCTTTTTCTTTTACTTCGTCTATCTTTCTCATTCTCCCATTCGTACACTTGCTCTTCGTTCACACCATCTTCTCTCACTCACACTCCACTTTTTTCTCTTTTACCTCCTCTTCTTCTCACTCTTTTTTCTCTTTAAGCCCTATTTCTTTTCTCGCTCTCTTTTTTTTTCTCTTTCACCCCATCTTCTTCGCTCACTCTTTTTTAATCTTTCACCCCTTCTTCCTCTCTCACACTTTTTTTTCCTTTCACCCAGTCTTCCTCCTTCATATTCCCCTTTCTCCTCTTTCACTCCCTCTTCTTTTCTCGCTCTCCAGTTTTCCTTCTTTCATCCCCATTCTTCTCTCACACTCCACTTTTTCCTCTTTCACCTCCTCTTCTTCTCTCACTCTTTTTTCCTCTTTCACCCCCTCTTCCTCTCTCACTCTTTTTTTTTTCCTCTTTCACCCCTCTTCCTCCTTCATATTCCACTTTTTCCTCTTTCACGCTCTCTTCTTTTCTTTGACTCTACTTTTTCTTCATATTTTACTTGGTTTTTTTTCTAATCTTTCCTTTATTTGCTACCTATTTGCTTTCTTCTTTTCCTTTAGTATCTATTTTGCCATTTTTGCCTTTTATTTATTTTTTTCCTCTTTACTGTTTGTTGTTTCTGTATTTTTAGTTATTTGATACATTGTGTAGGGTCATAGTGTTCTTGTTTTAATCTCCTGGGGCACAAGTGTCTTCATATGTCTCATCTTCAGTTCTTGATTTTTCGGACTGTTCTCGTATCCTTTCCCCTAAAAATGGCTTTCAATTAGTAACATCTTCTAAAGAGCAATTACTGTGGGATTTAATAGATTGTGACAAATTTAGCAAAAAAAAAAAAAGCCATGTTCTCTCAGTAAGAGATCTCTAGTTCCATAAAAAATAGTTTTCTTGGCTCTTTATGTGAAAAGTTTGCACTTCTAAAAGTTGAGACATCTGCAGAATTCTGCTTAAAAAATGCCTTTCCCTGAGATTCCCAGTTTCATAAATCAACCCTCACCGAGATGTGGAAAATTCAGTTCATGCAACAAAAAAGTGATCTGCTGTATAATCTATCATCGGGGTTTACACGCGCGCCGACATTTAGGCAAGTCTTGCCTCTCAATTTGTTATCAGGTCCTGGAGATGACATCTGTTGTGTTCGCGTCTTATTACTGCTGTGAATATGGAAAGTGTTTGCTGTTTACATTTAACTGCAATTTTTAAAAGTTGTGAAATTTTCTATTATTTTTTGTTAATTCCAAGAACATTTGTTTGGCAGAAAAACTGAAATTCTAACCAAGTAAATGTCAGATATCCGAAATGTGGAATAAAGACAAAAATATCTATTATCTATCTATTATCTATTATCTATCTATTATCTATCTATTATTTATTATCTATCTATTATCTATCTATTATTTATTATCTATCTATTATCTATTATCTATTATCTATCTATTATTTATTATCTATCTATTATCTATCTATTATCTATCTATTATCTATTATCTATTATCTATCTATTATCTATCTATTATCTATTATCTATTATCTATTATCTATCTATTATCTATTATCTATCTATTATCTATCTATTATTTATTATCTATCTATTATCTATTATCTATTATCTATCTATTATTTATTATCTATCTATTATCTATCTATTATCTATTATCTTATCTATTATCTATCTATTATCTATTATCTATTATCTATTATCTATCTATTATCTATTATCTATCTATTATCTATCTATTATTTATTATCTATCTATTATCTATTATCTATTATCTATCTATTATTTATTATCTATCTATTATCTATCTATTATCTATTATCTTATCTATTATCTATCTATTATCTATTATCAAATCAAATCAAATAAGCTTTATTGGCAGGACCAAATACAAATTAGTTTTGCCAAAGCAAGTGTACATTAGGGGCTGGGGCTGTGGGGATGGTGGGTGGGGACTGTAGGAAGGATGGATGGGGCACATCCAGGGTGGGGATTGTAGGAAGGATGGATGGGGCACATCCAGGGTGGGGACTGTAGGAAGGATGAATGGGGCACATCCAGGGTGGGGATTGTAGGAAGGATGAATGGGGCACATCCAGGGTGGGGATTGTAGGAAGGATGGATGGGGCACATCCAGGGTGGGGACTGTAGGAAGGATGGATGGGGCACATCCAAGGTGGGGACTGTGGGGGCACTTCTAGGATGGGGGCTATGGAAGTCCATGGCTTATGATGGGGCATATCCAGGGTGGGGACTGTAGTAACGGTGGTTGGGGCATATCCAGGGTGGGGATTGGGGGGGCCACATCTGGGATGGGGGGCTATGGAAGTCCATGACTTATCATAGTTCTCTTTCTGGAAGTCTATGACATTCGCTCACATACCGCGCTGCTATCTCCACTGCGCTCTCTTCTTCCCCCAGCAGGATATATATTTTCTCTTCCTCCTTCATGGAGCTGAAATCCGGGAAGAGATGGGAGAGTCTCCTGAAGTGAGTGTCCCTCACTGCTGAGTACTTGGTGCAGTGTAGCAGGAAGTGGGTTTCATCCTCCAGGGCCTCCAGGTCACAGTGTTGGCACAGTCTGTCCTCCCTTGGCTTGTAGCTCTGCTTGTGTCGGCCGGATTCGATGGCTAGACTGTGGGCACTGAGTCTATATCGGCTCAGGGTCCTGCGGTCTCTGGGGTCCGGGAGTTTCTCCAGATATGGGGCCAGTCTGTAGTCTCTCTGTAGTCTCTGGTACGTGGTCAGTTTCTGTGAGGTGTTGATGTCGGTCCTCCAGTCACTGACATACCTCTCCTGGCCCTCGTCTACCATCTTCCTGATTCTGGTTCTTGTCAGGCTGCTGTGATTGGGTATTTTGTCCAGTTGGGTTTGGGAGAGCTGTGCCAGGGGTCCTGGTTCATCTGGCCCACGTATATATATCAGAGCTTTGTGGTGATGGGAGCTTGGATTGCTACTCTGTAGGTGAGCCTGAAATGATAGTGACCTCTTCAGAGCTGCTAGGTGTAGAGGGAATCTGCCCAGCTCGGCCCGACAGGCGCTGTTGGAGGTGCTTCGATGGACCTGGAGAAGGTGCTTACAGAATTCCAGGTGGAATATTTCTGTTGGGCTGGAATCCCACCTTGACCAATCTGGGTAAGTGTGAGGGCCCCAGACTTCGCTGCCGTACAGGAGGATTGGGACGATGATGGAATCGAAGATTTTTAGCCAGACCCTCACTGGTGGCTTCAGATGATACAATTTCCTTTGGATGGCATAAAAGGTTTTGCAGGCCTTGTTTTTCAGGGTCTCTATGGCTTGTTTGAAGCTCCCTGACTGGTGAATTTCCAGGCCCAGGTAGGTGTATTTGTCTGTTCCTGTTAGAGTGCAGCCGTTTACGACAAATGAGGGATGCTGGTCAAATCTTCTTTTTCTCTTCTGGAACACCATGATGTTGGTTTTCTTTAGATTGATCGGTAGTGCCCATGTGGAGCTGAATTTCTCCAAAATTTGTAGGTTGTCTTGGAGACCTTTCTCGGTTGGTGACACCAGCAGTAGGTCATCTGCATAGAGCAAGAATTTCACCTGGGCGTCATGGAGTGTGAGACCTGGAGCAGGTGAAGATTCCAGAGCAGCAGCCAGCTCATTGATGTAAATATTGAAGAGCGTTGGACTTAGGCTGCAGCCCTGTCTGACTCCTCGGCTCTGCAGGAAATAAGCCGTTCTTCTACCGTTCACACTCACGCTGCAGAGGTTCTCGGTGTAGGAGCTTTTGATGACATCGTAGGTCTTTCCTCCTATTCCGCTTTCCAGCAGTTTCAAGAACAAGCCCGGGTGCCACACTGAGTCAAAGGCCTTTTTAAAGTCTACAAAGCAGGCGTATATCTTCCCATGCTTTGTATTGTGGACGTGGCTCTGAATGAGACTGTGCAGGGTGTAGATGTGGTCCGTGTGGTTATCTATCTATTATCTATTATCTATCTATTATCTATTATCTATCTATTATCTATTATCTATCTATTATCTATCTATTATCTATCTATTATCTATCTATTATCTATCTATTATCTATTATCTATCTATTATCTATTATCTATCTATTATCTATTATCTATCTATTATCTATCTATTATCTATTATCTATCTATTATCTATTATCTATCTATTATCTATCTATTATCTATCTATTATCTATCTATTATCTATTATCTATCTATTATCTATTATCTATCTATTATCTATCTATTATCTATTATCTATCTATTATCTATTATCTATCTATTATCTATTATCTATCTATTATCTATTATCTATCTATTATCTATCTATTATCTATTATCTATCTATTATCTATTATCTATCTATTATCTATTATCTATCTATTATCTATCTATTATCTATTATCTATCTATTATCTATTATCTATCTATTATCTATTATCTATCTATTATCTATTATCTATCTATTATCTATCTATTATCTATTATCTATCTATTATCTATCTATTATCTATCTATTATCTATCTATTATCTATTATCTATCTATTATCTATCTATTATCTATCTATTATCTATCTATTATCTATCTATTATCTATTATCTATCTATTATCTATTATCTATCTATTATCTATTATCTATTATCTATCTATTATCTATTATCTATCTATTATCTATCTATTATCTATTATCTATCTATTATCTATTATCTATCTATTATCTATCTATTATCTATCTATTATCTATTATCTATCTATTATCTATTATCTATCTATTATCTATTATCTATTATCTATCTATTATCTATTATCTATCTATTATCTATCTATTATCTATTATCTATCTATTATCTATTATCTATCTATTATCTATTATCTATTATCTATCTATTATCTATTATCTATCTATTATCTATTATCTATCTATTATCTATCTATTATCTATCTATTATCTATCTATTATCTATTATCTATCTATTATCTATTATCTATTATCTATCTATTATCTATCTATTATCTATTATCTATCTATTATCTATCTATAATCTATTATCTATCTATTATCTATCTATTATCTATCTATTATCTATCTATTATCTATTATCTATTATCTATCTATTATCTATCTATTATCTATCTATTATCTATTATCTATTATCTATCATCTATCTATTATCTATCTATTATCTATCTATTATCTATCTATCTATTATCTATCTATTATCTATCTATTATCTATTATCTATCTATTATCTATTATCTATTATCTATCTATTATCTATCTATTATCTATTATCTATCTATTATCTATTATCTATCTATTATCTATCTATTATATATTATCTATCTATTATCTATTATCTATCTATTATCTATTATCTATTATCTATCTATTATCTATCTATTATCTATTATCTATTATCTATCTATTATCTATTATCTATCTATTATCTATTATCTATCTATTATCTATCTATTATCTATTATCTATCTATTATCTATTATCTATTATCTATCTATTATCTATCTATTATCTATTATCTATCTATTATCTATCTATTATCTGTTATCTATTATCTATCTATTATCTATCTATTATCTATTATATATCTATTATCTATCCATTATCTATTATCTATCTATTATCTATCTATTATCTATCTATTATCTATTATCTATCTATTATCTATCTATTATCTATTATATATCTATTATCTATCTATTATCTATCTATTATCTATTATCTATTATCTATCTATTATCTATCTATTATCTATTATCTATTATCTATTATCTATTATCTATCTATTATCTATCTATTATCTATTATCTATCTATTATCTATCTATTATCTGTTATCTATTATCTATCTATTATCTATCTATTATCTATTATATATCTATTATCTATCCATTATCTATTATCTATCTATTATCTATCTATTATCTATCTATTATCTATTATCTATCTATTATCTATTATATATCTATTATCTATCTATTATCTATTATCTATCTATTATCTATTATCTATCTATTATCTATTATCTATCTATTATCTATTATCTATCTATTATCTATCTATTATCTATCCATTATCTATTATCTATCTATTATCTATCTATTATCTATTATCTATCTATTATCTATTATCTATCTATTATCTATTATATATCTATTATCTATCTATTATCTATTATCTATCTATTATCTATTATCTATCTATTATCTATTATCTATCTATTATCTATCTATTATCTATCTATTATCTATCCATTATCTATTATCTATCTATTATCCATCTATTATCTATTATCTATCTATTATCTATTATCTATCTATTATCTATCTATTATCTATCCATTATCTATTATCTATCTATTATCCATCTATTATCTATTATCTATCTATTATCTATTATCTATCTATTATCTATCTATTATCTATCTATTATCTATCTATTATCTATCTATTATCTATCCATTATCTATTATCTATCTATTATCTATTATCTATCTATTATCTATTATCTATTATCTATCTATTATCTATCTATTATCTATCTATTATCTATCTATTATCTATTATCTATTATCTATCTATTATCTATCTATTATCTATCCATTATCTATTATCTATTTATTATCTGTCTATTGTCTGTCTATTTAATATACATTATCTATTATCTATCTATTATCTATCTATCTACAGTACAGACGAAAAGTTTGGACACACCTCCTCATTCAAAGAGTTTTCTTTATTTTCATGACTCTGAAAATTGTAGATTCACATTGAAGACATCAAAACTATGAGTTAACACATGTGGAATGAAATACGTAACAAAAAAGTGTGACACAACTGAAAATATGTCTTATATTCTAGGTTCTTCACAGTCGCCGCCTTTTGCTTTGATTACTGCTTTGCACACTCTTGGCATTCTCTTGATGAGCTTCAAGAGGTAGTCACCGGAAATGGTTTTCCAACAGTCCTGAAGGAGTTCCCAGAGATGCTTAGCACTTGTTGGCCCTTTTACCTTCACTCTGCGGTTCAGCTCACCCCAAACCATCTCGATTGGGTTCAGGTCTGGTGACTGTGGAGGCCAGGTCATCTGGCGTAGCACCCCATCACTCTCTTTCTTAGTCACATAGCCCTTACACAGCCTGGAGGTGTGTTTGGGGTCATTGTCCTGTTGAAAAATAAATGATGGTCCAACTAAACGCAAACCGGATGGAATAGCACGTCGCTGCAAGATGCTGTGGTAGCCATGCTGGTTCAGTAAGCCTTCAATTTTGAATAAATCCCCAACTGTGTCACCAGCAAAGCCCCCCCCACAGCATCACACCTCCTCCTCCATGCTTCACGGTGGGAACGAGCCATGTAGAGTCCATCCGTTCACCTTTTCTACAAAGACACGGTGGTTGGATCCAAAGATCTCAAATTTGTACTCATCAGACCAAAGCACAGATTTCCACTGGTCTAATGCCCATTTCTTGTGTTCTTTAGCCCAAACAAGTCTCTTCTGCTTGTTGCCTGTCCTTAGCAGAGGTTTCCTAGCAACTATTTTACCATGAAGGCTGCTGCACAAAGTCTCCTCTTAACAGTTGTTCCAGAGATGAGAAGGTGTGTCCAAACTTTTGGTCTATACTGTATGTATATACATACACATTGGAGAAAATAAGTATTTGATCCTCTGCCACTTTCGCACTTTTCCCCCTACACAGAATGGAGAGATCTGTAATTTTTATCGGAGGTAACTTTAACTGTGACAGAATAAAAACAATTAAAAAAAATGCCATTCTATGATTTATAAAGAATTTTCATTTTATTGCATGAAATAAGTATTTGATCCCCGACCGACCAGTAAAAATTCTGCTGTACAGACCTGTTATTTTTCTCTGCACTCAATATCTGGATTAATTGTACCTCTTTGACCTCTACAACTGTATATTAGACACCTGTCCACACACTCAATCACACTCCAACCTCTCCACCATGGCCAAGACCAAAGATACCAGGGTAAACATTGTAGGCCTGCACAAGGCTAAGGAGGGCTACAGGACAATAGGCAAGCAGCTTGGTGAAAAGGCAACAACTGTTGGTGCAATTATTAGAAAATGGAAGAAACACAAGATGACTGTCAATCTTACTGGTCTGGGGCTCCATGCAAGATCTCGCCTCGTGGGCAAGGATGATTCAGAGAAAAGTCAGGAATCAGCCCAGTGAACTACACTGGATGATCTGGTCAATGACCTGAAGAGAGTTGGGACCATAGTCTCAAACATTACCATTAGTAACACACTACATCTTCATAGATTAAAACTCTGCAGGGCACACAAGGTCCACCTGCTCATGCAAACACATGTCCAGGCTCTTTGAAGTTCACCAATGACCATCTCGATGATCCAGAGGAGGCATAGGAGAAGGTCATGTGGTCAGATGAGACCAAAATAGAACTTTTCGGTATCAACTCCACTCACCGTGTTTGGAGGAGTACGGATGAGTACAACCCCAAGAACACTGTCCCAACCATGAAGCATGGTGGTAGAAACATCATACTTTGGGGGCTTTTCTGTAAAGGGGTCAGGACAACTGCATTGTATTGAAGGGAGGATGGATGGGGTCATGCATCGCAAGATTTTGGCCAACAACTTTCTTCCCTCTGTAATAGCATTGAAAATGGGTCGTAGATGGGTCTTCCAGCATTACAATGACCAGAAACAGACAGCCAGGGCAACTAAGGAGCAGATCCAGAAGAAGCATTTCAATAAATAACATTACTTAGATATGAGATAAAGATTGTCCCACACGCACCACTCATCCCATCAGGAATTTTTCCACTTTAAGGGGTACTTTACACGTTGCGACATCGCTTCCGAAATATCGTCGGGGTCACGTTGTTAGTGACGCACATCCGGCGCCGGTAACGACATCGCAACGCGTAAATCCTAGATGCGCCGATAAACGATCGCAAAAGCGTCGAAAATCAGTGATCTGTGTAGTGTCGGTCATTTTCATAATGTCGGTTCGACCGCAGGTACGATGTTGTTTGTCACTCCTGCGGCAGCACACATTGCTCTGTGTAAACCCGCAGGAACGTCAAACATCTCCTTACCTGCTTCCCGACGGCAATGTGGAAGGGAGAAGGTGGGCGGGATGTTATGTCCCGCTCATCTCCGCCCCTCCGCTTCTATTGGCCGGGCGATTAGTGACGTTGCGGTGACGTCGCTGTGACACCGAACGCACCTCCCCCTTGAAGGAGGGATTGTTCGGCAGTCACAGCGACGTCGCAGAGCAGGTAAGTGCGTGTGACGCTGCCGTAGCGATAATGTTCGCTACGGCAGCAATCACCACATATCGCATGTGTGACGGGGGCAGGTGCTATTGTGCTGGACATTGCTAGCCGATGCTAGCGATGTCGCAACGTGCAAAGTAACCCTAAGGCGGGCTTTGCACACTACGACATCGCAGGCTGATGCTGCGATGTCGAGTGCGATAGTCCCCGCCCCCGTCGCAGCAGCGATATGTGGTGATAGCTGGCGCAGCGAAAGTTATCGCTACTCCAGCTTCACACACACACTCACCTGCCGTGCGACGTCCCTGTGGCCGGCGGCCCGCCTCCTTGTTAAGGGGGCGGGTCGTGCGGCGTCACTGCGACGTCACACGGTAGGCGGCCAATCAGAGCGGAGGGGCGGAGATGAGCAGGATGTAAACATCCTGCCCACCTCCTTCCTTCCGCATATCCTACGGAAGCCGCAGTGAGGCCGGTAGGAGATGTTCCTCGCTCCTGCGACTTCACACACAGCGATGTGTGCTGCCGCAGGAGCGAGGAACAACATCGGACCATGGCGTCAGCGTAATTATGGATTACGCCGACGCTGTACCGATGATACGATTACGACGCTTTTGCGCTCGTTAATCGTATCATCCAGGCTTTACACACTGCGATGTCGCATGCGATGCCGGATGTGCGTCACTTTCAATTTGACCCCACCGACATCGCACCTGCAATGTCGCAGTGTGCAAAGTGCCCCTTAGTGTCCCCATAATCTGTACAAATCCAGCAAGAAACAAACTGAAATCATTCCAAGGGAGAAACTAAAAATAACAAAACTACAATAACGCGGTTGCATAAGTGTACACATCCTCTGATAATCGGAGCTGTGGTTGTGCTCAGAATCACTGGTCACATGCTCCATGTCACACAGTATCAGCGCTTGGCTGCCATCATTAACAGCCATTCTGATTAACCCCAGAGAAAGTCTCGCTCCTCTAGGAGGATTTTCCCAACATTTTCTGGTCCATAAACAGCTGACAACAAAGCAAAGGAAAGTGATCAGTCAGGAGAAGGTAGAAATGTCCATGGCACTAGATCTACCATCAACCCTGTGAAGACGGTATCAAGAAGGGGATAGCATTTGACACAACAGTGACATCACCGAGAACTGGAAGTCCCTTAAATATTGATGAAAAGACAACATAAAAATTACTCCAAGTCCGACAGCAACGTTAAGGGAGCTGCAGGAATTTCTGGTCAGTCCTTGCTGTGTCTCTAAGCATTATTTTACAAAGAAAACATCTAGGCATGATTAATCAGGATGCAGAAATCAGAACAAATATCTGGAAATCATACATCAAAACCCGCAGGTCTCTGCCAAAAAGATGAAGAGGAATTTCACCTATAATAATAATAATAATGTTACTTCTATAGTGCCAACATATTCTGCAGCGCTGTACAATAAGCGGAAACATGTACAGACAATAAGACATTACAATAAATTACCAGTTACAGGAGGAGTGAGGATTTTATTTTTTTAGCCACTGCCTATGCAGAAATGGGGGGCACTATAGGCAGAGCGCGCTCATCATGGACGGTCCAGGAGCTACTGGGTAGGAGGAGTGGGGTCCGGCTCACAGCCACAATCTATACAGAAATGGGGGGCACTATAGGTAGAGCGCGCTCGTCATGAATAGTCCAAGAGCTACTGGGCAGGAGGAGTGGGGTCCAGCTCACAGCCACAATCTATACAGAAATGGGGGGCACTATAGGTAGAGCGCGCTCGTCATGGACGGTCCAGGAGCTACTGGGCAGGAGGAGTGGGGTCTGGCTCACAGGCCACTGTCTTTACAGAAATGGGGGGCACTATAGGTAGAGCACGCTCGTCATGGATAGTCCAGGAGCTACTGGGCAGGAGGAGTGGGGTCCAGCTCACAGCCACAATCTATACAGAAATGGGGGGCACTATAGGTAGAGTGCGCTCGTCATGGATAGTCCAGGAGCTACTGGGCAGGAGGAGTGGGGTCCAGCTCACAGCCACAATCTATACAGAAATGGGGGGCACTATAGGTAGAGTGCGCTCGTCATGGATAGTCCAGGAGCTACTGGGCAGGAGGAGTGGGGTCCGGCTCACAGGCCACTGTCTATACAGAAATGGGGGGCACTATAGGTAGAGCGCGCTCGTCATGGATGGTCCAGGAGCTACTAGGCAGGAGGAGTGGGGTCTGGCTCACAGGCCACTGTCTATACAGAAATGGGGGGCACTATAGGTAGAGCGCGCTCATCATGGACGGTCCAGGAGCTACTGGGCAGGAGGAGTGGGGTCCGGCTCACAGGCCACTGTCTATACAGAAATGGGGGGCACTATAGGTAGAGCGCGCTCGTCATGGATAGTCCAGGAGCTACTGGGCAGGAGGAGTGGGGTCCGGCTCACAGGCCACTGTCTATACAGAAATGGGGGGCACTATAGGTAGAGCGCGCTCGTCATGGATAGTCCAGGAGCTACTGGGCAGGAGGAGTGGGGTCCAGCTCACAGGCCACTGTCTATACAGAAATGGGGGTCACTATAGGTAGAGCGCGCTCGTCATGGATAGTCCAGGAGCTACTGGGCAGGAGGAGTGGGGTCCGGCTCACAGGCCACTGTCTATACAGAAATGGGGGGCACTATAGGTAGAGCGCGCTCGTCATGGATAGTCCAGGAGCTACTGGGCAGGAAGAGTGGGGTCCGGCTCACAGGCCACTGTCTATACAGAAATGGGGGGCACTATAGGTAGAGCGCGCTCGTCATGGATAGTCCAGGAGCTACTGGGCAGGAGGAGTGGGGTCCGGCTCACAGGCCACTGTCTATACAGAAATGGGGGTCACTATAGGCAGAGCGCGCTCTTCATGGACAGTCCATGACTACTGGGTAGAAGGAGTGGATGTCCGGCTCAAAGCCACAGTCTATACAGAAATGGGGGGCACTATAGGTAGAGCCTCAGTGACTCCCAAATCACCAGAACATGGAAGTTCTGAAATGGTGATAGTCTGCGGTGACCTGAAGAGGGCGCTGTACACAGGACTATATGACATAGGTCGGGGAGGGGGCAAAGATTGGCCATTCTAGATGTGATAGACCCCGACTCAGAAAGACTGAAAGTGGCCATAAATTCACAGAGGATTTCACTAAATTATTAGTGTAGGTGTGTAGATATATGCAACCACATTATTTTACTTCTTTAGTTGTCTTTTTGTCTTTGGATTTGTACAGATTATGGGCGACATTAAAGATGTTCTGCAATGACTGTTCTTGGCAGGATTGTTTTCTGGAGGTGTGTAGACTTTTTATAACCTGTGTGCACCGTCCACCTCTCTTCTGTCTTCACGATGGATATTGTACGTGCACTTTAATCAAGAGCAGAGAAATCTTGAAGAAATAATGATGTGGCGCTGACTTGGCCGTTACCTCCGCACTTTCCTCCCATTCGTGTTCTGGTCACATTGCTTCAGGTTTAGAAGGAATAAGTGAGTAATGGAGACGCACATTTACAGGTAGAAAGAAAGCTTTATGTTCTCCTGCTGAGAAGCCGCACGTCTCGAGAAGTCATCAAAGCTCATTCATTGTGTTAACTTTCCACCATCAGAGACGACTTTGGAGAAAACGTCCTTTCCATTTACAGAGCACTGAATGTGCTTCTTAGAAATGACGCCCTGCAGCGGTGCGCCGACAGCCGGAGAGGCCGACCATTTGTAGGTGGTGTCACTCTGTGCCTGGGTGAAGCCCAACACTGTTCTTATATTCATCGCTCTGCTTGGTACAAAGAAAAGGGCTTGGAATAAAGAACACCCTAAGAATTACCATAAACGTCAGCGAATGGTCATCCTCCTCTGAATTCGGTGGCTGAGGATCACCGTGGCACGCAGAGGGTTAAACCCCGTGCCGCTCTTGTCAGACAGTAGAGTCCTCAATCATTTGTAAAAGTGAAGTCTCCCCAAGTCCTCCAGACGGCAGATCTCTGAATTAGTGTTACGGGAAGACTTGTATCAATAACAATTACTATTAAATATTAAGAAGACGTTAAAAATCATTATGTGAGATGTGGTCTAAATCTGTGCAGCCACCGGGGGCGATCCACTCTGCCTCTGCAGCCGGCTGCCAAATCATTTGCAGTTAGGGTTTTCGGAGACGGCGATGAATTGGCAATAATCTGGTCAATGCCATCGTCTTCTGTCTGCGAGCTCTGTGCAATAAGATTATTGTTTCATGTTCCTAAAAGATTGTAAAATGCAACCATTCCTGAGACGTCGGGGCCTGCGCCCAATAGAATGTCCTTCTGCCTGGATTCTCCGGGAAAACATGGGTCTTTCCATGCACATAACGCACCACCATGGTGGCCAAACCAAGACTTAAGAAGATCAGAAGGGCATGTAAGGGCGATGTGTCAGCCCAGGGGTAAGGGGCTGGGTGGCACAAGGGCTGCATGGATGCCACGAGTTTCCTGCGATGTCTTTCATTATTGGTCGCCATCTGCACCCCAGAAATGTACCTAGCACCGGCTTACAGCTATCAACTGATACTAACTACTGGGATGGACTCGTAGGCCGAACATTCAAGTGGCCACCATTGCTCCATCTATTCATCGGGGTTTCTTCACCTTACTGCAGCGGTTTATTATTTTCTCATGAAATGAAGATTCAGCTTCATTATACTAGAAAGAACTGGAGGAAATAGAAGAGATGAATCGGCAGCACAATGGATGGAAGAACGGCAATGCTAAACATCTCCGGGGAAGACTGAAGACCCCAAAACATTCAACAGAAATCTGTCAGTATTAGCTGAACTGCAGAACAGATCAAGGGGCCGCAGCTCCAAAAAGAAGAACATCCATTATCAACCTGCTATTGGAAAACGTTCCTGACTCCAGGCCACCATCAGTTCCAGGATTTCAGATCTGAAGTCACCCTTCAAAGGGACACAGCTGAGGTCTAGGACCACAATTGTCATCTAGAAGAGCGATGCACAAATCCGATATCAGTGGAGGACTTAGCGCCACCGTATAGCCTGTCATTTCAATGGCCACCATTTAAAATGATGTCCCCTACAGCATGGCCACCAAATCAATTTCAGCAGCTATAACGTGGCCAGACGAGAGCGTGGCTGCACTCTTCATATCGGTGCTCCTCGTGCCCTGGACCGCTATCTCTGCATCTTGGGCTCAGTCCTCACACTTGTCCATGGTACGGCGGCTGCTGTGTTGGTTGCAGGATGGAAACAATCAAGACATTCGATACTCTGTGACCCTGCTGCAGAAATAATGGCGCCATATACTCCAGATACGTTCATGGTGCGCTGGCGCCTTCCCACCACTTTACTCTGACCATGACCTCCAATTCTGGCCTCCGATTCTGGCCTCCGATTCTGGCCTCCGATTCTAGCCTCCGATTCTGGCCTCCGATTCTGGCCTCCGATTCTAGCCTCCGATTCTAGCCTCCGATTCTGGCCTCCGATTCTAGCCTCTGATTCTGGCCTCCGATTCTGGCCTCCGATTCTGGTCCGTTCCTCTCACATCCAGTCTTAATGTTTTTTGTTCTTGCACCTTCTATCAGACACTGATTGTATTCCTCGTCTTATCTTCATCAGTGAAGGTCTTCGTCTGAGTCTTCCTCTCGGGGCTTGGCGTGTAAACTTCGCTGTATGTCTTAATGGTAGACTGAAAGCAGAAAATGGGGGAAAAAGCTAATTTACAGAAACATCTAGAAGCCTTTAGTTATGGGCTGTTAATCAGGGAGAATATCTGACGACACCTCGCTGCAGGTTCTGTGCCGCGAAGGATGAAATGAAGCTGTTAATTACACATGCTGTAAATGAAGCGTCCGTATGTGCGGGGCCGGCAAACGCTGTGCGGAAACTCATCTTTCATCAGCTCGGGAGGGTTTGTCTTCAGACTTGGCCTAAGTGGGGTAACCATAGAATGGGGCAAATCGAATCTTCTCTCGCACTGTGGGCCATATTTATTGTCCTATTAATCATTCTCTGTGTCCAATGGGTGAATAAAGGCTGTGCTTCCATTACCGGAGGCCACAGAAAGGAGGATAACACCGGAAGAAGAGTCACCTGACTATGTGAGGACAGTGACCTGTACTGGGACATGTATGTGAGGACAGCAGGAGAAGAGTCTGCTGACTGTGTGAGGGCAGTGACCTGTACTGGGACATGTATGTGAGGACAGCAGGAGAAGAGTCTGCTGACTGTGTGAGGGCAGTGACCTGTACTGGGACATGTATGTGAGGACAGCGGGAGAAGAGTCTGCTGACTGTGTGAGGGCAGTGACCTGTACTGGGACATGTATGTGAGGACAGCAGGAGAAGAGTCTGCTGACTGTGTGAGGGCAGTGACCTGTACTGAGACATGTATGTGAGGACAGCGGGAGAAGAGTCTGCTGACTGTGTGAGAGCAGTGACCTGTACTGGGACATGTATGTGAGGACAGCAGGAGAAGAGTCTGCTGACTGTGTGAGGGCAGTGACCTGTACTGGGACATGTATGTGAGGACAGCGGGAGAAGAGTCTGCTGACTGTGTGAGGGCAGTGACCTGTACTGGGACATGTATGTGAGGACAGCGGGAGAAGAGTCTGCTGACTGTGTGAGGGCAGTGACCTGTACTGGGACATGTATGTGAGGACAGCAGGAGAAGAGTCTGCTGACTGTGTGAGGGCAGTGACCTGTACTGGGACATGTATGTGAGGACAGCAGGAGAAGAGTCTGCTGACTGTGTGAGGGCAGTGACCTGTACTGGGACATGTATGTGAGGACAGCGGGAGAAGAGTCTGCTGACTGTGTGAGGGCAGTGACCTGTACTGGGACATGTATGTGAGGACAGCAGGAGAAGAGTCTGCTGACTGTGTGAGGGCAGTGACCTGTACTGGGACATGTATGTGAGGACAGCGGGAGAAGAGTCTGCTGACTGTGTGAGGGCAGTGACCTGTACTGGGACATGTATGTGAGGACAGCGGGAGAAGAGTCTGCTGACTGTGTGAGGGCAGTGACCTGTACTGGGACATGTATGTGAGGACAGCAGGAGAAGAGTCTGCTGACTGTGTGAGGGCAGTGACCTGTACTGGGACATGTATGTGAGGACAGCAGGAGAAGAGTCTGCTGACTGTGTGAGGGCAGTGACCTGTACTGGGACATGTATGTGAGGACAGCAGGAGAAGAGTCTGCTGACTGTGTGAGGGCAGTGACCTGTACTGGGACATGTATGTGAGGACAGCGGGAGAAGAGTCTGATGACTGTGTGAGAGCAGTGACCTGTACTGAGACATGTATGTGAGGACAGCAGGAGAAGAGTCTGCTGACTGTGTGAGGGCAGTAACCTGTACTGGGACATGTATGTGAGGACAGCAGGAGAAGAGTCTGCTGACTGTGTGAGGGCAGTGACCTGTACTGGGACATGTATGTGAGGACAGCGGGAGAAGAGTCTGCTGACTGTGTGAGGGCAGTGACCTGTACTGATACATGTATGTGAGGACAGCAGGAGAAGAGTCTGCTGACTGTGTGAGGGCAGTGACCTGTACTGGGACATGTATGTGAGGACAGCGGGAGAAGAGTCTGCTGACTGTGTGAGGGCAGTGACCTGTACTGAGACATGTATGTGAGGACAGCAGGAGAAGAGTCTGCTGACTGTGTGAGGGCAGTGACCTGTACTGGGACATGTATGTGAGGACAGCAGGAGAAGAGTCTGCTGACTGTGTGAGGGCAGTGACCTGTACTGGGACATGTATGTGAGGACAGCAGGAGAAGAGTCTGCTGACTGTGTGAGGGCAGTGACCTGCACTGGGACATGTATGTGAGGACAGCGGGAGAAGAGTCTGCTGACTGTGTGAGGGCAGTGACCTGTACTGAGACATGTATGTGAGGACAGCAGGAGAAGAGTCTGCTGACTGTGTGAGGACAGTGACCTGTACTGGGACATGTATGTGAGGACAGCAGGAGAAGAGTCTGCTGACTGTGTGAGGGCAGTGACCTGTACTGGGACATGTATGTGAGGACAGCGGGAGAAGAGTCTGCTGACTGTGTGAGGGCAGTGACCTGCACTGGGACATGTATGTGAGGACAGCAGGAGAAGAGTCTGCTGACTGTGTGAGGGCAGTGACCTGTACTGGGACATGTATGTGAGGACAGCGGGAGAAGAGTCTGCTGACTGTGTGAGGGCAGTGACCTGTACTGGGACATGTATGTGAGGACAGCAGGAGAAGAGTCTGCTGACTGTGTGAGGACAGTGACCTGTACTGGGACATGTATGTGAGGACAGCAGGAGAAGAGTCTGCTGACTGTGTGAGGGCAGTGACCTGTACTGTAATGATATGTGACTGAGGGGGATGGAGACGATATATGTAAAGAGTGGAAGAGTGCACTGCCAAAGATAATTTATTTGTAAAAGAGAGGAAGGGTGCACCGGAGAAATGACTGAGTGGGATGGAGACGTGACTGAGGGGGATGGAGACGTGACTGAGGGGGATGGAGACGTGACTGAGGGGGGTGGAGACGTGACTGAGGGGGATGGAGACGTGACTGAGGGGGGTGGAGACGTGACTGAGGGGGGTGGAGACGTGACTGAGGGGGATGGAGACGTGACTGAGGGGGATGGAGACGTGACTGAGGGGGGTGGAGACGTGACTGAGGGGGGTGGAGACGTGACTGAGGGGGGTGGAAACGTGACTGCGGGGCACAGAGACATGACTGAGGGGGGCAGGGATGTGATTGAGGGGGATGGGGATGTAACTGAGGGTGATGGAGACGTGACTGAGAGATATGGAGAAGTGAGTGAGGGGGCAGAAGTCGTGACTGAAGAGGAGGGAGTTGTGAATGAGTGGGCCGGAGACTGAGGGGGTGTGAGATGTGACTGAGACGAACAGAGACATGATTGAGGGGGACAGAGATGTGGCGAAGGGGAATTGAGACATGATAAAGGGGGACGGAAACGTGACTGAGACGGACAGAGATATGACTAAGGGGGATAGAGAGATGTTACTAAAGTGAATGGACGCTTTATTGTGGGGGAAGGAGACGTGTTTAAGGGGGATGGGGATGTGACTAAGAAGGACAGTGACGTGACTGAGGGGGATGGAATAGTGACTGAGGGGAATGGACACATAATTGAGAGGGGGATGGGGATGTGACTAAGGCGGATGGGGACGTGACTGAGGGGGGTGAAGCAATGACTGAGGGGGAAGATGTGACTGGGGGGACAGGGATGTGACTGAGGGGGAGGGAGATGTGACTGGAGGGGACAGGAATGTGACTGAGGGGCATGGAGATGTGACTGGAGGGGACAGGAATGTGACTGAGGGGCATGGAGATGTGACTGAGGGAGACGGACACAATTGATGGGGATGGAGATGTGACTGAGGGGGATGGACACATAACTGAGGGGGGTGGGGATGTGATGGAGGGGTGTGCGGACAACAATGAGGGGGATGGAGACATGAATGAGGGGGATGGACATATAATTGAGGTGGTTGGAGATGTGATGGAGGGGTGTGGGGACGTGACTGAGGGGGATTGGGATATGAATGAGAGGGATAGACTTATAACTAAAGGGGAAGGACACCTAACTGAAGATGATGGAGATGTGACTGAGATGTACAGATACTTGACGGAGAAGGACGGACAAATAACTGAGGGGAACGGAGACGTGACTGATGGGAACTGATATGGGACAGAGAGGGATGGGGACCTGATAGATGTGATTACAGCTGTGACAGTGGAGGACACAAGGGGCAGAGCGGACTGCCTCTGCCTCAGTCTCCTTGGGATGGACGGATCAATTCTAGGTTTTGTTCCATTTGCTTCTTGTTCTCAGGACTTTGAGGACGCGGAGGAGGGGTGCGGAGCGCTGGCTGCAGAGCTGTTTTCCTTGGTTATTCGCCTGTTTTCGGCAGGATGGGCGCTGGTTATAGCTCAGGACACTGCTGGTGATGGAGGCGGGGGAGGGGTGCGGAGCGCTGGCTGCAGAGCTGTTTTCCTTGGTTATTCGCCTGTTTTCGGCAGGATGGGCGCTGGTTATAGCTCAGGACGCTGCTGGTGATGGAGGCGGGGGAGGGGTGCGGAGCGCTGGCTGCAGAGCTGTTTTCCTTGGTTATTCGCCTGTTTTCGGCAGGATGGGCGCTGGTTATAGCTCAGGACACTGCTGTTGATGGAGGCGGGGGAGGGGTGCGGAGCGCTGGCTGCAGAGCTGTTTCCTTGGTTATTTGCCTGTTTTCGGCAGGATGGGCGCTGGTTATAGCTCAGGACGCTGCTGTTGATGGAGGCGGGGGAGGGGTGTGGAGTGCTGGCTGCAGAGCTGTTTTCCTTGGTTATTTGCCTTTTTTCGGCAGGATGGGCGCTGGTTATAGCTCAGGACGCTGCTGGTGATGGAGGCGGGGGAGGGGTGCGGAGCGCTGGCAGCAGAGCTGTTTTCATTGGTTATTCGCCTGTTTCCGGCAGGATGGGTGCTGGTTATAGCTCAGGACGCTGCTGGTGATGGAGGCGGGGGAGGGGTGCGGAGCGCTGGCTGCAGAGCTGTTTTCCTTGGTTATTCGCCTGTTTTCGGCAGGATGGGCGCTGGTTATAGCTCAGGACACTGCTGGTGATGGAGGCGGGGGAGGGGTGCGGAGCGCTGGCTGCAGAGCTGTTTTCCTTGGTTATTCGCCTGTTTTCGGCAGGATGGGCGCTGGTTATAGCGCAGGACGCTGCTGGTGATGGAGGCGGGGGAGGGGTGCGGAGCGCTGGCTGCAGAGCTGTTTTCCTTGGTTATTCGCCTGTTTTCGGCAGGATGGGCGCTGGTTATAGCCCGGACGCTGCTGGTGATGGAGGCGGGGGAGGGGTGCGGAGCGCTGGCTGCAGAGCTGTTTTCCTTGGTTATTCGCCTATTTTCGGCAGGATGGGCGCTGGTTATAGCTCAGGACACTGCTGGTGATGGAGGCGGGGAAGGGGTGCGGAGCGCTGGCTGCAGAGCTGTTTTCCTTGGTTATTTGCCTTTTTTCGGCAGGATGGGCGCTGGTTATAGCCCGGACGCTGCTGGTGATGGAGGCGGGGGAGGGTGTGGAGCGCTGGCTGCAGAGCTGTTTTCATTGGTTATTCGCCTGTTTTTGGCAGGATGGGCGCTGGTTATAGCTCAGGACACTGCTGGTGATGGAGGCGGGGAAGGGGTGCGGAGCGCTGGCTGCAGAGCTGTTTTCCTTGGTTATTCGCCTGTTTTCGGCAGGATGGGCGCTGGTTATAGCTCAGGACGCTGCTGGTGATGGAGGCGGGGGAGGGGTGCGGAGCGCTGGCTGCAGAGCTGTTTTCCTTGGTTATTCGCCTGTTTTCGGCAGGATGGGCGCTGGTTATAGCTCAGGACACTGCTGGTGATGGAGGCGGGGGAGGGGTGCGGAGCGCTGGCTGCAGAGCTGTTTTCCTTGGTTATTCGCCTGTTTTCGGCAGGATGGGCGCTGGTTATAGCGCAGGACGCTGCTGGTGATGGAGGCGGGGGAGGGGTGCGGAGCGCTGGCTGCAGAGCTGTTTTCCTTGGTTATTCGCCTGTTTTCGGCAGGATGGGCGCTGGTTATAGCTCAGGACACTGCTGGTGATGGAGGCGGGGGAGGGGTGCGGAGCGCTGGCTGCAGAGCTGTTTTCCTTGGTTATTCGCCTGTTTTCGGCAGGATGGGCGCTGGTTATAGCCCGGACGCTGCTGGTGATGGAGGCGGGGGAGGGGTGCGGAGCGCTGGCTGCAGAGCTGTTTTCCTTGGTTATTCGCCTGTTTCTGGCAGGATGGGTGCTGGTTATAGCTCAGGACGCTGCTGGTGATGGAGGCGGGGGAGGGGTGCGGAGCGCTGGCTGCAGAGCTGTTTTCCTTGGTTATTCGCCTGTTTTCGGCAGGATGGGCGCTGGTTATAGCTCAGGACACTGCTGGTGATGGAGGCGGGGGAGGGGTGCGGAGCGCTGGCTGCAGAGCTGTTTTCCTTGGTTATTCGCCTGTTTTCGGCAGGATGGGCGCTGGTTATAGCTCAGGACACTGCTGGTGATGGAGGCGGGGAAGGGGTGCGGAGCGCTGGCTGCAGAGCTGTTTTCCTTGGTTATTTGCCTTTTTTCGGCAGGATGGGCGCTGGTTATAGCTCAGGACGCTGCTGGTGATGGAGGCGGGGGAGGGGTACGGAGCGCTGGCAGCAGAGCTGTTTTCATTGGTTATTCGCCTGTTTCCGGCAGGATGGGTGCTGGTTATAGCTCAGGACGCTGCTGGTGATGGAGGCGGGGGAGGGGTGCGGAGCGCTGGCTGCAGAGCTGTTTTCCTTGGTTATTCGCCTGTTTTCGGCAGGATGGGCGCTGGTTATAGCTCAGGACACTGCTGGTGATGGAGGCGGGGGAGGGGTGCGGAGCGCTGGCTGCAGAGCTGTTTTCCTTGGTTATTCGCCTGTTTTCGGCAGGATGGGCGCTGGTTATAGCGCAGGACGCTGCTGGTGATGGAGGCGGGGGAGGGGTGCGGAGCGCTGGCTGCAGAGCTGTTTTCCTTGGTTATTCGCCTGTTTTCGGCAGGATGGGCGCTGGTTATAGCCCGGACGCTGCTGGTGATGGAGGCGGGGGAGGGGTGCGGAGCGCTGGCTGCAGAGCTGTTTTCCTTGGTTATTCGCCTGTTTTCGGCAGGATGGGCGCTGGTTATAGCTCAGGACACTGCTGGTGATGGAGGCGGGGAAGGGGTGCGGAGCGCTGGCTGCAGAGCTGTTTTCCTTGGTTATTTGCCTTTTTTCGGAAGGATGGGCGCTGGTTATAGCCCGGACGCTGCTGGTGATGGAGGCGGGGGAGGGTGTGGAGCGCTGGCTGCAGAGCTGTTTTCATTGGTTATTCGCCTGTTTTTGGCAGGATGGGCGCTGGTTATAGCTCAGGACACTGCTGGTGATGGAGGCGGGGAAGGGGTGCGGAGCGCTGGCTGCAGAGCTGTTTTCCTTGGTTATTCGCCTGTTTTCGGCAGGATGGGCGCTGGTTATAGCTCAGGACGCTGCTGGTGATGGAGGCGGGGGAGGGGTGCGGAGCGCTGGCTGCAGAGCTGTTTTCCTTGGTTATTCGCCTGTTTTCGGCAGGATGGGCGCTGGTTATAGCTCAGGACACTGCTGGTGATGGAGGCGGGGGAGGGGTGCGGAGCGCTGGCTGCAGAGCTGTTTTCCTTGGTTATTCGCCTGTTTTCGGCAGGATGGGCGCTGGTTATAGCGCAGGACGCTGCTGGTGATGGAGGCGGGGGAGGGGTGCGGAGCGCTGGCTGCAGAGCTGTTTTCCTTGGTTATTCGCCTGTTTTCGGCAGGATGGGCGCTGGTTATAGCCCGGACGCTGCTGGTGATGGAGGCGGGGGAGGGGTGCGGAGCGCTGGCTGCAGAGCTGTTTTCCTTGGTTATTCGCCTGTTTCTGGCAGGATGGGTGCTGGTTATAGCTCAGGACGCTGCTGGTGATGGAGGCGGGGGAGGGGTGCGGAGCGCTGGCTGCAGAGCTGTTTTCCTTGGTTATGCGCCTGTTTTCGGCAGGATGGGCGCTGGTTATAGCTCAGGACACTGCTGGTGATGGAGGCGGGGGAGGGGTGCGGAGCGCTGGCTGCAGAGCTGTTTTCCTTGGTTATTCGCCTGTTTTCGGCAGGATGGGCGCTGGTTATAGCGCAGGACGCTGCTGGTGATGGAGGTGGGGGAGGGGTGCGGAGCGCTGGCTGCAGAGCTGTTTTCCTTGGTTATTCGCCTGTTTTCGGCAGGATGGGCGCTGGTTATAGCTCAGGACACTGCTGGTGATGGAGGCGGGGGAGGGGTGCGGAGCGCTGGCTGCAGAGCTGTTTTCCTTGGTTATTCGCCTGTTTTCGGCAGGATGGGCGCTGGTTATAGCGCAGGACGCTGCTGGTGATGGAGGCGGGGGAGGGGTGCGGAGCGCTGGCTGCAGAGCTGTTTTCCTTGGTTATTCGCCTGTTTTCGGCAGGATGGGCGCTGGTTATAGCGCAGGACGCTGCTGGTGATGGAGGCGGGGGAGGGGTGCGGAGCGCTGGCTGCAGAGCTGTTTTCATTGGTTATTCGCCTGTTTTCGGCAGGATGGGCGCTGGTTATAGCTCAGGACGCTGCTGGTGATGGAGGCGGGGGAGGGGTGCGGAGCGCTGGCAGCAGAGCTGTTTTCATTGGTTATTCGCCTGTTTCTGGCAGGATGGGTGCTGGTTATAGCTCAGGACGCTGCTGGTGATGGAGGCGGGGGAGGGGTGCGGAGCGCTGGCTGCAGAGCTGTTTTCCTTGGTTATTCGCCTGTTTTCGGCAGGATGGGCGCTGGTTATAGCGCAGGACGCTGCTGGTGATGGAGGCGGGGGAGGGGTGCGGAGCGCTGGCTGCAGAGCTGTTTTCCTTGGTTATTCGCCTGTTTTCGGCAGGATGGGCGCTGGTTATAGCCCGGACGCTGCTGGTGATGCATTTTTTCGTTGCAGTGTAAGTGCTGAAAGTCATTAATTAGCGGCTTGTCAATGAGCACTTTCTCCTTTGTTGGAGTTGACAAATGCTCGCTGTAGCATGCTGTAAGGTTTGCTCCTGAGTGCACTTAATATATGTTAAGTGTCCTGAAATTATTTAATGCAATATTAAAATAGGCCTTATTATACGCCGTCCCCGGCTGAGGCGCGCTCTCCTTTATCTGCACATCCATTAAATCCCCAGGTTCTCGCTAAATCATCTTAAATTTGTCATCTTAACAGCCAGACAGTTTTTGTTGCGAGGCGATGTGGGTGGGTGAGCGACGTCGATGTCACCAAAGCCGGGATTAATAAGTGTGTTTTATGGCAGCAATCGGGGGAGAGAACTCATGGAGGGAAATACAATCCAATTTATACCGGTCGGGACCATCGCCCACTTAAAGTCAACCTGGCACTTCCACATTTCTTCTGAAAGGATAGCTCAGGAAATGACTTGGGGCATTTTGGAATTTCCTGCAGACGTCTCTCCAGATCCTGAGGACTGAAATGTTCCATTCCCAGATGCCTTCTGTCTCCACTAGGGGGAGAACTTGTGTTTCACTCCATAGGAGCCATAGACACTGAATACACATTGCCCCCTAGTGGTGACACCAGTGGAGCCGTTCATGAAAGCGCTGATCAGAATTCTTAGAAATCACTGGAAGAAGCGGCACCTAGCGACTTAGAGCGGCAGCGTCCAGTACTATCCATTGACTTAGAGCGGCAGCGTCCAGTACCATCCAGTGACTTAGAGCGGCAGCGTCCAGTACCATCCAGTGACTTAGAGCGACAGCGTCCAGTACCATCCAGTGACTTAGAGCGGCAGCGTCCAGTACCATCCAGTGACTTAGAGCGGCAGCGTCCAGTACCATCTAGTGACTTACAGCGGCAGCGTCCAGTACCATCCAGCGACTTAGAGCGGCATCGTCCAGTACCATCTAGCGACTTAGAGCGGCAGCGTCCAGTACCATCCAGTGACTTAGAGCGGCAGCGTCCAGTACCATCCAGTGACTTAGAGCGACAGCGTCCAGTACCATTTAGTGACTTAGAGCGGCAGCGTCCAGTACCATCCAGTGACTTAGAGCGGCAGCGTCCAGTACCATCCAGTGACTTAGAGCGGCAGCGTCCAGTACCATCTAGTGACTTAGAGCGGCAGCGTCCAGTACCATCTAGTGACTTAGAACGGCAGTGTCCGTACCATCCAGTGCCTTAGAGCGGCAGAGTCCAGTACCATCCAGTGACTTAGAGCGGCAGCGTCCAGTACCATCTAGCGACTTAGAGTGGCAGCGTCCAGTACCATCCAGCGACTTAGAGCAGCAGTGTCCGTACCATCCAGTGACACAGAGCAGCAGCGTCCAGTACCATCCAGCGACTTAGAGCGGCAGCATCCAGTACCATCCAGTGACTTAGTGCGGCAGCGTCCAGTACCATCTAGTGACTTACAGCGGCAGCGTCCAGTACCATCCATTGACTTAGAGCTGCAGCGTCCAGTACCATCCAGTGACTTAGAGCGGCAGCGTCCAGTACCATCCAGTGACTTAGAGCGGCAGCGTCCAGTACCATCTAGTGACTTAGATCGGCAGCGTCCAGTACCATCCAGTGACTTAGAGCGGCACCGTCCAGTACCATCCAGTGAATTAGAGCGGCAGCGTCCAGTACCATCCAGCTACTTAGAGCAGCAGCGTCCAGTACCATCCAGTTACTTAGAGCGGCAGCGTCCAGTACCATCCAGCGACTTAGAGCGGCAGCGTCCAATACCATCTGTTATGCTCACCGGGGAGTGGCGAGCGTCCGGAGGTGGACCCACTAGACCGTGCACTGGACTCCCCTGAGAAGGCGACCAACAGCGAACCCCTGTACAGGGATTGTGCGGCGCCTCCCCAGAAGGCCTAAATGCATGGCAGCCAGGAACCGGTGGTAGGAGTCTCTGTACGACCAGGCGTAGCTCGGGTACGACTTCTGCAGCAGGCAGAACATGGGTGTGGTACCGGAGATGTTCACTGCGGGTATGGCCGGTGACGTACACTGCGGGTATGGCTGGTGACGTCCACTGCTGGTATGGCCGGTGATGTCCACTGCGGGTATGGCTGGTGACGTCCACTGCGGGTATGGCCGGAAGGTACAGACGGCACTACGGTGAGATAGAGTATTAGTAACGGTCAGATAACAAACAGGTAACAGAAGTACAAAGGGGCCTGAACACTAGCAGAGCTGAAGTAGAAGCGTTGCTCGGGCACCTGCTGCCGGGGGAGGTGAACCTAAATACCTATTAGGTAACAGGTGACCTCTGAGGTCACTTCCAGAAAACGGGGCATACCACTTTAAGAAAGGGGGCATGGCCTCGCGCGCAGTCTAGAGTCACTTACTGCAATTCTGTGTGAGGAAGGGAGACAGGAAGAGGCTGCAGCAGGCCTGGGAGTGGGAGCAGCGTCTGGAGAGCCATGGGACCGGTAAGAGGAAGGCCTTCACTGCCTGGGACTGGGACCAGGAGTGCACGTGGAAGCCATGCTGGGACTGGGCAGATGTGAGGGAGAGTTCCCCCCCGGGGTCTGGTGGGACCAGGCGTTACACCATCCAGCGACTTAGAGCGGCATCGTCCAGTACCATCCAGCGACTTAGAGCGGCAGCATCCAGTACCATCCAGTGACTTAGAGCGGCAGCGTCCAGTACCATCCAGTGACTTAGAGCGGCAGCATCCAGTACCATCCAGTGACTTAGAGTGGCAGCATCCAGTAACATCCAGTGACTTAGAGCGGCAGCGTCCAGTACCATCTAGTGACTTAGAGCGGCAGTGTCCGTACCATCCAGTGACTTAGAGCGGCAGCGTCCAGTACCATCCAGTGACTTAGAGCGGCAGCATTCAGTACCATCTAGTGACTTAGAGCGGCAGCATCCAGTACCATCCAGTGACTTAGAGCGGCAGTGTCCAGTACCATCCAGTGACTTAGAGCGGCAGCGTCCAGTACCATCTAGTGACTTAGAGCGGCAGCGTCCAGTACCATCCAGCGACTCTAGTTGGGTAGAGGAAATAACATTTATGATTATGTCCTTAATTGTAGAACACTGGGTAAAACAGACACAGAAAAAGACTTGGGTGTATGGGTGGATGGTAAACTTCACTTTAGTGGACAGTGTCAGGCAGCTGCTGCCAGGGCTAATAAAATAATGGGATGTATTAAAAGAGGTAGAAGTGTTCATGAAAAAAATATAGTTCTACCTCTGTACAAGTCACTAGTGCGACCGCACTTATATACTGTGTACAATTCTGGTCACCGATATATAAGAAGGACATAGCTGAACTGGAGAGGGTGCAGAGAAGACCACCAAGATTATTAGAGGAATGGGGGGCTGCAACACCAAGACAGGAAAAACGAAGGCTTAGGGGGGATCTAATCACAATGTATAAATATATGAGGGGACAGTACAGAGACCTTTCCAAAGATCTATTTACACCTAGGCCTGCGACTGGAACACGGGGGCATCCGCTACGTCTTGAGGAAAGAAGGTTTAATCATAATCACAGACGAGGATTCTTTACTGTACGAGCAGTGAGACTATGGAACTCTCTGCCGCATGATGTTGTAATGAGGGAGTCACTACTAACATTTAAGCAGAGCCTGGACGCCTTTCTTGAAAAATTTAATATTACCAGTTATGTATATTAGATTTTATGACAGGGTATTGATCCAGGGAACTAGTCTGATTGCCGGATGTGGACGAAGGAAGGACATTTTTTCCCCATTGGAACTTGTTTGCCACATTGGGGTTTTTTTTGCCTTCCTCTGGATCAACATGTTAGGCTACGGGTTGAACTAGATGGACTTAGAGTCTCCCTTCAACCTTAAAAACTATGATACTATGATACTATGATACTATGATGACTCAGAGCGGCAGCTTCCAGTACCATCCAGCGACTTAGAGCGGCAGCGTCCAGTACCATCCAGTGACTTAGAGCGGCAGCGTCCAGTACCATCCAGTGACCTAGAGCGGCAGCGTCCAGTACCATCCAGCGATTTAGAGCGGCAGTGTCCGTACCATCCAGCGACTCAGAGCGGCAGCGTCCAGTACCATCCAGCGACTTAGAGCGGCAGCGTCCAGTACCATCTAGCGACTTAGAGTGGCAGCGTCCAGTACCATCTAGCGACTTAGTGCGGCAGCGTCCAGTACCATCTAGTGACTTAGAGCGGCAGCGTCCAGTACCATCTAGCGACTTAGTGCGGCAGCGTCCAGTACCATCTAGTGACTTACAGCGGCAGCGTCCAGTACCATCCATTGACTTAGAGCTGCAGCGTCCAGTACCATCCAGTGACTTAGAGCGGCAGCGTCCAGTACCATCTAGTGACTTACAGCGGCAGCGTCCAGTACCATCCAGTGACTTAGATCGGCAGCGTCCAGTACCATCCAGTGACTTAGAGCGGCACCGTCCAGTACCATCCAGTGAATTAGAGCGGCAGCGTCCAGTACCATCCAGCTACTTAGAGCAGCAGCGTCCAGTACCATCCAGCTACTTAGAGCAGCAGCGTCCAGTACCATCCAGCTACTTAGAGCAGCAGCGTCCAGTACCATCCAGCTACTTAGAGCGGCACCGTCCAGTACCATCCAGCTACTTAGAGCAGCAGCGTCCAGTACCATCCAGCTACTTAGAGCAGCAGCGTCCAGTACCATCCAGCTACTTAGAGCAGCAGCGTCCAGTACCATCCAGTTACTTAGAGCAGCAGCGTCCAGTACCATCCAGCTACTTAGAGCGGCAGCGTCCAGTACCATCTAGTGACTTACAGCGGCAGCGTCCAGTACCATCCAGTGACTTAGATCGGCAGCGTCCAGTACCATCCAGTGACTTAGAGCGGCACCGTCCAGTACCATCCAGTGAATTAGAGCGGCAGCGTCCAGTACCATCCAGCTACTTAGAGCAGCAGCGTCCAGTACCATCCAGCTACTTAGAGCAGCAGCGTCCAGTACCATCCAGCTACTTAGAGCAGCAGCGTCCAGTACCATCCAGCTACTTAGAGCGGCACCGTCCAGTACCATCCAGCTACTTAGAGCAGCAGCGTCCAGTACCATCCAGCTACTTAGAGCAGCAGCGTCCAGTACCATCCAGCTACTTAGAGCAGCAGCGTCCAGTACCATCCAGCTACTTAGAGCAGCAGCGTCCAGTACCATCCAGCTACTTAGAGCAGCAGCGTCCAGTACCATCCAGTTACTTAGAGCGGCAGCGTCCAGTACCATCCAGCGACTTAGAGCGGCAGCGTCCAATACCATCTGTTATGCTCACCGGGGAGTGGCGAGCGTCCGGAGGTGGACCCACTAGACCGTGCACTGGACTCCCCTGAGAAGGCGACCAACAGCGAACCCCTGTACAGGGATTGTGCGGCGCCTCCCCAGAAGGCCTAAATGCATGGCAGCCAGGAACCGGTGGTAGGAGTCTCTGTACGACCAGGCGTAGCTCGGGTACGACGTCTGCAGCAGGCAGAACATGGGTGTGGTACCGGAGATGTTCACTGCGGGTATGGCCGGTGACGTACACTGCGGGTATGGCTGGTGACGTCCACTGCTGGTATGGCCGGTGATGTCCACTGCGGGTATGGCTGGTGACGTCCACTGCGGGTATGGCCGGAAGGTACAGACGGCACTACGGTGAGATAGAGTATTAGTAACGGTCAGATAACAAACAGGTAACAGAAGTACAAAGGGGCCTGAACACTAGCAGAGCTGAAGTAGAAGCGTTGCTCGGGCACCTGCTGCCGGGGGAGGTGAACCTAAATACCTATTAGGTAACAGGTGACCTCTGAGGTCACTTCCAGAAAACGGGGCATACCACTTTAAGAAAGGGGGCATGGCCTCGCGCGCAGTCTAGAGTCACTTACTGCAATTCTGTGTGAGGAAGGGAGACAGGAAGAGGCTGCAGCAGGCCTGGGAGTGGGAGCAGCGTCTGGAGAGCCATGGGACCGGTAAGAGGAAGGCCTTCACTGCCTGGGACTGGGACCAGGAGTGCACGTGGAAGCCATGCTGGGACTGGGCAGATGTGAGGGAGAGTTCCCCCCCGGGGTCTGGTGGGACCAGGCGTTACACCATCCAGCGACTTAGAGCGGCATCGTCCAGTACCATCCAGCGACTTAGAGCGGCAGCATCCAGTACCATCCAGTGACTTAGAGCGGCAGCGTCCAGTACCATCCAGTGACTTAGAGCGGCAGCATCCAGTACCATCCAGTGACTTAGAGTGGCAGCGTCCAGTACCATCCCGTGACTTAGAGTGGCAGCGTCCAGTACCATCTAGTGACTTAGAGCGGCAGTGTCCGTACCATCCAGTGACTTAGAGCGGCAGCGTCCAGTACCATCCAGTGACTTAGAGCGGCAGCGTTCATACCATCTAGTGACTTAGAGCGGCAGCATCCAGTACCAATCAGTGACTTAGAGCGGCAGCGTCCAGTACCATCCAGTGACTTAGAGCGGCAGCATCCAGTACCATCCAGTGACTTAGAGTGGCAGCGTCCAGTACCATCCAGTGACTTAGAGCGGCAGTGTCCAGTACCATCCAGTGACTTAGAGCGTCAGCGTCCAGTACCATCTAGTGACTTAGAGCTGCAGCGTCCAGTACCATCTAGTGACTTAGAGCGGCAGCGTCCAGTACCATCCAGTGACTTAGAGCGGCAGCATCCAGTACCATCCAGTGACTTAGAGCGGCAGCGTCCAGTACCATCCAGTGACTTAGAGCGGCAGTGTCCGTACCATCCAGTGACTTAGAGCGGCAGCGTTCAGTACCATCTAGTGACTTAGAGCGGCAGCATCCAGTACCAATCAGTGACTTAGAGCGGCAGCGTCCAGTACCATCCAGTGACTTAGAGCGGCAGCGTCCAGTACCATCCAGTGACTTAGAGCGGCAGTGTCCAGTACCATCCAGTGACTTAGAGCGGCAGCGTCCAGTACCATCTAGTGACTTAGAGCTGCAGCGTCCAGTACCATCTAGTGACTTAGAGCGGCAGTGTCCGTACCATCCAGTGACTTAGAGCGGCAGCGTCCAGTACCATCTAGTGACTTAGAGCGGCAGCGTCCAGTACCATCCAGCGACTTAGAGCGGCAGTGTCCGTACCATCCAGTGACTTAGAGCGGCAGCGTCCAGTACCATCCAATGACTTAGAGTGGCAGCGTCCAGTACCATCCAATGACCTAGAGCGGCAGCGTCCAGTAACATCTAGTGACTTAGAGCAGCAGCGTCCAGTACCATCTAGTGACTTAGAGCGGCAGCGTCCATTACCATCCAGCGACTTAGAACGGCAGTGTCCGTACCATCCAGCGACTCAGAGCGGCAGCGTCCAGTACCATCCAGTGACTTAGAGCGGCAGCGTCCAGTACCATCCAGTGACCTAGAGCGACAGCGTCCATTACCATCCAGCGACTTAGAGCGGCAGTGTCCGTACCATCCAGCAACTCAGAGCGGCAGCGTCCAGTACCATCCAGCGACTTAGAGCGGCAGCGTCCAGTACCATCCAGTGACTTAGAGCGCCAGCGTCCAGTACCATCCAGTGAATTAGAGCGGCAGCGTCCAGTACCATCTAGTGACTTAGAGCGGCAGCGTCCAGTACCATCCAGCGACTTAGAGCGGCAGTGTCCGTACCATCCAGTGACTTAGAGCGGCAGCGTCCAGTACCATCCAGCGACTTAGAGCGGCAGCGTCCAGTACCATCCAATGACTTAGAGTGGCAGCGTCCAGTACCATCCAGTGACCTAGAGCGGCAGCGTCCAGTAACATCTAGTGACTTAGAGCGGCAGCGTCCAGTACCATCTAGTGACTTAGAGCGGCAGCGTCCATTACCATCCAGCGACTTAGAACGGCAGTGTCCGTACCATCCAGCGACTCAGAGCGGCAGCGTCCAGTACCATCCAGCGACTTAGAGCGGCAGCATCCAGTACCATCCAGTGACCTAGAGCGACAGCGTCCAGTACCATCTAGTGACTTAGAGCGGCAGCATCCAGTACCATCCAGCGACTTAGAGCGGCAGTGTCCGTACCATCCAGCGACTCAGAGCGGCAGCGTCCAGTACCATCCAGCGACTCTAGTTGGGTAGAGGAAATAACATTTATGATTATGTACTTAATTGTAGAACACTGGGTAAAACAGACACAGAAAAAGACTTGGGTGTATGGGTGGATGGTAAACTTCACTTTAGTGGCCAGTGTCAGGCAGCTGCTGCCAGGGCTAATAAAATAATGGGATGTATTAAAAGAGGTAGAAGTGTTCATGAAAAAAATCTAGTTCTACCTCTGTACAAGTCACTAGTGCGACCGCACTTATATACTGTGTACAATTCTGGTCACCGATATATAAGAAGGACATAGCTGAACTAGAGAGGGT